>NC_069080.1:126038434-126651620 GCF_025698485.1 Gossypium arboreum
TTTTAGTGCTTAATTACTTTTTCACCCCTCCAATAACATAGTACTTCCACTTTTTCTTCTTGGTACTTAATTACAAATGTGTTAAAATCATTAATTAAAAATAATTTTTTTAAAATACTAATTACAAATATTAATAGTTATATTTAAATATTAAAAATATAGTTTATATATTCTAATTAAATTTTATAAATAATTAATATTTATTACTTAAAATATTTAAAATTTATATTTTATATATTAAAATATTAACAAGAAGTTATAATAATTTTTATATTATTACTAAAATATAATAATATTAACTAATTTAAATATTATTTAAATGCATATTTGTTACTTGATAATAACATGTTTAAAATGGACATTTTATTTCTTAAAAGTACTTTTTAACAGCAATGCTAAACACTCAAATTTTAAACTAAACTTTTCAAAAGCACTTCTTAAAAGCACTACACAGCACTTTTCAAAAACACTACCAAATTAGCCCTACATATATTATAATTGATTTGTAGGGAAAACGTCTTTCTCTCGGAAAATAAGGTCAAATAAGGTAAATTATCCATAATAATTAAAACAAAATAAAGGAAATGGTAGTAAATTTCTCTTTCTTTCCTTTAAAATTCATGAGAAAGGAAATCTATGAACTTCCTAAATATAAAATGAATTTTATAATCTTGCTATATTTTTATTTTAAATAAAGATTTAACATTTAACTTAATTATCAACTTTATCTTTAAATTTATAAAAAATAAAATATTTTCTTTATTAATAATTTAATTTGTATATATTTTAAAATTTATGCAAAAGCCTTAAATTTTTATTTTAAAATTTTAAATTATTTTTAAATGAAGAAAATGAATAAACACAAAAGTATAGGAAAATGAAAATATTTATTATTTTTAACTCAATATTAATAATAAAAATATAGGGTGTGTTTAGTATTATTTTTAAGAAACATTTTAGGACAAAAATGCTTTTGAGACAAAAATATTTCTAAACAAATTATATTTTTTTGTTAAAATTTTTTCCAAATTAAAAGTGGCTCAAAAATACTTTTTTATGAAGGTGAAAATTTTAACTTCTCGTCAAAAGTATTTCAAAAAAATATTGATAAACTAAGCCATAGTTTCCTTCTTCCTCATTTCGAGAATGACGTTTTGACATTAATAGCTCTTTGCCAAGAATAATTAGTATCACTTGTATCTTTTTTGAACATAATTTTGTCACATATAAAACCTTGTAGTTATTGTAGGGATTTAAATGGTGAAAGCAGAGTATTAGCATTATTATTTTGTTATCTTAATATTTATAATCCCAATTGACTATGATAATTTGACAGATCAATTATGCATACTAGTCGCTTCATTCAAAGCTCTTCCCGCTTTATCATTTTATCCTGTAAAGAATAACTTCTTTATGATCTATTTTACAAGACATAATAATGATCGTTTTTGCTGAACAATACTATTGATGAGTAGGTTTAACAAGAAAAAAAATACAGAAAAAGATGTAGCAGTATAAATGGAGGTCGGTTCATCTAATCAAAGTGAAAAATTAAAGAGTAAGAATGGAAATGGTGAAGGTGATTGTTGAAGAGTAAGCTGATAGAGTGTGGGCATGTGTACTAGAGAGTCTATCTTTTTTTTATTGTCTTGGGGGCTATTTGTAGGCGAGATTCTGTGTAAGAGAGTGTTAACATGGTGGACTTATAATCAGGTCATCGTTATGGGACACATTGGACAAAGATCTTTAATATAATGAGGATGTCTGTGATGGAACATATCATATCATTCATTCTGATTCGAAATAAAATAATTGACCGACGTTGGATTTGATGACTAAAAGAATCACACTCTTAATAGAAGGCCAAATGTTTGGAAAAATGGATGGTTAGCTTCCTTGAATGGTTACCTTCCGCTTACTCGAGTGGTTGAAACGAGGAGTGAAACTTCTGTTTATCTTTCATTATGTGGCTGGTGGAGTGTGTCCCTTAGATGACCTTTTGTTTTGCCATGTGTCCCCATTTGTAGGGGAGGTATAACAAATGCATAAGCAACAAGAATATAAAGACTTAGTAAAAAGCTATCAACTAAACCAATTTTTTGTAAGATGTGATTATTGATATGACTTCTGCACAACTCTATATTAAGGTTAGAAAAGAATTCAAAACTGACGGATTCTGACCTAATCTAACTCTATAGGGTTAGTTTTTTTGTATTCCTAAAATCAGGTTCAGATTAGGTTAAATTTAAAACTTAATAAGGTCAAGTTTATAATAAACCCGCTCCAAAATATTTACAAAATTCCCTTAATTGTAATATTTAATTACAGTCTAACCCCTCAATGAAAACTCTCTTAACCCGTTAACCATGACTTTTAATTAGTTTATGTGTTATGTCCATTTGTCTCCATAGTCTAATAATTTTGTTTACTGATTAGAAAAAGGTTGATAATTTTAGTGTCATTTGAGGTGTGGCTTAGGGATTTCCCCTTGTTTCTATAAAGTTTTGCAACTCTCCTTTTACCAAAGCTTGGAGGATGCATGTGTTTTTCTGTAAAATTTTCCACTTCTGATTACTAGAAAGAAATGTTTAGAAGAGGCAAAAAGTCAGGTTCTAATCTTTGTAAATAAATATGCAATTTACATTTTTTTGCACTTTGCCATTATTTCTGCAAATTATGTGTTGTTTTGTTGGACCATCAATGATGGTTAAAAAAAAGTCAGCAAATGAGTTCCAACATGTAATTATAAATGGTGTATGGAACTAACTATTTTATAATCAAATAAATTTAGTGCATTAAACTAATTGATATTTGTTTGATGTAATAAAATAAGTTTGAATGGGGTTATGTTAAGGTTGGTTTTTTCTGTTGGAACTTGAAACAAAGCAGCAAACAAAAACCAAGAAGCTTGTACAGCAAACCTCGTGGCTCGTGGAAAAAACAAGAGCAGAAATTGAAACGAAAACAAGAACAGAACTAAAGCAAAGAAAGAAGGAGCATAAAGATTGAATGAAATCTGATAATTTTCATTAACATGAACAATGGCATATTACCAATACATAAATCAAGCTTTTGCTTGTCAAAATCAACATGTAGTCAACTAATCTACACCAACTACCACTAAAACATTAGAACTTACAAAACTAAACTTGCACATAAAAGAAAAGCTGGTTAACAGCTCATTCACATTAGAAATACATCAATCTTCTACCTAATGTAGTTCAATATGAACCAAAAAGAGTTACATTGACTAAAATAACAAAATGAACAACAAAACAGACTGCAGCACTTGGCTTGGCAGCTTCTGGTCTTGGCTTGCTCTGCATGATCGGATGATTGGTGCTTGAGTTGCATGGAGTGCCACATTCTAACACTCCTCCTTGGTCTCCATGCTGCTAACTCCAAGTTCTTTCCTTAACTTGATAAACCTTGAAGTACTTAGGCCCTTTGTGAAAATGTCAGCAACTTGGTCTTCTGAATTGCAATGAACCAGCTCTATTTCTCGAGCTTGTTCCATATCCCTTACTACATGCAGCTTAATGCTGAAATGTTTGGTTCTACCATGGAAGACAGGATTCTTTGCAATTGCAACAGCAGACATGTTATCACAATAAATCTCTGTTGCTTCTTTTTGATATAGGTTTAGATCAGCAAGGATTTTCCTAAGCCAAATGGCTTGGTTCACTGCTCCAGTAGCAGCCACATACTCAGCTTCTGCTGTTGACTGAGCAACTATTGATTGCTTCTTGGAACTCCAGAAAAACATAGTTGATCCAAGGGTAAAAGCATACCCTGAGGTACTCTTCAAGTCATCTTTTGATCCAGCCCAGTCCCTATTAGTATAACCAATGAGTCTTAGCTCTTTTGCCTTGCTATAATGCATGCCATAACTCAGGGTACCTTTGATGTACCTGAGGACTCTTTTTGCTGCTCGAAAATGGTCCTCATTGCAACAGTGCATAAATCTTGATAATAGACTCACTGTAAACATTATGTCAGGTCTTGTGGCTGTTAAGTATAGCAAGCATCCAACTAGGCTTCTATAGGTTGTCTCACAAACCTTTTCTGAGTTGCTTTGACTTTTTAATCTTTCTCCAACAGAAACTGGAGTGCTTGTTGCTTTGCAATTTTGCATTGAGAACTTATTCAGTATCCTCATGGCAAAAGTTATTTGACTTAGGAAGAATCTGGCTTGTGATTGTGTCACTTCCATGCCTAAAAAGTAGGTCATCCTTCCAAGATCAGACATCTCAAACATTTGATGCATTTTGGTTTTGAAATCAGCAAGCATGGCTCGATCTCCTCCTGTAGCCAATAAGTCATCAACATATACAGACACAATAAGCTGTGTTGTAACGCCCCAACGCCCGAAACCATCACCGGAGTCAAGCTTGAGGTGTTACTAAACTTATCTTACCTTTTAAACAACTCTAAATCACTTATTTTAATTTTCGGAATAAACTATTTTTCTGCATCATGGTTACTTAAAAATTCATTTCTCGAGTTTCAAAACTCGAAATTAAGATCCGTAAATTTTTCATGAAACTAGACTCATATATATATCTACTAATTTTTTTCTAGAATTTTTGAATTAGCCAATTAGTACAGTTTATTAGTTAAAGTTTCCCCTGTTTCAAAACTCGACTGCACTGACCTCTTCTTACTACGAACCATTTTTCTTCCTGTACAAAATTCATATGACTAATTCGTTTGTTTCTATCAAAACTAGATTCAACAAGAATTCTAACCATATAAATTATACCTTCTAATTAGTTTTGTACAATTTATGGTGAATTTCCAAAGTTGAAACATGGGATCCAGAAATCGCTCTGACCCTGTTTCACTAAAACTCAGATATATCATAAAATATAATACTTTTACCTGTTTTTCTTATTCCATAAGAAAATATACATAATAAGCTTTAATTTCATATATTATTAATCTTCAAACTATGTTTCTACAATTTTAGTTATTTTTCAAAGTTACATCATTTCTGTTACTTGAATCTGTTTTAGGTTACTTTCACATTTTTCATAATTTTCATGTGATAATCATCATTCAATCATACATATTAATAAACATGTATATCATCAGCTATTTTCTTAGCTAATCACTAGCAAGTATTTACACATCATTCATTATTCATATTATACCAAAAGTAGCTAAGTTTCTATACATGCCATACCCAAAACAAAACGTCTAGTTATACCGAGTTATTTCTTTGATAGTGTGATCGGCCTCCGACATTTCCTTCGATCCCGAGTGACTAGATAAGTACTATAAGAAGAAGAAAATAAAGAGATTAAGCACTAGGCTTAGTAAGCTTACAAGCAAAAAATCACAACATTCAACATAATGGATAATTATGCATAATATCATCTAACATCATAAATTTCTTTACTTCTCAATTTCTATCTTCTTCTTTATTCCCTTACCTTCTTTCTTACGACCTTTCCTTTTCATAAGTATAATCTACTTTTCCTTTGCTGTTAATTCACTGTAATTTAACTCGTATCCTGACCCGTTGAACCACTCGGAATACTAAGGATACTAGGGTCGTTCCTGTCTATCAATATCCTGCCAATGCCATGTCTTTGACATGGACTTACATGAATTATTCCTGTCTCCAATGCCATATATAATATGGACTTACATGGCTCAATCCTGTCTCCAAAGCCATATTTCTAATATGGGCTTACATGGCTCATTTCATTTCATCTGTCAACCCTAATATCCTAACATTCCTAGGGTTCAACCGGCTTTCTAACACTTTTCCTCTGTCACTTCACCTTAAATTCGACTTTAAATATTTTCATAAAATAAATATATAAATGCTGGAAATTGACAATAATAATGTAAAATAAAAGAATATTGCATTTATTTACTGTAAACTTACCTTGATACAAAATGTGACTAAACGTTACAATTTAGTCCTTTACTTTTTCTTTTCCTCGTTCTTCTTTGGATTCTTGATCTATAATATAAAATATTTCTACTCATTAGCATTTATTTGATTTCTATTTCACTTCACAATTTATGCTGTTCAAATTTCAAAATTACACTTTTACCCCAAAATTTACAGTTTTTTTACAATTTAGTCCCTGCTCAATTCACCCATCAATTGAACTAATTTTTTCTAAATTAACACTTTTATTTTATCATTGTAAACTATTTCACAGCCTTTGATATTCTGAATTTCAACACCAACATCTAATTCACAATTTTGCTCACAATTAGGTCCTAAATACCATTTTCTATCAAAATGACTTAATAAAACAACCTTAATATGAAATTAGAACTTCAATTTCATAATAATTCATCATAAACTACCCTTACTCAGCCAGGGTAACTTCCAATTTCACCCACCAAATCAAAAACTAATGAATTAGATGATTGGACCTAATTGTAAAAGTCACAAAACATAAAAATTACTAAGAAATAGTAAAAATTGAACTTACATGGTGCAAAAATATGAAAAACCAGCATAGGAGACCTGCTACGGCATTTCGGCTGAGAAAGATGAAGAAATGTCTAGATTTTCAATTACATCATTTTTTAACTATTAACTTTTATGCTAATTCGATTTTGTCCCTTGTTCACATTGTTTTCTTGCTTATTTCATACCCAAACCGTCCAGCCATTAACCTTTGGGTCTAATTGCTCTTTAAATCCATCTTTTAAATACTTAAGCTATTTACTCACAATTTAACAAATTTTGAGCTATTTTCGATTTAGTCCTTTTAATTAATTAGCTATCCAAACATCAAAATTTTCTAACGAAACTTTAATACTAACTCAATGACACTTCATAAATATTTATAAAAATATTTATAGCTCGATTTTCAAATTCGAGGTCTCGATACCTCGTTTTTGACCCGTCTGACCTAATAAATTATTTTAATTCACTAATTTCACCATTTCACAAATTCTTCTAAATTCTTACTTGACTCATAAATATTAAGTTACTATCTTGTTCAATCTTATTTGTCCGATTTAGTGATCTCAAATCACCATTTTTGACACCACTGAAAATTAGGCCGTTACATTCTACCTCGGATTTGTGGTTTCGCAACCACTGTTCCGTTTAGGCCCTATTTCGGGATGTTACATGTGTTTTACCACTTTCCTTTTTAACATACAAGGTAGGCTCACTGAGACTTCTTTCAAATCCCAAACCAATCAAATAGCCATCAATCCTGCTGTACCAGGCCCTAGGAGCTTGTTTCAAGCCATACAAGGCTTTTTTAGCCTGTAGACCATGTGTTCCTTTTGTGGAACTTTAAAACCTTCAGGTTGCTCCACATATATCTCCTCTTCTAGGTAGCCATTTAGAAAAGCTAATTTTACATCGAGCTGATGGATTTTCCATCCCATCTGAGCTGCTATAGCAACTAGCAGCCTGATGGTGTCTAGCCTGGCCACTGGTGCAAATGTCTCCATGTAGTCCAGGCCATACTTTTGGCTAAAGCCCTTCACAACTAGCCTGGCTTTGAGCTTGTTTAGGCTCCCATCTGCATTCTGCTTGGCTCGATAGACCCATTTTACTCCAATAACCTTCCTCTTGTTTGGTCTAGGAACCAGTTCCCATGTCTGGTTCTGCTCTATCATGGCTATTTCATCAGACATTGCCTGTCTCCAGCCTTCATGTGCTTCAGCATCTTCAAAGCAGCCTGGTTCTTCTTGTGAAACATGTGCCCTCTCATAAACATCAGCCAATGTTTTTGTACCCCTGACTGGTTCATCATCAACATCCATGTCAGGCTCATTTTGTTCAAAATCAAACTGATCTGTCATGAGTTCTTCAGAGGTGGCTTCAGGTTGATTTCTTTCCCAATTCCAATAAGCCTTCTCATCAAATACTACATCCCTGCTTACTTGAACTTTGTTGGCTGAAGGATCCAAGATCCTATAACCCTTTTTGACTGAGCTGTACCCTACTAGAATACCTGCTTGAGCTCTTTTATCTAGCTTGCTTCTTTTTACAGCTGGTACTTGAGCATAACACAAACAACCAAAGACTCTCAAGTGAGCCAGTGATGGCTTGAATCCAAACCACCCTTCAAATGGAGTTTTTTGGTCTAAAGCCTTGGTTGGGAGCCTGTTTTGAAGGTAGACAGCAGTGTTAACTACTTCAGCCCACAAGGTTTTGGGCAGATCTTTCCGAAATAAGAGACACCTAGCCATATCCATAAGGCTTCTATTTTTTCTTTCACTTACCCCATTCTGCTGAGGTGTATAATATTGGTCAGTTGATGTCTGATGCCAACATCATTGCACAAAGCTTGGAACTGAGCTGAGATGTACTCAGTTCCATTATCTGACATAATGGTCTTTATCTTGTAGCCTGTTTCTGTTTCCACTACAGCTTTGAACTTCATGAACAATTGAGCAACCTCAGACTTATACTTAAAAAAATAAACCCAGCAATATCTGATATGATCATCAATGAAGAGAATAAAGTACCTGTTGCCACTAAGTGATTCAGTCCTCATGGGGCCACAAACATCAGTGTGCACCAGTTCCAACTTGCTTAATGCTTTTCAGGTTGTGTTTGCAGGAAATGGGACCCTGGCTTGCTTTCCTATTTGACAAACATCACAAACACCTTCATTCTGGACTGACTTGGTGAAATTTTCAACCATCTCCTTGCTGACCATTCGAGCCATCGATCTAAAGTTGGCATGACCAAGTCTTTGATGCCAAAGCTTGGTATCTTCTGTTGAAGCAATATGGGCTAAGTGTGAGTCACCTGACCAGTCAACTTCAAAGCATTTGTCACTCATGGTGACAGTCATAAGGCTTGATCCATTTGGATCAGTGATTTGGCACTCCTGGCCCTTGAACACAACAGAGTAGCCCCTTTCAAGCAGTTGAGCAATGCTGAGAAGGTTCCTGTCAATCTCAGGTACCAACAGCACATTTGTGATGACTTTGTCTCCTGTTGAAGTGCATATTAGCACATCTCCTTTGCCTTCAGCCTTGATGAACTGACCACTCCCTATTTTCACCCTGGTTTTGTAGCTTTTATCCAGGGTTTTGAAGATTGTTGCATCTGGTGACATGTGGTTGGTGCAGCCACTGTCCAGCAACCACCCTTTTGAGCCTTTGCCTTGACCAGCTAAACATGATACAGCAAAGACCTGCTCTTCATGGTCACTACTGTCTTCAGCCACTCGAACTTCTTCACCCTTTTGTTGTGGTTGGTTTTGGCCAGGTCTGCCTTTTTCTTTGCAAACCCTTTCAACATGGCCCTTCTTCTTGCAGTGTTGACACACAGTATCTGGCCTGAACCAGCATCTAGCCTCTGGATGACTAGGTTTTTTACAAAATCTGCAGAGTCGATCTCCTTCTCTTGCAGCATCAGGCTTAGGCCTGTTTCTCCAGTTCTTCTTGCCTTTATAGGGTGCGGTGCTCGAGGTTACTTTGGCCTTGGCTTGAAAAGCACCTTCCTGGTGCTCTTCCAATCTGCTGGCTCTCCTTTGTTCCTGAGCATAAAGAGCATTAATGAGCTCAGTTAGGGAATGGTTGCCAGATCTCTTGAATCCTCCAGGGATGAGATCTTTGCCTCATATCTTTCAGGCAACGTTGAGAGCACCTTCTCCACAATTCTTGCCTCACTGAACTGTTCTCCTAGCAATCTTATGCTGTTGACCACAACCATTATCCTGTCTGAGTACTGCTTCACGTCTCTTCTTCCTTCATCTTGAGATTTTCGAAGTCTCTTCTCAAGTTTAGCAACTGTTGCTGCCTTGTTCTTTCAGTGCCTTGGAACTCCTCCTTGAGCTTGTCCCAAGCATGCTTGGGAGTCTCACAGGCCATGATTCTGGTGAAGATAACATCAGAAACACAGTTCTGAATGCATGACATGGCCTTGTGCCTTTTGGTCCTCTCATCTGCATGCTGTCTGATTTGAGCCACTGTTGGATTGGCTCGAAGTGGAGCTGGCTCGACATCAGTGTTAACAACTTTCCATAAATCAAAGGCCTGCAGGTAAGTTCTCATCTTGACAACCCATATGTGGAACCCCTCACCATTAAAGACTGGTGGTGCTGCAGGAGAAAAGCCTGATGAAGCCATTTAATTTACTACAACAGGTCCTCTAAGATGAAAGCTCTTGATACCAATTGTTGGAACTTGAAACAAAGCAGCAAGCAAAAACCAAGAAGCTTGTGCAGCAAGCCTCGTGGCTTGGGGAAGAAATAAGAGCAGAAATTGAAAGGAAAACAAGAACAGAACTAAAGCAAAGAAAGAAGGAGCATAAAGATTAAATGAAATCTGATAATTTTCATTAACATGAACAATGGCATATTGCCAATACCTAAATCAAGCTTTTGCTTGTCAAAATCAACATGTGGTTAACTAATCTACACCAACTACCACTAAAACATTGGAACTTACAAAACTAAACTTGTACATAAAGAAAAGCTGGTTAACTGTGACAGCCCAAAATTGACCCTAGTCGGGAAGTGGTTTCGGGACCGCTAAACCGAGTCACCGAAATGTTTGAACGTAATATTTATTGTCTAGAATATGTATTTATGAATGTGTGAAAATTTCAAGCTTCGATTTAGTCGATTGCATGTGAATTCAGTTATTAGGACTTGTGTGACACTTTTGAAATGTGATAGGCTAATCTATAAGGACCTAATAGTGCATGTAATCAAAAGGGAGGACTTGCATGTCAAATTCCCCCCTAATAGCTAGTGGCCGGCCATGACAAAGGATTATGGGCAAAAACATGTCATAAAACATGTTGGGACAATGGTGTATGTAAGAAAAAAATAAAATAATGAGCATGGGAATTGAATAATGAAAGGGAAGAAAAAAAAAAGAGAATGGTGAGTGTTTCCCCCTATTGCCGTGAGTTGAAGAAAAGAGAGAAAAAAAATTGTTGTTCATCTTTTTTTTCATTTCTTTGAGCTGAAAATTCTAAGGAAGAAGGAAGGGGTTTTTGCTTCATGCTTGGTTTGGAAGAGGATTAGGAGGAGGTTTGGCCATACTTGTATTAAGATTAAGGTATGTTTGATGTTGTGCCATGAGATTCATGCATGTTTTGGTTGCTAACTTGATGTTCTTATTAGCCCATGGTTCAAATCTTTGCTATGTCATGGGGATGATATTCGCCAAGGTAGATGTTGTGTTAATGCCATTGCATGCTAAATATGAAGCTTGATAATGATACATGTGATGGTGGATTGAGGACTCTTGGATTTTCTTTTAGCATTTTGAGTGAGACATTAAGTTCTTTGTTTAACCATGACCAAAATCGAAACGGTATGGTGTTGTGGTGTATTCGCCATGGTATATCCATAAGTATGATTTATGCATATTGCATGGTAGGTAAGATTTGAGCTTTGGATATATGTTTATATTTGGATATAAGCAATTTTGAGATTCGGCTCTAGCATATATATATGTATATATGTTTGCACATGATGTATTGGTATGACATATATACTATCTCAAGGTATATATTTGCATATGATGATGTTTGGTTATGAAATAAATGATTGATGCGTATTGAGTTACAATATGGAATCGTTAGTTAGTAAAATGTATGCTGTTTTGTGTGGTATTAAGTGTATAATTGGCCTCAACATGAACATGCATATTCGCCACATGAGGGGATTGGTGTGCATGCATTCGGTTAGAGGCAAGCATATTGATGCCTATTCTTGGCTTGGAAAATTCCGCTAAGGAGAGTACTAACTAATGTGTTGAGTTTGATTCATGATTTCCGTACATATGTGACTTTAATGTCTAATGAAAAAAAATGTGGGCTAAGTACCTTGAATTCCTCTTTCGATGCTCAAATGATTAAATCAATTTATTTGTTAAATTAAGCTCAAGAGCAAAGGGGAGCTAAATCCGATAAAGGGAAGGAAAAAGTGGTCGAATAGCCATCGGAATCATTCGACAACATCCGAGGTAAGTTCTTGAGTAATAGAGCTTAAATTATGATTTGATTAGATCATGCTCTTTGTGTGTGGATATTGAACCGAAATGTGCAAGAGTGATAAGTGTATTGTATTTGAGTTTTGCTAATGGAAATGAAATACGAATGGGTCATGATTTAGTGTTAAATGTGCATGTTTATTCAAATGGTGTCCGGGCTAAGTCCCGAAGGCTTTTGTGCTAAGTGACTAAATCCGGGTCAACTCCCGAAGGCATTTGTGCGAGTTACCAAAACCGGGTTAAGTCCCGAAGGCATTCGTGCGAGTTATTAAATCCGGGCTAATTCCGAAGGCAATTGTGCGAATCACTATAACGGGCTATGTCCCAAGACAATCGAGCGAGTCGCTATATCCGGTTAAATTCCGAAGGTACGTGATTCGGGAATGAGCAATCTTGCTGTAAAAATTTCAGTTAATACGCTTGCAAAAAATTCCAGCAATGAGGTATGTTCGTATGTGCATTGGAATAGTTGAATTCCTTCGAATAATATTCGCTCAGTTGAGTAATGAGCTTCCGGTATTTGGCTAAGATGATCCCTTATGTATGAACATAGGGGTTGGAATGTAAAGTAGAAATAATTTGAAAGTATGTATATACGGAATTATCCGTTTAGTTATATGAATGCTATACCTCTGTTGTGCTTAAATTCTTCGCTCAAACTTACTAAGCATAAATTGCTTACTCCGTTTCTTTGTTTCTTTGTTTTATAGATTTTTGGCTCGTCAGCTATCGGACTCGGGATTTTTGGAAGTCGAAGTCTCCCACACTATCAAGGCCCCTTTTGGTACAAATTTTGGTTGAGCTTTGAAATGGCATGTATAGGACTACCCTTTGTTGCTTTTCAAGTACTTTTGTGATGTATGTGTGTACGGCCATGCGAAAATGGCTCGTAAAAGTGGAGTATGGCATTAGACCATTTGTGTTTATGTATATATGTATGGTTTTATGATGTGACTACGGACTGAATGGAAGTGTTGGGCAAATGATCAGCCATTGGAATGGCTAAATATGATTATATGTGGACCTATGTATGACAAAACTCTAGTTGGTCCATGGAAACCACGAAATAGGTAAAGTTTACCTTGAAAACAGATGCTGACAGCAGCAGTGGTGTGGATTTGAAAAAATCACTAAAATTTTTAGGAAAGGAATTAAATAGTGAATAAATTATTTAAATGAACCTTGATGAATCTACTTTCATATGGAAGAAACGAAACGGTCATATGAGTTATATGTTAAGAGATATTAAAGTTCTCGTGAAACAGGGCCAGAACGGTTTCTGGATTCCCTGTTCCGACTTTGGAAATTCATTGTAAATTAACCAGAGATAATTAGGAGTCATTCCATATATGTATAGATTCCTCTTTGAGTCTAGTTTCTATAGAAACAAACGGAATCAGTATTGAAGCCTTGTACAGAGAGATATTCAAGTTGTAACGCGCAAAGGTCAGTGTAGTCGACCCCTGTAACATGGGAGACTTTAAATAATAAACTGTACTAATTGACCCGACCAAAAATTCTAGAAAAAATTTTGTAGATGGAAATATGAGTCTAATTTCAGGGAAAAATTACAAAACTGATTTTCGAGCTTTGAAACTCAAGATATGATTTTTAAGGCGACAGTGACGCAGTAACCAGCTTGTCTGGAAAATTTTAAATGGACTGTGAAAATGATTAAGTCGAGTTGTGTGCACCTTGTGTTCGACTCCGGTAACGGACTCGGGTACGGGGTGTTACATTAACAGCTCATTTACATTAGAAATACATCAATCTTCTACCTAATGTAGTTCAATATGAACCAAAAAGAGTTACATTGACTAAAATAACAAAATGAACAACAAAACAGACTGCAGCACTTGGCTTGGCAGCTTCTGGTCTTGGCCTGCTCTGCATGATCGGATGACTGGTGCTTGAGCTGCATGGAGGGCCACATTCTAACATTTTCATAAAATTGCAAGTCGGGGGTTGAGGCGGGTTTTTTTCTCTCAATTTTAGGATCAGCATTTGTATATAATCTTAGGTAGCAGGGTAGGCAAAAATCCGACCTCCTTTGCTCTACTGCAATCCCTATTCTATATTCTAACAATTTATAACTATTCAAGAAAGAAGTTTAAAGTTAAAAATGCAATTTGGAATGATTCATTCCGCTAACACCTTCTTAATTGCCTAGTAAGACAATGACACTTGATATGAATAGCCTATTCAGAGGAACCTTGAAGTGTCATATTTATGTTTTAGTTACGTATAGAATTGATCATAAACCGTAAAAGTAGACATGAAAAATATTTAAAAGATACAAATACATAAAAAGTTTCTTTAACAATTTCTGCTTACATATCCAAGAAGATCTTGGTGGTGATTTGGGTGACTAAATCCTGTGCTACTTTTTCCACTCACAATCTCTAAAAAATAACACAAAAAATAAACACATCAGATATGGCAAAATCTTCCATCCATTGCATACTATATAGAGAAAATGAACACTGCAAGAAATTATCAAACGTAAATAGTTTTAAGTTTAAAATCTGTGTTAATTCTGAAGTCTTCATCAACTTACCACGTCCCTAAATTTCTATTCGAATAGTTACATCACTTGGTAAATAACACAGTGATGCTACTTTTGATATACATAATTAAGAGACACAACTCTTTAATCATTAGAGACAACCTATGTACTAAATAAACATAGCAGGAAAGTTCTATCTAGCTTCAAGAATAGATATGGTGACATCAGTTGTCACTGTTGTAGAACTAAAATTGTCATAGGGATTCCTTTGTACGAAGAAACCAGGTGCTTTTGGTCGAGGCAAAGTTGCTTCTTCATTTGTGAGTTTGAGAAGAACAGATGACATTGTTGGTCTGTCTTCAGGGCATTCTTGAACACACAATAACCCAACATGGATAAATCTAAGAACTTCGGACCTAACACATGTTTCTTCTAGGATTGTGTCCATCACTTCCAAACCTCGATCTTCATTCCAAAGCAACCACGCCTACGCAAAAAGAAAAAATGGTTCATGACTGAACATACATTTGTGACCGTAATTTAAATGGAAAAGAGATTCCATTGTTATGACTTACGTGGCCTAGAAGATTGTGGAGATGATCGGGATGACTGTACCCTCTATTCTTTTTACCACTTACTATTTCTAGCAGAAGCACACCGAAGCTGAAAACATCGGATTTGGCTGAAAATGTTCCATCAATTGCATACTCAGGAGCCATATAACCACTGCATTAAAGCATTTTATAGGAAATGAGGCCGAAGAATCGAATCTATAAAAGAAGTAATAGAACTTACAATGTTCCGACCACTCGACTTGTTTTTGTTTCCACATCATTGCCACAAAAGATTCTTGCCAACCCAAAATCCGAAATTTTAGGGATCAAGTTGCTATCTAGTAAAATATTACTTGCTTTGAGATCTCTATGAATAATTGGGAGTTTAGAATCTTGGTGGAGATAGAGTAGTCCCCTTGTGATGCCTAGAACAATATCAAACCTGTTTCGCCATGATAGTTGTGCTCTTTTTTTATGATCTGCACAAATAGCACCCTGTGAACCTCAAAATTATGTATTGAATATTTTTTTTATAGTAAAGATAATGTATAAGAAACCAATGCTAACCAAAGATGAAGTAATCTAAGCTTTTGTTAGGCATAAACTCATAGATTAACATCCTTTCATTTCCTTGAATGCAGCAACCAAGCAGTCCAACAAGATTCTTATGCTGAAGTTTGGCTATCAAAACTACTTCATTCCTGAATTGCTCAACACCTTGACCTGAGTCTTTTGACAGCCTCTTTACTGCTATTTCTTGTCCTGTTGGGAGATTTCCCTGCGTTCGTATAATAATTGCATTCAAGGATTTTAAATTGCAGACATAGCATAACATATTCCAGGTTGGTTACCTTGTAAACAGGACCAAAGCCACCCTCTCCAATTACATTGCCAAAAGAGAAATAGTTGGTGGCAATTTCTATGGTAGAGAAGTGGAACAAGGGCACTTCTCTTTCATCTTCCCCACTTTCCAATCTTGTTAAATGAAGCAAATCATCTGTAATTCAATTGAGTTTGATCTCTTAAATATTTCTAATCTATTTGAAGAAAGTGAGCAAGTTTGGATGAGTATTCTTACCTCGCTTCTTCCATTTCTTCCACATTATGAAGGATATTAGGCCCAAAATAGTTGCACTTGAAATGATTGACACAACTAGGATAGCCATTAGTCTATTCTTTTTCCTCGAATCATGGGTTAATCCTAGAAAAGACAGTATCAAATGCAAAAAAAAAAAAAAAAAAAAAAAAGAGGAAGAAGAAGAAGAAGAAGTAAAAAAAGATGAACAATATAAGTGGTGCATACCTAGACCTGAAGCTGAAAGTCTTACAAAGACAACTTCATTTCGGTACATGTCTGAAACTTCTGAAATATCAAAGAGGTCACCAAACCACATCACACAACTGGTGCGGCCTTCATTTACATTCATATTAACATAAGCTGTACAAGAACAGTTCTTCAAGCATTCAGCCTCACATTGCTTAAGATTCAAGCTCTCATTCAACTGAAAATTTAACAAATCCGGCACTTTAACCCCAACAAGCCTGGTAAAGCCATCTCCCTTTTGACAGTCTAGTGATGATTCTCTTACACAGTTCTTAGACTCTTGTGATTTTGAAATGAACCCTTTTAGACACTTACAGGCATCAGCTCTCCGGCTGCTGCATATACTGTTAGCACCACAGAATCCATAGATCCCACATTTATCAAATGGAGCTGAGTACAAAAATTCCCAATTTTTACTATCATGGGTAAATATAAGACGCTGTAAATAACCAGTATGATTCAACCATAATCGCGTGGTAATCTCCTTGTTGGCAACTTCATAACTAAAAAATATCTCATTCTCATTAGACACGACATTATGTTTGAAGAGGAAGTTGAGATATGCTGGAATAGCTTCAAACCCAAATCCATTCCATGGTCCTGTACGGTACGTTTTCATTGATTCTGTATCAATGACTAACTGAGGTAATCCATTTTTGTCAAGTCTGAAAGTGAAGTTTCCAGGGGATGGATCATCAGTACTTTTCCATGATGTTAAATATCTTTCCTCACCAGTCTTTAAGTTCCATCCTACTTTCATGCCTGGCAAGAGTGTGTCTGATGGATAATCAAAGCTTTGCCACAAATAGCTTCCAGCCGTGCTTTTGTTGTCCTTGAGAACAAGGTTTCCAGTATCTAAAAGCTGTGCCACAGGATTTTGTGCTGTCACAGACATATTGGATGACCAGACGACACTCTTTGTCTGGTTCAAAAGGACAAGATTTCCACTGTCACTTACCGTTAAAACCCCTTTCCCATCAGCAATGGGATTGTTTCTGTTTGCAACCCAAACAACCGTTTCGGGGCAGGTCTTGAACCATATTCCCAAGTACGTGTTTCTTGATTTTCCAGGTGAGAAGAAGCCTAGCTGAAAGGTTTCTAATGATGAAACCAGTGTCTCACCATCACTGATTGATCCTTCTACACCTAAAACATCAACTTCCTCTGACAATTCCAAGTGTGAAAAAACTACTATTAATAAGCAGATCAAAGTGAATATAGGATCCCGCTCCATGTTAAAACTCCAGTTTTCTTCTAAACAAAGTCCTCTCATTGCCTTCAAAGATTACACCGCCTAACATTGACTTGAAAAATTTTGGTTACTTTTTTTATGGAAAGAGTAAATAGAATGCCTGTTAATGATTTCATTTAGAATTGCCGAAAATCAGCTGTAATGATGAATGTTTATTTATGGCATGATTGTTCATTGCCAAAATATTTTCTTGCTAAAATAGTCATTGTTATTAATTTCCAAAAGATTTTACCTCAACATATCAATATTTATAAAAAATATATAATACTTCCTTTTAAGAGAAATATATAATAACTTGTTATCAAAGTCATGCAAAATTTAGGTCTATTCCATCACACATTTATTTTTTTAAGGTCATCATATGGCTACGTACCAACCTTGTTATTTTGTTATCGATTTTCAATGTAATTGATTATGGCAAAGTATCAACGACCCCTTCTACTATCTATCTCAAACATCGATGCCCTTTGCACATACACGAAAAAGAAAAGAAGACGGTAGTCCAGATTTATACATAAAAAAATTGCCCTTGAATTCAAGGTGAAGTTCATGAAATATTTTTTCATGTTTCCGTCCTGCACTATGGCATCAAATCAAACATTCATAAAACCAAAAGAAAAAGTCGACACCGGGATTATCTTATAGTATATCATCACGGTGTAGTAAATCATGATCCCGAGTGCCATAAAAGGAAATCAAGAACCTCATCAATCATACGATAACATCACCAATAAAAAGTTAAACAATGCGGGGATGAAAGTAGAAAAAGAGAATCCCAGGATCCATTTTAACTGAATCCTTCATCCGAGCTAATCCTGAGCGACTCATAGTCTTCTTTGCTATCTACAACATAAGAAAAGCTAGATAAAGAAAAATATCAGATATAAACAGGTTTGCATGAAAGAATGGAAAATAGAAATGAAGATATTTTCAACAAAAAGATACAAACCTGCTACTGATGGGATAAAGCTGCAATTACCGGACTTGCTAGGCATCTGCCATGAAAGAAGCATCAAATTTACAAGAATTGGTGGTAAGCTCAATAGTTCAGCAACGCAAGCCAATTTCACACAAGAAGCTTCGCTACAACATGTTATGGATTTCATAACAGGCAAACTTATGGCTCTTAATTCAAAATGTTTCTACCAGGTAATGATACAGACAGATCTCTTTCTTGGCATGTCTTCTTATTCTTTCCACTATGCTTGTGAAACAAGCAATAGCCTGAATAAACTGGAGGAAATGGCAATGACCAATTGGTGTATAAAAAAGCTTCCTCCAAACTGCAAGAGCTTTCTTTGAATCTAAGCATATATTTAAGCATCTAATAGTTATCTTTTCAGTCTCAATTTGCTTATGAAATCAGATTAATCCAAATATCTCCACAGCCTACCAACTCTAGCAGATCGAACATCCTACTAGTTATGTTGTAAAGCAACATATATGACAATAAAACCATGTTCTATCCAATATTTAATTGCACACTGAAGCATTTTATCTTCCCATATTCTCCCAGTTGAAATCTACGAAACTATTTGCAGTTCCATGCAAATAGTTTCCAATAGCCATTTTAGCTCCAACCGATCATCCCAATTCCCAACAGTTAGAAATACTCCAACTCCTCCTAGGCATCAACTGCTTTGTTTTACGTGGACAAACAACTGCTTAAACCATCTTTCTACTACAATTTGGTCATTTCACAAGATACTAAAAATTCCATTAGAAGGCCAAACTTGCCAGGCCATGCTGCATCAAGAAACTGGAAATCATATATTCAGACTAGCATTTCCATAGACTTCACAGGTTAACAAACAGTAGCAACTGTTATCCGCATGCCTTTATCATATTTATGCATAACTATCAAGCAGTGATATCTATTAGAAGTTTATAGCTCCTAAGATCTAGCACTCAACAGTACTACATATCACCTTCATTATACCATCACTTCCATTGTACATAACTTGTCCACATATCAATTAGCTCCAAAAGTTTAACAACACAACATTCACAAGAATGCTCAAGGCAGGGAACACTCAAGCATTTAGAGAGTTGCTTAATGAACACAGTAACAATTGCCATCACATATCTTTATAATATTTATCAACTGCTCACTCATTATTTTATACCAAGTTAAAAGTGACACCAAACAAATAGTTTTATTGCCCATCACCTATCTACTTTTCAATTAACTCCCAATCAACAGGAAAATTCAAGGGGACAAAACTAATCCCATAGACTAAACAAATCCTCCCATTACTAAAAAATCTAATATTACAAATTAGAATAAACAATATATGAGCTACAAGAAAAAGAAACTAAACCTTTCCCACTATCTGGGATGAGCTATAAATATCATATTCTACTATCGTGCCCTATTATCAGCTAATTTAACAAAAAATGCATTTTGAATCACTAAAAACATAAAAATATTAAACCATTCCGAATAAGTGGCCATCTACATAAATATAATATTATGCCAAACTGATTCCAAGAAAAGACCAGCATTCACCAACTTAAAATTTTTATCATCCATAACAACAGTAATCTCCGCTAGTTCTCACTATGTGTGGTAACTGGTAAGCCATATCGGCCACATTGTGCTGCTTTGCTCTAATCATCATCTAACACACCAGAAACACATAACCAAGAAAGAAAATGCTAAGATAATTTGAATTAACATCTAAATACCGCCAAGAAGCCAAATTTTCAGCCATATTCTAGGCTAGCATATGGGATAGGCTATATGGATCATATGACACAACTTTTCTACTATATCTTTTCATACTACGAAAACATGTAAGCAGTAAAAACCTGCTAAAGCTATCCAAATTAAGCATTAAAACACATAGAAAGATCCCAAATTTCCAATCAAACTCGAACGAAGAAAAATACCAATAGGATTAACATTTGCCACCTTTTTCCTCCACCCTGGCCTCCTTATCTGTCACCACAGGCTGACCATTCCCGCCATCTTTCTCATCAGGATGCCTAACAACAATAACAGGACAAACACAGTGATGCACACAATAATCAGTAACGCTCCCCAACCTCCCATCATTCCCTCTTTTCTCAGCTCCACACCCTCTACTCCCCATTATAACAGCACTCAACCCTAACCTCTCCAGCTCAAGACACAACCTTTCCCTCATATCATGATCTTTCGCAATATGAATCTTGAAGGGAAACCCAGCTTCCTTTAAGGGTTTGGCCAAATCCGCTGCCTTTGAAGCCGTGAAGGCATCGAAGTCGTCCTCCAGTTGCTTCTGGGTCTCTGGCGTTCGTGGGCTTTGTTGGGCCTGGGAAAGTGGGCCCCAATCAGCTCCATAGAGTACATTGGTTGGAGACACGTGGAGGAGGATGACAGCATCGCCTGGTCGGAGGTAGTTTTGAACAGCCCAGCGAACGGCGTAGGCGGACTCTTCGGAGAGATCCACTGCTACGCCAATCTTACGACGAGCTCCGGCGACGGGGCTGGGGGAGGAAGCGGCGGAGGTCGAGTGATGAGGGGAGGTTGGGAGGTGAATCTTGATCGTGGGTAGCTTTCGGTCACTGTTAGAAGAACCCATTTTCCTTCCTTTATTTGGGCTTTCCATTTTTTTCTTTCCTCAATTTTTTTTTCCTTAAAGAAAATGACACAACTTTTGAGTTTTTAATGTTCAAGAGTTTGTTAAGAATTTTATTTTAATAAATGATAATAATTCTAATTTTATATCGAAATTATTTCAATAAATAAATATTTTTAATTATTTATTAATTAAATAATTAAAATATTCAATTAATTTTAATTTTTAATATTATAAAATAGACATGACAAAAACTCCACTAGCAATAATAATCCATATCTAAATCAATTAACCTTCGAGTAAATTGGTTGATTTAATATTCAACATTATCAATTGCTAACCCTATCAAAATTGCAAATTGATAGTTACATCATTAATCACTAAATTATAAGTAAATTTTTGTTTTAATTATTAAATTAATTACTATTTAATTACTAAACTATTTAGAAAAATTATTTAAATCATTGGACTAGTAAGTGTTTTTTTAAAAAAAAGAAAGTTTCATTAATAAGTTCTAAGTGACGATTCGACGATTGATATAGTGCATCAATACTCATCATCGAGTAGAATATACTTTAAGTTTAAGTTGGTCTGATGGTCAATATAGGAGATAAAAAAAAAACTTTGAATTTTAATTTAATGATTCATGATGTCCATCATTATTTCATAAAAATAAAAACTCAACTATAAAAGAGAAAGAGGAAAGAGAACTTTTTATTAATACATGCAATGTGAATAAAAAAAGTTAAATAACATTAATTTTAACATTTTAATAATTTAAATAAAACTTTTGAATAGTTTAATAACTAAATTGTAACATTTCTTTTTAGTTAAGTGACCAAAACAAAAATATACTTCTAATTTAGTAACTAATAATGAAATTTATCCTTAATCTTTATCGAGGAAGTACATTTGGTAACGTTTAATGTTTTCCACACGCGTGTGAAAGGCAGTTAATTGGCGGCGGAGATTTTCAGTTATCTCACACGTGTGAGATGGTTTTAATCACCTGCGATAATTCCTTCTGAGCTCAATCTTAGAGGAATAAAATTTATATTTCTTTTTTTTTTTTGTCCAATTTCAGTTCCTTAATTGAGTCCTGTGTTCCTTTTGTTTCTCTTTGCAGCTTTCGATCATGGTCTATATTTCTCGCAACGTGTCGAACACCGATCGGGGCCTCAACATCGGAAGCTTCCTAAAGAACCTAAGCAAATTTGCGGTTGATTCCGCCATTAACGTCTCCCTCAAAGGTTTCACTGGTTCGTTTTCTTTTCTCTTTATCCTCCTATATATTCTCTATAATTTTACATCAGTCAGACTTTGTTTTGGTTTAATTTGACCATTTTCGCATAAAATAGCAATCATAATTTCTGGGTTTCATTTTTCTAGCAGAGTAGTGATTGGTTCCCATGCCTTGTCAATTTGGGTTTATTTCCTGTTCATGGATTTATTCGATTATGTATATTGTCAATATTCATCTTAATTTTAGAGTAAATTATGAAAATAAAGAAGAGAAAGATTTGCTGTTTGTGGATGATTGCAATAATTGCGTTGATTGTGATATTAGGAAATGCCTGTTCCAACCATCAATTTTTTATTGGCTCTGTGGGGTGAGACATTTTCAGGTGGGAAGAAACTGTATCAGACATTTTTGCATGAAAAGTTAAAAGATGAGCCAAGCAATGTGAAACTAATGAAGAAGGAGGAGGAGACACAATCGACAAAAATGGAAGACACTGCAAACAAAGCTGTAGGAGGAACAGAGCCTGTGAAGAAGAAGAAGAAGATGGTACCTGAAGACTTGAAGGAAATGGAGCTCGAAGATCCTAAAAGGAAAACAATTTTCATTCGATCTCGCCTGTAAAATACTAGGAAAGGTTAATAGGTAAATTGATACTTCAATTATAAATATTTCGAAGATGTACTTTTTTTTTATTGTACCTTGTTAATGTTTAAGTTATAATTTGATTAAGGTTTCTATTGCTAGCTCCATTTCTTAGTGGATCTAATTTCTTTGTATTTGGAATTTGAATGAGTCTCAACATATATATCTGTTTGTTAATTGATGCTTGTGGGCAAGTTCTCAAGATTGTTTCCATTTAACCAATCATTTACTTATATATAATACAAAGCAGTAGTCGTGAAAATACAGATATGGTCATGGCATGAACTTCATTGATGATGATATGGTAATTGCCATGGAGCATGAGGCATGGGCTTAACTTTATAATGTATCACATCATATCATGCATATACACATAGCTTTATTTGCCACCACATTCAAGGTGAATTGTAGAAGCTAATGTCATGGGGTTAGAACTTTAGTCTCGTTAACCGTGTGGTTTTAGGGAGTTTCTTTGCTTTGATTTTAAGTCAGTCTAATTTTTGCAAAACTGAGAACTCTCGCAGAATTTTTCTAAGGCATCAAATATAAAGTGGAAGCACATACTCGAACTGAAAGTGCAACGAAGAACAGAAAAGCCAAAGGAAAAACAATATTTTTAACTATGAATGGAATTATTACAAATGAAGGAGATATCTCTATTTATAGTTACGTTCCCCTAGAACTAACAATACAGACTGAGTTACATCGATAGACAAGATTAAAACCTATCGATGATCAAGATTAAAGCCTATCTACAATTAAGAATCCATTCCTATCTACAATTAAGAGTCTTAATGGATTTAAACTCTATGCTATCGCTTTAAGATTTGCACTATTATCTTGGTAACTCTAATTTTACTAGAGTGCTTCATTGCGCTACCAAGGCTTCTAGCAGATGAGCATCTTTATGGGTTCCACGAATTGAGCCAGTTCATGTGAGTCAAATGAGACCCATTTAATAAGTTGACCTCTACGAGGCATTCTGTAAGCCATAGTTATGGGCTTTGATCCGTGACACGTGACACTAGAACCTATTGCAATTCTTAATTTCACAATCACATGTGTTTTCTTTGCCTTAACCTATTGCAAAATTCACAATCATATATCATGTCCATGAGTGTGTTAGAGGCTGCAGATTAAGGTAAGTGATCATTGCGCATAGAATCGTTTATGGAGGTCAATTGATTTAATAAGGTTTATTTAACCGACATGAACTGGTTTGATTCATGAAAAATATGGAGAAACTCATCTACTTGAAGCATTGGTGGTATAGTGAAAAAACTCCAGTAAACTTGAGTTACCATGTGAATAATGTAAATCTTAAAGGATGCACCACAAAGCTGGACTTTGTGAAGGATTAACTCAGGGGACAGGTGATGGTTACTCTCTACGCTAATATGGAAGAGATGTAATAGACTTTCAATTCCATTGAAAAGCTAATTAAGAGGAATGATGACCTTGAAGATATGATGATGACTTTGAAAAAGGAAATTAAAGCCATGATGACGCCTTTGAATATGAAGATTGAAGAGCTCAAGGGTGAGTTAGTCGTTTACGAAGTTACTGTGGAAAAATGGGGTATTGGGGTCGACACCCAAGCGTCAGATAGATGTTTCCAAATTGAAAGAGTTTAAGGGAAAAAGATACATGAAGGGTGTGAATAAATTCTTACGGGGGATGGAACAGTACTTCCATGTAATGGACATTGAGGATGATGCCACTAAGGTAAACACTACTCTAATTTATTTTCCTAATGTCGCTCTTTTATAATGGCGTTGTAGGTCTATAGATGAGAGACAAGTCGGTACCGCAATTGGGACTTGGGTGGAGTTCCAAAATGAGTTTAGGAAGCAATTTTACCTCGAGTATACTGAGGAAGAAGCTTGGGCTAAGTTGCGTCAGCTTATGCAACAAAGCATAATTCGAGAATATGCTCGGGAGTTCACTAAGTTGTTACTCCAAATACTTGATTTGAGTGAGAAAGAGACATTCTACTGGTTCAAGGCTGGATTGAACCCTCGAGTAAAACAAGATTTGCATCAACTAGGGGCCAAAGAGCTTACCAAAGCCATGACTGAGATGTAGTCCTTTGTTGAGCTTAATTTGAGTAAAGACAAGTCTAAGTCTTCCGAGCCTAAAGAAAAAGACAATGGTGAGGGAGATTAAGAAGGACAAGTTGAGAATGACATCGATGACAATTGTAAGAATGGTGATAATGGGAAACCATTGAATGGGATAGGGAAACCAAACAATCATCCAAAGAACAAGAAGAATGTTAAGGAGTCGATACAATGCTTATTATGTTGTGGTTCGCATAAAATGTAGGATTGTTTAGAGCAATCTAAATTGTCTGCAATCAGTAAATAAGAGACAACGAAGCTTATTGAGGATAGAGTAAATTATACTTAATTCTGCGAAAGCGAAAAGGGATCACAAGTGGAAATGGTTAATGTTTGTAGATATCAACATCGTAGGCCGAAAAAAGAGTGCTACTATTGATACTGGAGCATCTAGTTTGTTCATGTCGGAAAGAGCCGCGGGTAAATTTGGTCTCTCAATTAGCAAAACGATTAAGAGAATTAGGACTATTAATTCCAAAGAGGTCTTTACTATAGGATTAAGAATTTGAGCTATAGATCGGGGATTGGAAAGACAAGAAAGGCTTTGAGGTAATTCATTTAGATGATTACGTCTTTGTTCTTGGCCTAAATTTCCTTGACAAGATTAATGTTGTTTTGGTTCCTTTTTTTGATTGCATATGTATCTTAGATACTTGACAACAACAATGCATTGTGTCGGTAAGTTGAGACATAAGGGGTGGAACCAAGGTATTGTCAAAAATCTAGCTAGTCAAGGATGTTACGTGTGGTAGAAATATTGACTTAATAAATCGGAGTGCTAAGGTATCCCGCTTGGAAATGCTAGAAGTGTGCTAAATTGATGTGAAACCTGTTGAGTTGCCTGTGGGACTACCATCTATGAGAGAGATGGGTTTCACATCTAACTGTGTAAAGAAGTAATGCAAACTAGGCAGTTAAATCAAGTAGATGCACAAAGTGAGGTACACCTCAAAAACTTTTTTGGTGTTTTTCAATATGACTTACTATGAGTTTGGAAAAGACACATGGGCCTTTTAAGAGTTTTTAAGCGGGTAAGCCGAAAGGCTTACAAACCAAAGTTAATGAAAATAGTCAAGGTTAACCTAATGTTCAACGTGAGCATGCCAAAGCCTATTTGTAAGGATCAAAATGATTTCGATTAAGCCAAGTCACAATGGGGAACTCTTATGAGGATCAAGAGTAGTGACCTCTTATGGTCGAGATGTACAAGAGAAAATATAGTTTGAGTTAAACGACAACAGAGACATAAGCCAAGAAAAATGTTCCGAGGGAGGGAACTATCAGATAGAAAGACTAGTTGGGAATCAACCAAGACATTGAGGCAGTTCTAAAATGAGTTAGAATAGTGTTATTTCAAGGATGCGACGAGGGCATTGTGCACAGAATCTCCCATGGAGATAAATTGCTATGAGACTAATTTAACCCACATGAAATGGCCTGATTTGTGGAGCACATGGAGAAGTCCATTTACTTGAAGTATTGATGGCCCAATTAAAACATTCTAGTAAACTAAAGTTACCATGATGAATATTGTAAATTTTAAGGGATAAGATTTTATAGTGTTTAAATCCCTTTGGACTCTCATATTGTAGATAGGCATTGAACCTAGCCATTGATGTAATTTAAATTGTACTGTAAAATTTGAGAGAGCTCAACTATAAATAGAATCGTTCCTTTCATTTCTAATCATTCCATTTTACATTCAGTGTAATTCATTCCAATAATAGAATACTTTGAGACTATTTACTCAAACATTAGATGTGCATTTGCTTTCTTGCAGCTTTTATGTTCGCTCGTAGCTTTTTCGCTTGAGAGTTTGCTTCTGCTTAGTTTCAATGTCTTGGATAATTTCTTTGAGAATTCTCGCCTTTTCAAGAGATAGGCTAACTTACTTGGAATATTTGAAGCAAATGAATCATCCAAAGCTGCACAATTTGTCAGACTAAAATGCTAACTCTGTGACACATACATATTGTTGCAAGATCATGATCATTTGAATAAATTCAATGTAATTGGTTATAAATAGTGCTGAAATTAAAAGTTAAAAAAACAATAAAAACTATTACTTTGAATATGAAACATATTGATCTCAAACTCTTTAAGTTCATTTGACTATTTATTTATTTTTTGTTGTATACTTTTATGACCTTATCTTGCCACCACGACATCAACATTTTAGATAAAGCTGTTAATATCAGCAAAAGTCGGTTCAAGTCACCAAATCACCTTTGTTCTTCTATCAATGATATATTGATCCGAGATTTCTCTTTATATTGAGTAGTTTGCATCGTCCTATTCTTTGCTTAGACATTTTGAAAGGAGTTTGGCCAAGAGAAATCATTTGTATCTCCCATTCCTCGCAAGAACCGCATTGTTTTTGACCCCTCTTGTTAACAAGAAGATAGAATTTAAACAATGCCTCATGCATGTGCACTTTGTTTGATGCCTGATTTCAAAATACCAACCATCATCATCATATGATAAATGTTAGCCAACCTCAAGTTGATTGTTGAAACATTTTTTAAAAACAATCCCACATTAACCAAAATTTCTATTATCATTTTATAAGACATTTTTTTTATTGAAATTTATTTTTTTTAAACGATAAAAATTAAGAGATTATAATTTTATCTTTTCATTGATAATGATACAGTAATCGATTGTGTATTAATTTGATTGACACTCTTTCTATTGCGACAATAAAAAAGTGTGAATTTAAATATATTTATACTTATTTTCTATTTGATTTAATGTTTTAAAAATTTGAAGTAAAATTGAGCTTTGTTTAATAAAAAACAATGACACAGCAAGTGAAAATCAGTGTTTGATACTAACAATATTCTCTGTAAAAATAGAATCCACGTGAAACATGTAAAAGAGAAAAAAGTAAGATGATGGTAGCATAAATGACATCAATAAAGTGAGGCATCAGTCTCTAATATCCAAAGACACCACAAATTTAAAATCTTTGGTTGCTTTTTGGTGAAAGCAAAATGTCCACTTGACTTGGGGTCAATATTATTATATATTTTCCTTTGTAAATTAGATAAATAGATGTCATGAAAGAGACAGTAGCAATAATTGCTTTCTTTTTATTTTGTGGAAAATTTGATCCTAAAAGCAAAGTTAGTGCACTCAGTGTAAGGAATTTGGGTTAACCTTACTTTCAAATTAATAATTTAAATAATATGTGAATTTGAGATTTTATTGTATAAAAATTTAATTTCGTAATTAATAATATTTTATTTAAATATAATTATAAGTATAAATATATTATATTAATATTATTTAATTTTTAATATTAAAATTAATTATAAATTTATACTTTTAGATCTAATCGGGTCAAAAATAAATATTATTTCATAATTTCTACTTTTTCATCACTAATGTTCACTTTTATTATTTTTATGTAATATTATTTTAATCCACAAAAGACTTGAAATTGGGCTATAAATAGGAGTGGAGAGGGGAGATGAACTCAACCTACTTAGCTATAATCCAAAATGAAGCCACTGTTTCTTTTAGTTTGTGTTCTCTTAGCTTCCTCTTTCTTTATTCCCATTTCCGCCATGCCTATCCAGGACCAGCCCTTGGGTAAGATTCAGCAGCTAGCCTTTTTGTTTATATATAGGACATCCATATATATATATAATTAACAGTGCATGGATGGACATAATATATGATTGTTGCAGGTGGTGAACGCAAAGGAAAAGAATGTGGTCGTGGAACAAATTGCATACCAACAAAGGCACCGCATCGTAAGTGTAAAGGTGCAAGTTCTTACTGCAGGCCTCCCTGAATGTGGTAGAAAATAAAGCTATGGGCCTATGGATGATATGTTATTATGTCTATGGATATGGATGTGGGTGAAATTATGCTAATAATAAATTAACAAATAAATAAAGTTTCCCCCCATGCTTCATGACCCATGGCAATTACCACATCACCATCATCAATGAAGTTCTTATAATGATCGTATCATTACTTTCATGACTACTAGTTTGTATGTGTTATGTTTATGTTTAATAAATTATGGAGTGTTTTTATGTTGAAAAATATCAAGTACTACTTTGTTTGTGATAGGTTTATATGTTTATGTTGAAGAAATTATTTCAAAATTGAAAATCACATAAACCATGATTTGTACTTCGTTTCAATTATTGATGTTGTAGAAATAAATAACTTGGTCTGCAGTTGCTCAAAACAGTTTCATTTTATCTTCTGCCGGAACAAAAGTTGGATTAAACTAAAAAGTTTGCCTAAAAAACCTAAAATGTATGTGAGTCAAAAGGGACAAATAAAGGGAGAATTAATACACAATATTTGTGTACAACTATTTACTAAAGCCTAATTGTTATAAACCACTCCTCCCAAATATCTTACAACATTACATACAATATCTCACTATAAAAGTCTAAACAAGGAGTGTCTAACACATCCTTAAAATGGCTAAAGAATAAGTCGATTAATGACCTACCTATTTATAGGCTCTCCTTCAATGTGATGGATAGCTAGAAGATGAATCTTTATTACATATTCTAAAAATTATATTCCTAAATTATCTTAGAAAAATATTTAAATAAATTTCTTTATAAAACAACCTTCCATCAACTTAAAAACTCTTAAAGATAAAGGATAAGGATACTTCTTTCTTTCATCTCCAAGGCTGTCGGTTGAACGAGGATAATTGCTCCATATTCTAGCATGAAATTATCTCCTCGGTTTAAATCAGATGTAATCAAGGCTCTTTATTGTCAAGAATCCCAACATGAATGAACTTTGACTGAAATATGCACATGCTCTAAAATATGTCTAAACAGTTGATGAGACAAGAAAAGGCATATGCATGTTCCAAAATTTGTTTGAATGGTCAAAGGTTCTAACATAAAGCTTAAAAATCTACAACAAAATGACATAAAAAAATAACATTGAAATTTGATTTATAATATTTGAAGTTTTGAAGAAGTGGTAAGTATAGTGATATAAGGGCATTAAATTAATTATTAGAAGTTGGAGAATGATGTTGGAGTCTGGCAAATTTGAATTTTTTTAGTGAGCTATAAGGCACCAAAAACTCCTACTTTTGTGTCGTTTTTATTGTTAAAAATTATTCACAATTTTTTAGGTAGCGCTTGAGAATTAGGATTTTAGAATTAGGATTTAAATTTAAAAACAATGTAAGTGAAGTAGTAAATTATTTGGAAATGTAACATTTATGATTATTTTTCAAATTTGAGTTTTTGTTAAAAGTCTATTTATTAATGAATTTAAAATCTTAATATTTCTTTTTTGAATTTGATAAATTCATGCTTTTCTATTTTTTTAATATATATTAGATTGAATCTCAACTAATCTATCTATAATATATCATTTCATTCTTACTAGAGTTGTCCACGGGTCGGGTCATAACAAAATTTTAGGCCCCATTACTAGGCCTTGGCTTGACCTGAAAAATGGGTCTAGATTTTTCCCAAGTCGGCTCGGATAAACATGGTAAAACCGGATCTAGTCTGTATTAATTTTTAATTTTATTTTTATATAAATAAATTTAAAAATATAATACACCAAATACACTAAAAATATTAAAATAAATGTTTTCTAACAAATTGAAAATAAATTAAAAAAGTCTTTATACTTAAGTAACACTAAGATAAATGAAACTTAACAAGCAAATGTTTCTAAAATAGTAGCAAAAATAACAATAAAACAAGTGTTATACAATATCCAAACATTAACAACAAAATAATAACATAATAGTGAAATAGTAGTCAAACAGTGGGAAAATAGCAGCAAAAACAGTAGCGTTTTTTATTGAAAATTGGGTTGGGTTGGGTTGGGTCGGGCCAAAAAACCTTATCTGAGGCTTGACCCGTTTTCTAAATTAGCCTTGTTTTTTGTCCAAATCCATTTTTTGAGTCTATATTTTTATCTAAACCCTCTTATTTTTCAGGCGGACCTGACCTAGCCCATAGACAACTCAAATTCTTACCATTTACATAATAACTGAAATCTAAATCCAAATTTTCAAATTCTAAGTTTTCAAAAGGAGCATAAATATTTTATTTAGAGGGATTTTTGAACTTTTATTTGGAATACTCCTCAAGAGCCCTAAAGAAAATTCTATCTCACAATCTTTTCTTTACTACTAATTACTTCCAAAAATTCTGAAAAATGATTTACTTTTCTGGTGTTTGGATGAATCTGTGTAAAATATTTTCTATTGTTTGGCAAATTTCTTGAAAATATTTTCCGGAAAAGCTTTTTTTACATATATTAATAAATTTATATTTTAAATTGTTTTTACATAAATTAAATATATAATAATACATTTTATTAAGCTAGAATATTAACCGTCATAAATTGAAAATAATCAAAGCCTATTCACACTTTTTCGGATAAACGTCAAACACAAATACTTTAAGAAGAAAAAGAGAAACCTTTATAACATAGGTTTTCCTTGTATACATAATGGAAGTTTATTAGCTTAATATTGATGACCACAAAAACTTTATTGTTCATCAATTTAATTTAACAGAGAAATTATTTTTTCTCAGACAAAAGTATAATTTGAAGACGTTGAGACTAGGAGCTCAAATCAAAGCTCAAAGCCTTGTATGAATATACAACTAGTGACAAGGAACCAATTAATATCCTAAGAAAGCTGTTCTATATTGGTACAGGCTTCAACTTCATGCCATGTTTATCTGCCATGTATCATGCTGCTTGTTTTGGATTAGTTAAACTAGATTAAACATCACCATATCTTCAAGCCCTAATCGGAAATCACTTTGAGGAAGACATTGGAGACTCTTGATTGCAATATCAGCTCTCTCTTTTGCGAACTCTTGTGCCCTTTTGATTCCCCCGCATTACTTTACTAGTTCGATTGCTTTGTCAAGGGAACCAGTCTCGCAGAACTCAAATTCAATCATATCTCTAAGTTTTGGCTCCTTTTCAAGTGCAAAAATTATAGGTGCTGTGAGGTTGCCTTTAGCTAGATCACTACTAGCTGGTTTCCCCAGCTGCTCTGCTGATTGTGTAAAATCCAATATGTCATCAACAACTTGGAATGATAGGCCAAGATTCTTTCCATATTCATACATTTGACTACGATCAGCTCCACTAAAAATGGTGGCTCCCTTGGTACTAACTGCAATCAATGAAGCTGTTTTGTAATAACTCTTTAGCAAATAGTCCTCAAGTTTGACATCACAAGTTTACATTTTTTCTTTTTCCGTTAAGAAACGGCATAAGTTTACATTTACCGTGAAGGATGTCCAACGTAATCCTTATAACACGTGATTTTATAGCTTGTTTTAGATGGTCCCCAATTTAACTTGCATCACTAACATGAAGTAGGTAGGGGGCATCAAATCTCAAGCAAAAAAATAAACAAAAATGGTTCTAACTAGGGAAACTCCGAAAATCAGAAAAATGGTGACCGTTATTATTCGCATGAAGACTTAAGATAACAAATTGCATAATTGATAGCAAGAGTTTCAGTCAAAAGTTCCACACGGTGAAAAATTATCATAAACAAAGCTGGCCTGTTACTCAAAAGCTATTCCCATTTCTTTCTTTCATCTTGTATCCCCAAGTTTCAAGACTCATCTCCATAGTTTCACCCTATTCTAATTTAAGGGAATCAAGTTATCTAAATACAACTGAGATAAAATAAACCAGCCAGCAGAGATGGGTAAGCATGTTACAATGATAGAATATGTTTGCAAATGGGCAGAATTAACTGTTGAAAAAGGATTGATAGATTCAATTCCATCAATGAACATCTTCCACAGAGATATATTTGGGAGTCATCCTCAAAAAGGAAAAAGCCAAAAGCCAAATACCTAAAGATTAAGTTCTAATCCGAGTCCTCTACACATTAGGATAGATATAAAAAATACACAAAATTGAGTAGAAACCTAACAAAAGAATGGAATAGCACAAAAAAAAAACACAACAACAACATGGAAACATTTTATCAACCACTCAACAACAATGAAGAGCATCAAAGAATGATCTCAAGCTAGAAAATATGATCTACAAAATTGTGAATAAGCTCAACAAAAATAAGAACTCTTAGTAGAGATAACTTTCACATAGAATTTTTTCCATACATATATTTTCCCATATCCAAAACATATATTTCCTTTAAGTTTTCTTTAATAATAAAGCAGAAACAACATGCTCAAACACACAACAATTGCTCGAAACAAGATCTCTTAAGCATAATAAATAAATAAAGGAAAAGTTCACTACAGTATAATTGTACAAACCACTAGAAGAAGAGCCTGATTCACCACTAGATCCACTGGAACTACAACATTTGATATTTCTATGGGTTAACCCCTTCTCTATTGCTACTGGAGGGTAACTGCTACCAACTATATCTACGACCTCATCAACTTGATCATTACCGAGCAAGAAAGAGAAGAAATATTAGTTTTTGCAATGATTTGGTTTACTACTACCTTGCTATCTGTAAATAAATCCAAAAATGCACAGAGGTTGGTAAATTACCTTTACACGGCTACATTGATGAATTGCTAAAGCCTGACTTATTAAGTAGCTACAAAAACGGAAAAAACAAAGCAATATCATAAATGCCAATGTTGCATTTTGGATAAAAGAAAAAGAAAGGCACCAAAGGATGAGATAGATGCATAAGGATACCTTTATTTCACATGATTCAGCTTTTGCTTGGTTTTTCTGCTTCTCTAGCAAATAGTTATCCAAAAGTTTACGCAATTTGTACAATGTTTCATGACTTAGAGTATTAATATCGATCTCAATCTCATCCTCACCCATTTGACCATCACTAAAACTCTGCTCTTTAAAAAAGTCAACAATGTTTTCAGGCAATTCTCCCAACAAAGACTCTAATTCTGTGCTCAAATTATGTGATAAAGGGTGAGAAGGATGAACGTGAAAGCGGATCGTAAAGTTTGTCAAAGTCGCGGATTTGACTTAGGGCTCTAGACATTCGGAAAGAAACTTGGATTTTTTGACACAACCTGAAACGAAATTAAATCCAAGTTAGATAAAATAATTAAAACAAATAATAAATCAAAGATTAAGGAAGTGAATAAAAAAGATAAATGAAAAGATAGAACATGGCGTGTAGAAATCCTAAGAAGCCTTGGAAACACGAAGAATCCACAACCTCCTTCAAACGGCTCTAATTTCCCCTCCAAGATAAAAACCTTGGCAAGAAAAAGTTTGAAGATAATCCCCACAATCTAAAAAGATTGTTAAAACTCTTCTAAAAGAAACTCAAGAGAAATTCTTGAAAAGAAAAACTCAGAGAGAATTTATTAACTCAAAAGAGAAATAGAATAATAATGAATTGTCTATTTTGTGTACAATGCGAATGCCTATATATAGGCTGGCTAAATAAATCTAAATAAAACTCCTAAGTATACTAGAACTCTAATTTAATCTAAACAAGAAGTAGTTTTAAATTAAACTTTCTTGTTAAGATAAACTTCCTAAATAACTTAAAATACTTAAAAATTATAAAAATTCGAATAAAACAATAATAAAATAATAAGAGTTAATAAATAAAATATTGGGCTCATATATAATAAAAATTAAGCTTAAAACTGAAACCCAATATGATTTAAACTCAAATTAAAAGCTAGAAACTTGTAATTCCCGTCTCAGAAATTCTGCTCGCGCAGTCTTCACTAAAATGGTCATAACTTGAGCTCCCGAACTCAAAATTGAGTGATTCAAAATGAGTTTCGAAGCTAAGAGATAGATATTCAAACACCATGAGACATCTCAACCTAGAAATGCCAGGATCCTATCCAAAAAGTCCTCGAAAGTATGCTGATTTCCCAAGCCTGAAAATTGGCAATTTTGATGATTGAAATCTAATAAATTTCACCCCATCTGTGCATGTATCATTCTCCATTTCATCAAAGACAAGATTCGAGGACCTCAAAAAGATTCGTCCTCGAATCTTGTCTTTGATCAAATCCTGATTTGATTTGCTTAGCCTTTGACATTGTTGTTGAGCCTTGAAGTAGTGTGAATCCATCACATCCATGGGTCTGAAATTGTGCCTTGAAACCTGCATCATTATGCTTCTCCCGATCGGTCATGATCTGTTTGATGGGCTCTAGCTTGACCATAGCATCTTTTTGGTTAAATTTTTTCTTTTTTAAAGGTAAAAAACATTATTATTCGTTTCACCTTCTATAGGTGCAGTTGCTGTTGAAGGCAGAGCATCAAGATTTTTCGTTACAGGCAACAAAGAATCAAAGAAACAAAGAAAGGCAACAAATTTCAGGCATAAAATTGATTAAAAGTGTGGACAAGTAAAGAACAACAAGAAAAAAATAGTTTTATGCTATACCTTAAGCCAAGACCCAGCGAAGAATTCATGGTAGATTTGCCTGAGAAAGAGGGAAAGAGAGGAAACAAAATAGAATATGATGAGAAGAGAAGATATGCGACAGACTTTTACCTGGAAGAGAAAATGAATAACGGAAGAAGGAGAAGGAATGAAGAACGGAAGAAGGAGAAAGAGCCTTACCTGGATGAAGGAGGAACCAAAAAAGGAACCGAAGAAGGAGAAGGAATGAAGAACGGAAGAAGGAATGGCACTGATTTGATTTGCAACCCAAGGGGAAGGGGAAGGGGAAGGGGAAAGGGGAGAAGAAGGCATCATTTTCCGGAAAATGTCTTACCGAATTCAAAAGGGTAGGACATTTTCCCCAAATTGCAGGTTATTTTACCCGTGTTTGGAAAATATTTTTCAGATGTAAAATATTTTTAAGCTTCCAAACACTGTAAAAGTAGAAAAATATTTTCTGGAAAATTAAATTCCTGCAAACAAACGCACCCTAAATTTTTTTTCCAAGTTTCTTCAATGTTACATCAATAGCAAGAGGAAAGCAAAAAACAGCATTCAAGTCCTTCAAACTCTTCTAAAATAGCATCTTGATCTAAGATCTCCTCACCTCAACCTCTAGTATGGAAAAGCCAATTATAGGGAGCCTCAACAAGTAATGTTATTGAAGCTGTTGAAAACCCAATTGATCCTACACTAATTAAAATTGAACCTACTACTTGTCTGAAGGTATTGTTGCTATGAATCCTCAACAACCTCTAGTACATGACTTTTTTTTTATCTGATTTATTGTTCTACTTCTAAAAAACCATTATTGAAGATTGAAATCTCTTGGATACATGACAAGAGCAACAACAACTAAAGCAGTAGAAGAAGCCTTTGAGCACGTGCACACACAAAAAAGAAAAACAACTGATAAAGGAAAGACTTAATCCATTTCTAATGATGATGTCCCATTATCAGACTTTGTGGCTAATTAGATTGCAAGGAAGAGAACAAAGAAGCCTAATGTCCCCTAACTGCCACATATATATATATATATATATATAAAATATTGAAAAGAGTAGGTGCTACTAAGTTATTGAAAGAATGTAGATTGTACGTTTGAACCAAAAGAAATCAAAGTTCCTAAATGTTGTTTGTACAAAAAAGAATGAAAATAATGGTTGAAAAAAAGGACTCATTCATGAAAATAATGGTTGATACACATATTATATGTTTAAAGCAAATAAATTTTAATAATTTTAAACTTTATATAATTTATAAAAAACCTTGAATTAATCTGAACGAAAGGTTTTCTAAATTTATATTGTACCCGGACAAAATAAAATTCAAATTCATTTTGAACTTAACTTTTAAATGGGTTTTATTAATTTTAATTTCTTTTGAATTTCATTTAATATTTTTATAAATTTTAATAATATTTTACATATTTATAAAATTTTAAAAAAATTAAAACTTTATAAAAATATTTATAAGTTTTTTTTATTTTAAATAAGCTTTGGAATGAATGAACATGGACAATCATATGTCCAAGTTTTTCCAGTAAAAAATTAAGTATTTCTTTTAATTTTTATTTTTAAAAATTTGTATTTTGCTAACATAACACAATCTAAAAATTTCATGTGTCTCACACTTAACACCATTATAAAAAAGATACCAAAACTCTTGATGGAATGAAAATTCAGCACTAACTTGCTAGAAAACCATAAATATCAATTTGAGAGAGAAAGTGACAAAATCAAGAACTAAATGAGTATTTAAGCTTATTTATATTTAAATCAATTTAGACATGCATTAAATTTCTAATTGTGTTTAAATGATAAAGAAATGAAAAAGAAGACATAAAATTTGAGAAAAATAAACATTAATAAAAATAAGTTACAATAATAAATAAAACGAATGATAAATACGTAATATGTTAAATATTTTGTAAGCATATTTAGGGTGTGAAATTCAGTATAGATGAAATGACAAAAATGAGGATGAAGCATCATTGAGCTCTCATACATTGAATCCTTAAGTTTGAAATAATAGATGAATTCCACACTGTTTTACCTCGCATTGTGAGGAACCCCACCCTTCAATGTAGAAATGAAAGGAAGCCACATTGTAAATACGGTTGTTTGATGCCTCACTTTTAACAATCTCCCTAACTTTGAAACCATCATACAAGAGGAACACGTGATCTGACAATCGACTTCCAAATGAAAATGAGGAAGAACAACTAAAGCAATGATTGTCGCCGTTACAGGATTTTAGATGACATTCACATCTAATGCCAAATCCCCTACCACTATAAGAAGAGTCTGGGAATGAAACAACAGCAGAAGCAACGAAACATGGAAAGTTTATCCAGCTATTATTAGCGCACCACTCTGAAGGCAATTGGATGTTTATGGAAGATCCTAAGCTTTTGAAATCAAACCATTCCGGGATTTCACTTCCAGGGACGCATGTAATAATGCAAGCTCTTTTTTTGCTTTCTGGGGGTGCCTGTTTGATTACAATTATTAGAAACATGATAGATTATTCAGCATATAGCTATCCAGAAGAAGAAGCTGACCTGATGATAATCTTTTAGTAGAGTGACCATATGCTCAAATGGCATCTCCAACTTTGGTGTTTCAGCACTGCTCACAACTTTCTGAACCAGCTGGAAGCAGTTGGTAAATAGCCAAACCAAGGGTTTACAAAACACTGCTTGCTTCAAAACCTTCTTAATGCTTGACACTTCCTCTAGAAAAGTGCTGTCATCTGCATCTATATCATTCCCCACACCTTTCTCACCCAGTTTGAAGCAGTTGCTAAATTTCAACTGCAAGAATCGATTCGATCCATCCTCACAAAACAGTTCTTGCTCAAAAAGCTTCTTAATGCTTGAGACATCCTCTAATGAAGTACAGTCATATGCATCTAAATATACCAGGCTTGGTGGAAGCTCCGGTAATGATTTCAATCTCTTGCAATTCCGCAAGATTAACTCATGCAAAGGAAATTGTTTGATGGTTGTGGGCAAGTTCTCAAGATTGCTTTCAGATAAATCTAATTTGTGCAATGAGGATAACCCATGGAGATCTTTCTGATTCACTGGTCTGCCTCCATCCGTAGTAAACAAGTTTTTTACGATTAGATTTGAATTACTACAAACAAGGTTTTCACAGTCGTTCAATCTCAAATCCTTAAGACCAATAAAATTATCAATTGAGGATGGTAATTCCTTTAAAACTGTTCTGCTTAAATCAAGTTCATACAATCCCTCCATGGTGTCCATGATTTCTGGAAAAATTTCCAATCTTGAGCAACCTTTAAGATTGAATTTCTCAAGAGATTGCAATTTATAAAAACTGTTAGGAAGATAAATAAGGTTTTCACAGTTGTTCAATCTGAAATCCTTAAGACTAATAAGATTGCCAATTGAGGATGGTAATTCCTTCAAAGCTGTTCCACTTAAATCAAGTTCATACAACCTTTCCATGGTGTCCATAATTTCAGGGAAAATCTCCAATCTCGAGCAACCTTTAACATTGAATATCTCAAGAGATTTCAATTTATAAAAACTGTCAGGAAGGCAAACAAGATTTTCACAGTTGTTCAATCCCAAATATTTAAGACCAATAAGATTGGCAATTGAGGATGGTAATTCCTTCAAAGCCGTCCCGCTTAAATCAATTTCATACAGCCTCTCCATGGTGTCCATGATTTCTGGGAAAATCTCCAATCTTGAGCAACCTTCAAGATTGAATAACTCAAGAGATTTCAATTTATAAAAGCTATTAGGAAGGCAAATAAGGTTTTGACAGTTGTTCAATCTCAAATCCTTAAGACCAATAAGATTGGCAATTGAGGATGGTAATTCTTTCAAAGCCGTTCCGCTTAAATCAAGTTTATACATCTCCTCCATGGCGTCCAAGATTTCTGGGAAAGTCTCCAATATTGAGCAATTTCCAAGATTGAAATTTTCAAGAGATTCCAATTTATAAAAGCTTTTAGGAAGGCAAACAAGATCTTCACAGTAGTTCAATCTCAAATCCTCAAGACCAATAAGATTATCAATTGAGGATGGTAAGCCCTTCAAAGCCGTTCCACTTAAATCAAGAACCCTCAACCTCTCCATAGTGTCCATGATTTCAGGGAAAATCTCCAATCTGGAGCAACCTTGAAGATCGAAATACTCGAGAGATTTCAGTTTATGAATACTTGAGGGGAGAGATTTAAGCCTCCTGCAACCCCATAGGTAGAATACACGAAGATTAGATAGACATTCGATTGAGGAAGGAAGTTCTTCAATTGCAATTCCTTCTAAACATAGCTTTGTGACATTCGGTGAAACCTCTCCAATACTAAACAGATTTGAGCAGCCACTAAGATAAAGTTTGGTGAGGGATGTGGCTTTATAAAAGCTAGGCAGAGATCTAAGATTTTTACAGAAACTGAAATTCAAAAGAGTTAGCTTCTCAAGATGTTGAAGGGATGAAGGAAGCTCAAGCAAGTTAAAACACCAGCGAAGGTTTATCTTTTCAAGATTTGTAGCACTTGAGAGGTCCGGGATTCTTACAAGATTCTTGGAATGGTGGAGTCTGATGACCTTTAAATTTCCTAAATCCTGCATGCAACAGGAAGCGGTGTTTGATAAATTTGTGTACATTGAGATGTGACAAAAAAAATCATGAAAGTGCAACAAAACATTAAACTATCTTCAAAATGGTATGTTAATTTGAGTGGTAGAGCCAACATCGCTCAAATTTTGGTTTAATCTAAAATTTGAATTCCTTTTAAAATTCAAACTCAATTTGAAATAGAAGTTGAAATTATGGTGTTCCCTCGGTAGGCTCATTATTTTTCTAACTTCAAACAATTAAAACGAGTACAATTTCAACTTTAAAATTGATTATTTATTTTCAATTTCGACTTTAAAATAATAAATACTTATTTTATTTAGTGACTAGAATGTAAATTTTTGAAAATTAAGTTACTAAAATAGATTTTTTATAAAAATGATAACTTTTTAAAATCATATTGTTATGTAGACATTATAGCATGTTAAACATTGATGATTGTTGTTACATTATCATATTATCCAATCATTAGTAAATAGAGCTATTAACAATCATAATTATGGAGCTTACTATCAATATTTTCCAATATATTTTTTTGTTAATTGCTAATTAGAAAAAATAGCTAATAATTTTACTATAAAAGAATTTGCATTTACTAAAAAGTAAAAAGAGTACCTGTTTGCCCTCCCAGAGTTGTTTGACATTGCTATATCTCATATCAAGTTCAACTAGGTACCTTAGATCAAACTTGGTGGGCAAAGATCTCAAAGGGTATCCTTCCCAGTAAAGGTACCTTAGCCCGTTAGGAAATGATAAAAGCCCTTTAAAAAGTAAGATTTTTCCACAAGAATGATAGAATTTGAGAAATCTAAGCCTTTGCATCTTCATAAAGGCTATGGGTTCCAATTCCAACTTTGCAAGTTTGGACATGTCAAGTACAATGCCTCTGAGCATTTCCGTTCCCTAAACCCAGGAGCAGTTTATGGAGTTAAGATATAGGCAAAAACATGAACTCAAGATAATTATCATATACATGCATGTAAAAGTGAAGGAAATGAACAGGGCCCTTACATTGTTTTTTGTTAGCACATCATAACTATCCTCAGGAATCCACAGTCTACTGCGTTTTTCAAGCATTAAAGGTGATTCATTGCATACAATATTCCAACCCATCTGTTGCAATAAATCATGGATTGCTATCTGATTTTGTGAAACAGATATAAGAGATTTATCAATGAGGTTCTCAATTCTTGAATACGCAAAGCCATAACATGAATCCATAATCCATGTTACAATGTCTCGATCCTTCCCTTTAAAGAAACAAGCAATGTCAAGAAACATTTCTTTCTCTTCACATTCTAGTCCATCAAAACTCCATTTCAACAGTTTCTGAATGTCCGGGTTAGGAACTTGCTTTAGTTTCTTTACTTCACTTTCTTGGTAGCTTTTGGTCTTGCCACAAAGAGAGGATCCGATAACTTTAATAGCTAAAGGGTTTCCATTAGCAAAACTTAAAACCATCTGTGATAGCTTCAACTGATGATATTCCATGGGGTTATTGCTTTTGAAGGCATGTTGAGAAAAGAGCTGAATTGATTCATCTTCATCTAATTCCTTCATTTCATAAATGAGATCAATGCCATACTGGATAAGCACTTGTTTATCCCTAGTTGTAACGATGACTCGACTTCCAGGACCGAGTCGATTGTTTCCTCCGAATAAAAACTCGAGTTGGCTTAATTTAGACACATCATCACAAACTACCAAAACCTTCTTCCTAGAAAGCCTATCCTTAAGAAAGCCTGATCCAATTCTGGAAGTTGAGATACATAAATTTTCATCTTCCAATATGGCTGAAAGAAATTTCTGACGCAATTTAAATAATTTTCCTCGTTCTTCATATTCTCTAACATTTGCAAGAAAGAAGTAGCTTTGGAAACCATTTAAAACATGGTGAAAAATGGCTTCGGCGAATGTAGTTTTGCCTGTACCTCCCATGCCCCAAATACCTAGCTTTCGAAAATCTGGGATTTCGTCTTGAAATAATGACAAAACTTTCTGCATCCGCCTCTCAATTCCAACTAGACCTTCTAAATTAGCATTTGAGGTTCCACAATTCAGTTTGTTCATTATATCTTTGACAATTTTATCTACCAGTATTGAGTCAGGCCTATATATCAAATGAAGAAACAAATTAAGATAGAAATAAGAGGGAAACAGAAGCAAATGAATAAAAATGATAAAGTGAATCAAAATTTAATTCAATTGATTCATAGGGTCACTTAAAAAAAAAGACATTCAAATATATGTCTAAAATTCAAATTTCACCATTTGCAGCCCTTTTTAAATCCTCAAATTATAACTTTTTTTTCTTGGAAATAAATATATCAATAGACTGGACAATAGATTTTATGCATGAGAGAATCGTATGAAGGTATCGTGAACTTTGAGTTAAAGAACGAAAAAAAAGTTGATCTCTATGCCTACAAAATTATGGTCCTTCAATATATGACAAAAATATTTAAAAGAAATCGAAAAGTTAAGTCTTTTATATAAAGTATCTGGGTAGCATAAATGAATCACTGCTTGAAACAAAAGTCTGTGCTGAATCTCTCTTCTTCCAAATCAATATATGTATAATTTAAAAAATTAAAAAGGATTGAATGTAAAGAAAAGGAGATGCAATTACCGAGTGACTTGTGAATCCCAACCGGATAAATTGGCAGCTGCAGTCAAAGCACTTCTCCAGGACTTCACCCTTTCAAGCTCATGCTTAAAATTTTCTTCATGCTTTGCAAATGCATCTGCAAAACTCCCTCTTTGTTTCCGTACATCTGAGGGGTCTACACCGTAAAATACAGGAACAACACATTTGTTGCAGTCCATGATCTTGACCAGCTCGTCTAAGCACCATCTGGAAGAAGCGTAGTCTTTGGAGAAAACAATTACTGAAACCCTTGATCCTTGAATGGCCGTCAACAGTGCCTCGGAAATTTCATCACCTCTTCGAAGCTTTTCGCTGTCTATAAAAGTTTCGATAGTCTTTCGACACAAATCATTGTACAGATGACTTAAGAAACCATCACGAGTATCCTCGCCTCTGAAGCTAAGGAAAACATCATATGTCCTTGCTTTGATCATATCAACAGCAGAAGAAGAAGATGTTGAAGCAAGCATATTGGTGTTCCACCGGATTTGATGAAAGAATATTGGATTACGAGTAAAGCTATTGTTTTTAAAGTCAACTACCCTTACACCAACTGCAAAAGCGTGTGGGACCATAGACATTTGGAAACCATCTACATTTTTAACCCTTCCTCGCGAGTATATTTTTTTATACATTCTAAACATTATATTTATCAAATATTTTTATTTTTATAATGTTTATTATATACACAATATTTATATAAAATTTATATTGTATCAAATAAAATTATTATATATAGTTTTCGACTAATCTTAGCTCATGTGATTATGTTTATTTGAATTGGTTTGAAATAAAAATTGATCTTTTATCTAAAAATTAAATTATATAAATATATATATTAATATTTTAAGAAAATAATTTTAAATAAATGATAAACTCGAATTATCGAATGAGACCATGCCAAATGAATATAACTTTTTAAGATAATGGTTCAATCTAGCCTATGGGATATCTATTTTATTGCCATTTAAATTTACGAGTCTTTTCCTCTATTTTAGTAGCAACATAGTATCATATGATTAACTATATGAATACACAAATATTTCAAATTTTAATTAATATAAATATTCATGTATCAATTTATTAAAATTTAAGTAAGTTGTGATATGATTAATAATTTGAGTCAAATAAATATGTAAATATATATTTATATAAATCTTTAATTAAAATAGTAAAGTTGAATGTTTAAAATCATAATGTTTAGTTCATATCGTATGAGATTTTTATTGATTTTATATAAAAAATGAATTGAAAAGATTAAAATATTTTTTTATGGAAGATAAAACGCTTTCATAATAATATCACGTAGATTATATAAATAATAATTTCTATTTATTTTTCAAATAAATTTATGTTTGATCTGTTGAGACAAGTTTTGAGAAAAGGGACTCAACCAGATGCAAAATTTACCTTATTTGTTGGCAAAGGGTAAAAATTATGGGACTTTGAAAGTCCACAAAAAAATTTACTGTAATTAAAGTTTTATTATAAGATCATAACCAAACCCTAATAAAAAGTATACAATTTAAATAAGACTATTACCGGATAATTTTAAGCAAATTTTGAGAGAAAAGATAAAAATATTATCAAAATTTTATTGATTTTGAAAGTTCAAAACCCGAAACTATAATTCAATGTCACACATTAAATATTTTTTAGTCTACTCACTACCATTAAAAAAATCAGCTTCAACGGATACTAAACAGACCTCAGCTGATAGGAGAAAATACAAAGGATGGTTTGTGTAAAAAATAAAAAAATGCAGTTTTCTCTACCCACTTTTTTCTCTTTAATTAACTTGAAGCACGCACACTTTCACACTTCAAAAAAAATAGCTGCCCCCACTACATATAAATATGTAGCATTGTGAGACCTTTGGCCCATGCCCAACAAGATTCTCTAAGGATTTTCCTTCTGCAACGTAGGCTATAGTCTGGGGTAAGAGGAAATGAATTGCGGTTGCTAGGATTCCAACCCTAAATCTGTTAAATTGAACCTCTAGGTGTGATCAGATGAATCAAAACGTTAAGCCTTGGTGATGTAGGTCATTTCTTAAGTGTAATATGCCCAAATTTAACTTGACTAGTTTAATCGGTCAATCCAATTTAATTAAATAAATCATTAAAAATTTGGGTCAATCAATTTTTGCTTAATTTAATGACCTTCTCCGATTTCCAATTCAATTGGCCGATCAAATCTGATTCAAACAACCTTAACAATATGTTTAAATGGTTTTGAGATAAAATAAATTTGACTTTGAGTTAATTACCCAATTTTTATTTTTTAATACAACTATTTTTATTTAAATTAAAGACATAATATCTTTTTTGACCCTCCAACTTTACAAAAAAAATATTTTAACCCTCAATTTATTTATTTTTTGTCTCTTTTTGATTTTTCAAACTTGTGTTGTGTGTTAGATTATCTCAAAATGGATGAAGAAGTTAACCTATGTTAACTTTGTTGACATGACATCTACATGGATTACCATATGTATGTCACATTAATAATTACTTTTAAAAATTTTAAAAATTCAAAAATATAAAAATTATTTTTAAAAATTAAATTATTAAAAAGTATAGAAATTATAAGAAAATAATTTTAATATTTTTAAAATTTTAAAAATTAAATTAATTGCTTATCATACACGTGGATGCCACATTAGCAAAGTTAACAGACGTTAATTTTTTTATTCATTTTGGGGTTATTTAACAAAGACCACAAGTTTAATGGCTAAAAGACAAGTTAAACTATGGGCTAAAATGACTTTTTTATAAAATTAGAGAACCAAGTAAATCATTGAGTCTAAGTTAAATTACATAAATAATATTTTTTACATTTTAATATTAAATAAATAATGAACTCAGAATTTCTGAGTCGGAACGGGTTGATAATAAACAATGGCTGTAATAGCCCAAATCTGCCCGAGCCTTAAAAAATAAAAAATAAAAAATAAATATTTAAACAGTCCATTTACAACAAACCGTAGGCCCAAAATTAGGATTTTCCAGTAGACCCATTTACACCCTACCCCTGAACCCAGGACTTAATCGGCCCAATTGGCCCAATCTATCTTCGGCTTCAGGGAACCCTAGTTAGGGTTTGCGCCGCAATCAGACCAAGAGTCACGCCCCTCCGACTCGTGTCTGTTCGTCGATCCAGCTACCCTCCATCAGCGCCAAGAAGCTGCCATGCTTGTGATAAGTGATCTGTCTGTCGTCACCATCGTCAAGCCTCCATCACCGCCAGATTTTTCGGCGTTACCTGCAAAAGAAGGAAAGAAACAGCAGCAAACGAACAAAATAGATATGGAAAGAAATAAAATATTTCTTTCCCAAAATGTAATAGAAACAGTGGCTATAAAAGCCCCTTTTGTAACCTATAAAAGATACGAATATGGAGGCAGAAAAAAAGCAAATACAAGCAGTTTTTTTTTAAGAGGTGAATCTTCTATTTTATTTTTATTTTTCATATTCAAAGCATATACATACACAAACAACTTGATAAATAGTTTTAAAGTGTGAAAAAGGGTTTTACCTTTCATCTTGTGTCAGAAATCGAGGTCTCTAACCTCTGAAGGTCGTGTACGATGACGAAAAGGGCGGCGCGTGGGCACGTAAAGCGCGTGAACCGCCCAATGACGGAGGCTTGGCTAGAGCTCCGAGGGCCCCTTTTCCTTCCTCTTTCAGAGGTCTTTCTAAATTTTTTTTTAAAACACGAATCAAAATGAAACTTTAGAGGTTTTTTTTTTGTATTTATAAGCCTCCTAAACGACGTCGTGTTGGGGTGATCGTTTAGTGACCGAAACGGCATCGTTTCAAGGCCTCAAGATCCGCGTGTTGACCCGTAACCCGGGGAGGATCCGTGTGTTTTTGATACTTGGGTTAATTGCTCAATTGGTCATCTCGTTTTTTTATCTTTATAATTTCATTTTTAATCCAGCCCTAATATTTTAATTTTATTTCGATTTGATCCTCATAGTGGCTTTAAAACTGAGTTGGTGGAATGATGGCTGTCGATTCCACCAATATAAACCTACACCTAGTTTGCAAATTAAAGCAGTATAGGGAGTAGGGTCGATCCCACAGAGACTGGAATTACTGAAAATTGTTTGTTTCTTGACCAGATTAGTGTCTGGGCAGTTGTCGTGCCCGCGACGTTTAGGGGGGGAAATAAATATGAAACCTGAAATAAACACAAGAAAACGTAAAAAGCAAAAAGTAAAGATGAAATAAAAATAAATAGTGAAATAATTTAAAGGAAAATCAATTAAACTTAGCTCAGCTTCAAGCACGGGTTTTTCCGTCTTTGACCCGATCCTCGAAATTGGGTGAACTCCTCTTTTCCAATAAGCTAGTTATAGCTACCAAGGACGCCTCGGACACCAACTCTTCCTTGTGTAAATTAGTTATGGAACGTCCTATAACTAACCCTTACCGATCGAACAACCTACGAAACGTTCCTGATTTAGAACTCCGGCAGCTTTGCGTTCTAAAAGAGCCTAGCTCGAACCAATGCCCTCAAACGTTAGGACATTTAAATCCGGTTACTACTTCCCTTGACGGAACCAAACAGCAATCCCCACTTGGCACGCCAATGTGTTCACAGAAAACCAATTAGACAATCGATCCTTTCGGAATTCCAACTGTACGTCTAGGCACACTAACTCAAACGACGTCTTTTTTGACTTAGTGTTGTCTCGACTTTGTGAGTTGACGGAGTCATACTCTTGATCCGGAGAAATAATAAATATCAAAAAGTGGGAGTTAAACGGCTCGGGTTTGTAATTCACGGGTTTTTGACGGGGTTAACATCGACTTAAAGCTGAAAGGGGTTTTAGTGTGGCATGAATTTAATCATGCTTGAAAGTGATGATGATGGATTTATGTAAAAGGTCATGGAAATTGGAAAGGAAAAGTATTTGCAAAGAGAATTAGACAAATTTTGTAAAAAGAAGACAAAATAATCTAATGCTCAATTGAATTAAGAAAAAGAAAACAAAGTGGATAATGGAATTCCAAAATGAAATAGGAATGTAAAGACAATTGATTAATGGGTGATTTTCTAAGAACTAAAACTCCCTATTTATATAGATAGGGTTTACTAAAATAGCTTAAGAAAATTAATATAAAATCTAAAATAATAATAATTTAAAATAAATAAAATTAAAATAAACTTAAAATAGAATTTCCTATTTTTGGCTTTTTACAAAGTCAAATTTATGACTAGTCCTTGGCTTGCTCCACCTTTTCGTTTTGGCCCATTCCAATAATTTTCTTCTAATTTGGCCCCTTTTCAGCTTGCTTTTGATCAATTGCATCCCTGACAAGAATTAAATCATAAAAACACTTAATTAGCAGGGTTCAGTTAATCAATAAACCAAATTAAGCACAAAAAATATGCAATTTGACATGTTTATAATGGAAACGTTGTCGTTTTAGGATTAGGGTTAATTACCAAAGAGTCCTCTAAATTTAATGCACATTTCAATCAGGCCCAGAGTTTTCGTTTATTTTACAATTAACCCCTAATTCCTTAATTAGATTCAATTTTGATCTTTTTATATTTTTAAATTTATTTTAAATACTTTACATATTTTTAAATATTAGTTATATAAGCAGTACATATTATTTTTATTATCCATTCTGGTATATTTATTTTTACTATATGGTATATATTTTATTATATATTATTTATATTACTATATTTTTATATAAAATACTTATTATATTATTATTATTATTATTTTATATTTTTATCATATTTCATTATATTTTATTTATGCATTTTTATTACATGCGATATTATCTATTGTTCCTTGTAATATCTATCTTTCTTTTATATATATATATATATTATAGATTTTATTATATATTTTTATATTATTTATTATATGATTTGTATATATTTTATTTGTAAATTATATCATACACTCTATTTTACCATGTTTCTTTACATTATTTTTATTTTATTATAAAGTATACCCTATAATATGGTTTTTATATATTAATCTTTTGGGTTTTCTTTTATTATTTTCATATTAATCTAAAGTCTATGAATATTTTTATTTGATTTATATTTCATATGTTTATACTTTGCTTATTTTTTATATTTCGTTATTGTTTAGTAAATTATTTGTTATTGTTGTTACGTATTTGCATGGAAGTTAATTATTTATATTAATTTAAGGTATATTTGCATGAAATGTTGTTATATAGATGTTATGTTATTGAATTCATTATACTCTATGTTTTATTTTTGCATGAAACAATGATACATGAACATTTAGGTCATTTATGATGATATATGCCTAAAGTGGAAGTGTATATTGTGTAATTTATGTCAAATTGTATATCATGCATCACTTTTAAGTTAATTATTATTTTGCATGTTTATATGTTTTGCTTATTCATCTTCAATATATGCTATGTGTATCTTTATGTGCATGATGTAATTTTAAACACTTATGTATCTAGTGTATGATCTTTGCACTATTGCCATTGAATTGTTTAAATGCATGTTTTAGCTACCTATTATTTGTAATATGCTATCTTGTATGTTATATTCTATAATGTTAATATCATTCCTCATGCATTAATCAAAAAGGAGATTCCAAAGTTTTCAAATAAAAAGGCAATGCTTGGTATTTGGAAGCTTCGAGAAAGGTAGTGCCCTAACTTACTGGGTTGCAACTTTTCTCGTTGAGTTTGAATAGTCAAGCACCCTTCTAAGTTTTTAGGGTTTTCAAAATACGAGCAACTGTCTTGGAATTTCAAAGCGTTGTGTCCTAACTTACTGGATATGGCGTTTTGTTGTTTCGAGATATAGATTTTCAAAAGGTTAGCTTAGCTTCGAATGTCTTAAAAATATTGCGTCCTAACTTACCGATGTGATATTTTGATTCATTTGATACAAGTGAACCCTAATCAAAATATTCTAAAGAGGATTGCATCTTAAAACTTTCAAATTTCCGACATTAAAGACACTTGATAATCAATTGGGTACCAATTTTTGAGGGTGCTAACCCTTTCTCGTACGTAACCGACTCCCGAATCCGTTTTCTCGACTTTCGTAGACCAAAATTAATGTTTTAAAACAAAACATTTTATAAGGTGATCCAATCACACCTAAAAAGATTGGTGGCGAATCCCGTTTTCGTTTTTCTTAAAGTCGATTCCCATTTTCCAAAACATCGATTTAAAAATGGTTTCGACAATGGAAAAAAATATACAAAAATTTCAGACGGTGGTCCAATTCAGCCAATGGGAACTAACTCATTCACATGGAAATTTAGAAGGTTTTTTCCTCAATTTTATGGTAAAAGTATCATGAAGGTTATTGTATTTGAAGTTAGATTAATTTTATCTCTTCTACTAGAAAAATAGGTATATTAATCCTCGTATGTTAGATCAAATAGTAAATTAGTCATTCTATTAAAAGTTCATCTATTTGTATCATTAAAAACTAGTCTCTATATGTTAGCACGATGTATATGTGCAGTGATGAAGTCAGGGGCTGGCAAGGGCCCCGACCACCCTAAAATGGAAAATTTTATAATTTATAAAATTTTAAATTAGTAATGGTAAAATTATACTTTGTCCCTCCTAAAAACAATAAAATTTTGATTTAATTCTTTAAAAATTATAAAGATATAGACTATTAAAATAGTGAAATTGCATTTTTACTATCATAAAAATCTACAATTTAATTCTACCCCAAAATAATTTTCTGGCTTCGCCACTGTATATATATCACTCCACATGTCATTGTTTTGTTAGTTGTCAGTACGCTAATTTTTAACGGTACAAATAGATGAAATTATTAATAGAAAGGACCAATTTTATTTTTTGATGTAACGTATAGGGACTAATTTACTCATTTTTTAGTAGATAAGGTAAAATACAATCTGAGTCCTATTACAGAGGCATCCATGATACTTTTACCCAATTTTATCTTTTTGAATTGTTTAATCAGTGGCACTTAGAAAATATCATATGATTAACTATATATATATATAAATATTTCAAATTTTATTTAATATAAATAATTTAATTAAGGTATACATTCAACTTGTATTCTAAATAAATATACAATTTCTAAGAACCTCTAATATCAATTATCATTTCTAAGTAATATATATCTAAAATCTTCTACATGGAAAATATAAAAAAATGTACATCTAAAATCATTCTAATATTTCCAAGCGAAAGGATAAGCATCTATCACTAATGAAAGGGACAAACAGCAACAATTGCTTTATTTTTCTTTTCAAGGACTTTCATGAAAATTACAGAGTAGAGTTATTTGTACAGTACGAGATATTTGAATGGTCAATTACTCAGATTCTTACTTTGTAATTAAAAATATTTTTATTTAAATTATAAAAAAATAAATATTTATGATTTTTATAAATAAAATTAAATAATTCTGAGCTGGATTGGGCTGATAATAGAAGATGGCAAAGGATATAGCTTCTTTTTTCAAATAGTGGTCCAATCTAACTCATTACGATGGAATTTTACTGAGGTTTTCCCTCAATTTAACAGATTTGAATAGTTTAGTCGATTTATAAGTCTTTTAAGGTGAGTTTGGGTGGACAGTGTCGTGCGATGCGGTGAATTTAGTTTATTTTTTATCTTACGTTACAGTATCGCTACAATATTTAATCTTATTGTCACTGTTATTTTTATACTAACTGTAAATAAACGCACCGCTTATCCAAACCCACCCTTAGTTTAGTACGCTTACATTTGGTTTTTTGTTGGACGAAGAAAACACAAAGCAAACCTGCGTTGAGTTTTTGGAAGGTTACTTCTCATGATGTTTGAGTTTTGATTCAATAAATAAATGAAATTGAAACGCTTTTTATGGACATTCAAAATTCAAATTAATTAAGAAATTGATTTGAATAATATATTTGTTTATTTCCTTGATGTTGATATAGTTTTTTAATTTGTCTTGTAAAATATTATTTTCGAGGTTAGGGTCGTTGACCAAATTTTGATTATTGAGATTAATATTGTATTAATAGGTTTTTAGCACTCATTTAACCCATATAAAATGGTCTGATTTGTGGAGTACATAGAGAAGTCTATTTACTTGAAGCCTTGATGGTTCAGTTAAAACATACTAGTAAACTAGAGTTACCATGATGGATATTGTAAATTCTAAGGAATAAAATTGTATAGTGTTTAAATCTTTTAGCACTTTTATATTACAAATAGGCTTTGAATCTAGCTGCCGATGTAATTTAAATTGTACTGTTGAATTTAAGATAGTTCAGCTATAAATAGAAGCCTTCGCTTCATTTTTAATCATTCCATTTTACATTTAGTGTAATCCATTAAAAGTAATAGAATATTTTTAAGAGCATTTACTCAAACATTTGATATGCATTTGCTTTCTTGTGGCTTTTATGTTCGCTTGTAGCTTCTTCGCTTGAGAGTTTGCTTCAATATCGTAGATAATTTCTTTAAGAATTCTCGCCTTTTCAATGAGATAGACTAAAGCGAATTTAAAAATGAATCGTCCAAGACCTCATAATTTTCTAGACTAAAATTTTAACTCTGTGACAGATGCATACTGTTGCATTATCATCATATGAATAAATTCAATGTAAGGGGCTATAACATAGTGCTGAAATTAAAAGTTTAAAAAACAATCAAAATTATTACTTTGAATATGTAACATATCGATCTCAAACTCTTAAGTTCATTTGACTATTTATTTATTTATTTTTGTTGTATACTTTTATAACCTTATCTTGCCACCACGATATCAACATTTTAAATAAGGTGTTAATATCAGCAAAAGTCGATTCAAGTCACCAATTCACCTTTGTTCTTCTACTAATGATATATTGATCCCAGATTTCTCTTTATATTGAGTAGCTTGCATCTTCCTATTCTTTGCTTAGACATTTTGAAGAGAGTTTGGCCCAGAGAAATTATATGTATCTCCCATTCCTCGCAAGAACCGCATTGTTTTTGACCTCTCTTATTAACAAGAAGGTAGAATTTAAACAAGGCCTCATGTATGTACACTTTGTTTGATGCCTGATTTCAAAATACCAACCATCATCATCATATGATAAATGTTAGCCAACCTCAAGTTGATTGGTGAAACATTTTTTAAGAACAATCCCACATTAACCAAAATTTCTATTGTCATTTCATAAGACATTTTTTTTTATTGAAACTTAATTTTTTAAACAATAAAAATTATGAAATTGTAATTTTGTTAATGATAGTTGTGAAAAATAAAATAGAATAAAATAAATAAAAATAAAGAACACATAAATTTTACGTGGAAACCCTTTCGGGAAAAAAACCACGGGCAGAGGAGAAGAAAATTCACTATGTCGAAAAATTTTTTACTCAAATACAAGAGGAATAGACTATGTCTATTTATAGGCTTGCAAAGCCATATTCTAGTAGGATTGAAACACCTTATCCTAATCAATATAAAATAGATGGAGTTTAATAAGGTTTAAAACCTTATTCTAAAATAAAATAAAAGAAGTCTAGTTCTATATGGATTTTACTTTTATTTTATTTTCCATCGTATTTTATTTAAATAAGAATTTGGGTCACTTAATTCTAACAATCTCCACCTTGACACAAATTCTCAATGAACAAGTTCTTCATCGCGAACTTTCAATAAACAAGTTCTTCACCTCTTCCAAAAAACCCCTTAAGGGTTTAACTTCAACAATGAACACCAACCAAGTCTAAGCAATGCTCAAACTTGGTTATAGGAAGTGACTTAGTCATCATATCTGCAGGATTTTCATGAGTGCTAATTTTGCTCACAACAATATCACCACGAGCAATAATATCACGAACAAAATGATACCGAATATCAATGTGTTTTGTTCTCTCATGAAACATTTGATCTTTTGTAAGAAAGATGGCACTCTGACTGTCACAAAATACTGTGCTGATTTGAAGGTCTTCATTGAGTTCACTAAATAGTCCCTTCAACCAAATAGCTTCTTTACAAGCCTCAGTAATCGCCATGTACTCAGCTTCAGTGGTAGACAAAGCGACTGTAGTTTGCAAAGTGGCTTTCCAACTAATTGCACAACCTCCGATTGTAAAGACGTAACCTGTGAGAGATCTTCTATCAAGGTCTCCAGCAAAATCAGCATCAACATACCCTATAACTCCATCTTTAGTTCTTCCAAACTGTAAGCAAACATTAGTAGTGCCTCGTAAGTATCTTAAAATCCACTGAACTGCTTTCCAGTGTTCTTTACCAGGATTCGCCATGTATATCGCTAAGCTGACCGATCGCATATGATAAATCGGACGTGAACAAACCATAGCATACATGAGAGATCCTATCTGCACTAGAGTATGGAACATGTGACATGTACTCAATCTCATTATCGATTGAGGAGATAAGGCCGATGAAAGTCCGAAATGGTCGCTAAAGGAGTACTAACAAAGCTTAGCACTCTGCATATTGAACCTGCAAAGAACTTTCTCAATGTACCCCTTCTGACTTAGGTACAATTTACTTGCTTTTCTATCTCTGAGAATCTCCATACCAAGTATCTTCTTTGCTGGTCCTAAATCTTTCATCTCAAATTCTTCACTTAGTTGGGCTTTAACCTTTCTTATCTCTCTTTATCTTTTCTTTGCTATCAACATGTCATCAACATAAAAAGTAGATACACAAAAGAACCATCACTTCATTTTTCTTAAAGTAGACACAACTGTCAAAACTACTTCTTTTGAAATCATGAGAAGTCATAAAGGAATCAAACCTCTTGTACCACTATCTTGGTGACTGTTTCAAACCGTAAAGGGACTTTTTCAGCAAGCAAACATAGTCCTCTTTTTCTGAGACTATAAAACCCTCTGGTTGTTGCATGTAAATATCTTCCTCAAGTTCTCCATGCAAAATGCGTTTTACATCTAACCGCTCAAGCTCCAAATCATGCATGGCCACAATACCAAGCAAAGCTCGAATCGAACTATGCTTAACAACTGGAGAGAACACATCTGTGAAGTCCACTCCTGGAATTTGACTGTAACCCTTTGCAACAAGCCTTGCTTTATATCTGGGTTCTTCAACTCCTGAGTCCTTCTTTCTTTTAAACACCCATTTACAACGAACAGCCTTTTTACCTTTAGGAAGTTTTACAAGATCCCATGTTACATTTTTGTGGAGTGATTCCATCTCCTCTTGCATAGCAAACATCCACTTTTTCGAGTCTTCACACTAATCGCCTCGAATAATTAAATGGCTCTTGATTCGCATCTATATCTTCAGCCACATTTAAAGCATAAGCAACTAGATCAACCTCGGCATACTTCTTTGGAGGTTTAATTTCTCTTCTTGTCCTGTTTTTGGCGATAGAGTATTGCGGTGAAGAAGCAACTCTATTCTCAATTTTGTCTTGGCTTGAGGAGTTGATTCAGATTAATCGATGCTCCACCGCTTTTGGTTTTCTTTATTGGAAGAGTCTTTAAGAGATAAGTTAGGTAGCATAGCAGTTTCATCAAAACAACATCTCCGCTAATCACAACTTTTCTATTTTCAGGACACCATAACTTATAGCCTTTTACACCAGCTTTATAACCAAGAAAACGCATTTAATGGATCTCGGTTCCAATTTTCCATTATCAACATGAGCATCGCAGACACCCAAAAATCTTTAAATCGAATAATTAGCAGGATTACGGACCATACCTCTTGTGGAGTCTTTTCTCAATGGCAGCGGATGGAGATCGGTTGATCAAAAACATGCAGATGAGGTCGCTTACGCCTAAAATGACTTCGGTAAGTTGGCATTTGACAACATACATCGAACCTTCTCCATGATCGTTCGTTCATTCGCTCGCAACGCCGCTTTCTTTGTGGAGTATGACGAATCGTCAAGTGTCTCATGATCCTCTGACTTGCACAATCTATTAAACTCATCAGAACAGAACTCTAAGCCATTGTCTGTACGGAGGTATTTTATCTGTTTTCCCGTCTGTTTTTCAATCATAATTTTCCAAGACTTAAATGTGGAAAACACATCGCTTTTTTGCTTCAGGAAGAACGCCCAAACTTTTCTGGAAAAATCATCAATAAAGGTTAGCATATAATTAGCTCCACCTCTCGAAGGCACTCTGGACGGCCCCCACAGATCAGAATGGATATACTCCAACGTTTCCTTCGTGTTATGGATTCCTCTAGTGAATCGAACTCTCTTTTGCTTCCCAAAAACACAGTGCTCACAGAAATTCAGTTTGCAAATTCCTTGCCCATTAAGAAGTCCTCTTTGCTTAATTTCATCATGCCATTCTCACTCATATGCCCTAGGCGCATATGCTAAAGTTTAGTAATATCATCATCGACAAGGAAGAGGAAGCGACAATTGCATCACCGAGAATGAGAGAGAACCACATAAAACATATAACTTGGCAATCTTTCTTTGCCCTTTCATCACAACAAGGACCCTTTGAAATCTTTAAAACCCCACTTTCATTTGTGTATCTGCCCTTTTGAATCAAGAGTACTCAACGAAATTAAATTTCTTTTCAATTCGGAACATGCCGCACGTCACTAAGTGATCGACAACTCCATCAAACATCTTAACTTTAATTGTTCCAACACTGCGATTTTACATGAAGCATTATTTCCCATCAAAACAACACCTTCAGATCATCGTTTCATAAGTTGTAAACCAATCCCGATTGGGACTCATGTGGAAGGTGCAACTGAATCAAGTATCTACTCCTCGCTTACTTTAGAATCATTAATGAAGCAACTAGAAATTCACCATCATTGTAGTCTTCTACAACATCAGCTTCACCGAATTTTTCGGTTGTTTTCCTTTTGATTCGCACCTCCTTTAATCTTATTTTGTAGCTTATAGCACTCAGATTTAATGTGCCCTTTCTTCTTGCGAAGTTGCAAGTTTTACCTCTGTTTGAAGATTTCGATCTACCCTTAGATTTACCACGAGGATTCCGTTCTGTGTTCTACCACGATCATCATCAACATTCCGGTCTTGTCTCCCACGAACAATGAGACCCTCTCCGAGAGTTGGGTTTAACCACAAGATGCTTCATCTTATCATACGAGGTTAAAGAATCATAAACCTCATCAACCGTGAGAGACTCGCGGCTATATAAAATCGTGTCTCTAAAGGTTGAATAAGACGGGGGCAACGAACAAAGTAGAATCAACCCTAGATCTTCCTTATCATACTGAACCTCCATGGCCTCCAAGTTTGAGAGAATTTCTTTAAACACTGTTAAGTGTTCGTGTCTGACGCACCTTCCTCCAAACGATGAGCATAAAGACGCTGCTTCATATGCAACTTGCTTGTTAGAGTTTTCGACATACATATTTGTTCTAGCCTCTTCCATAATGCAGCGGCAGTTTTCTCTTTCATCACATCCTGCAAAATTTCGTTGGACAAATGCAGATGTAATTGTGTTAATGCCTTTCGATCCTTACGCTTCTTCTCTTCATCTGTTAATGTCGAAGGCATCTTATCTATCCTAGCGGGGCATCCTCTAGATCCATCTGCAAGAAGCGCTTGCATCTTAATTTGCCACAACGCAAATCGGTGTTGCGTCCAACAATGAATTTCATACTTCAAAGACGCCATTACCGTGATCGAGATGAATAACCGGAAGCTCGATATCAATTTGTGAAAAATAAAATAGAATAAAATAAATAAAAATAAAGAACACATAAATTTTACGTGAAACCCTTTCGAAAAAAACCACGGCGAGAGGAGAAGAAAATTCACTATGTCGAAAAATTTTTACTCAAATACAAGAGGAATAGACTATGTCTATTTATAGGCTTGCAAAGCTATATTCTAGTAGGATTGAAACACCTTATCCTAATCAATATAAAATAGATGGAGTTTAATAAGGTTTAAAAACCTTATTCTAAAATAAAATAAAAGAAGTCTAGTTCTATATGGATTTTACTTTTATTTTATTTTCCATCGTATTTTATTTAAATAAGAATTTGGGTCACTTAATTCTAACAATAGTAATTAGTTGAGTTTTAACTCAAGTGTAAATTTAAATACACTTATATACGTTTTCCTTCTAATTTAATGGTTTAAAAATTAAAAGTGAAAATCAATGTTTGATACTAACAATTCTCTATAAAAATAGAATCCACGTGAAACATGTAAAAGAGAAAAAAGTAAGATGATGGTAGCATAAATGACATCAATGAAGTGAGGGCATCACAAATTTATAATGTTTGGTTACTGTTTGGTGAAAGCAAAATGTCCACTTGACTTGGGGTCAACATTATATATTTTCCTTTGTAAATTAGATAAATAGATGTAATGAAAGAGACAATAGCAATAATTGCTTTCTTTTTCTTTTGTGGAAAATTTGATCCTAAAAGCAAAGTTAGTTACTGCACTCAATATAAAGAATTTGGGTTAACCTTACTTTCAAATTAATAATTTAAATAAGAATGTGAATTTGAGATTTTATTATATAAAAATTTAATTCAGCAATTAAAAATATTTTATTTAAATATAATTATAAATATAATATATTAATAATCTTTATTTTTAATATTAAAATAATTGTAAATTTATACTTCTAGATCTAATCGGGTCAAAAATAAATTATGACAACAAAAATATAAGCTTTTATCTCGTATTTGTGTTCGAGATATGAATACACAAGTACTCAAAATTTATTAATGACACGATTAATATATATATATATATATATATATATATATAATGGCATAGCTTTATTTAATAGCTGTTCCCACTGTCATTATTTCATAATTTCTACTTTTTCATCACTAATGTTCACTTTTATTATTTTTATATAATATTATTTTAATCTTCAAAAGACTTGAAATTGGGCTATAAATAGGAGTTGAGAGAGGAGGTGAACTTAACCTACTTAGCTATAATCCAAAATGAAGCCACTGTTTCTTTTAGTTTGTGTTCTCCTAGCTTCCTCTTTCTTTATTCCCATTTCCGCCATGCCTATCCAGGACCAGCCCTTGGGTAAGATTCAGCAGCTAGTCTTTATGTTTATATATAGGACATCCATATATATATATAATTAACAGTATGCATAGATGGACATAATATATGATTGTTGCAGGTGGTGAACGCAAAGGAAAAGAATGTGGTCGTGGAACAAAATGCATACCAACAAAGCCACCGCATCGTAGGTGTAAAGGTAACAGTGCTTACTGCAGGCCTCCCTGAATGGGGTAAAAAATAAAGCTATGGGCCTATGGATGATATGTTATTATGTCTATGGATATGGATGTGGGTGAAGTTATGCTAGTAATAAATTAACAAATAAATAAAGTTTCCCCCCATGCTTCATGACCCATGGCAATTACCACATCACCATCATCAATGAAGTTCTTGTAATGATCGTATCATTACTTTCATGACTACTAGTTTGTATGTGTTACGTTTATGTTTAATAAATTATGGAGTGTTTTTTTGTTGAAAAATATCAAGTACTACTTTGTTTGTGATAGGTTTATATGTTTATGTTGAGGAAATTATTTCAAAATTGAAAATCACATAAGCCATAGATTTGTTCGTTTCAACTATTGATGTTGTTATTGAAGCAAATAACTTGGCTTACAGTAGTTCAAAACAGTTTCGTTTTATCTTCTGTGGGAACAAAAGTTGAGATTAAACTAGAAAGTTTGTGTAATAAGTCTAAAATGTATGTTAGTCAAAGGGACAAGTAAAAAGAGAATGAATATACAATATTTGTGTACAATTATTTGCTAAAGTCCAAATTATTAAAATTCACTCTGCCCAAATACCTTACATTTTATATACAATATCTCTCTATAAAAGTCTTAAACAAGGAGCGTCTAACACATCCTTAAAATGACTAAAGAATAAGTTGATCAATGACTTATTTATAGGCTCTCCTTCATGAACATGATTGATAACTAGAGATGAGTCTTTATAACATATTTAAAAGCTAAAAATTATCTTAAAAAAATATTCAAATAAATCTCTCTATAAAGCAACCTTTCATCAACTTGAAAACTCTTAAAAATAAAGACAAGAATAAGAATAAGTATCCATCATAGTTCAAACTTCTTTCTTTCATCTCCAAGGCTGTCGACTGAACGAGGATAATTCAAACTTCTTTCTTTCAACTCCAAGGCTGTCGACTGAACGATAATTGCTACATATTATAGCATGAAATTATCTCCTCATTTGTTGGTTTAAATTAGATGTAATCAAGGCCCTTTATTGTCAAGAATCCCAAGCTGAATGAACTTTGACTGAAATATGCACATGCTCTAAAATATGTCCAAACAACTCATGAGAAAACAAAAGGCAGTTGCATGTTCCAAAACTTATTTGAATAAAATATGATACAGTCAAAGTTTCTAATATAAAACTTAAAAATTTATAACAAAATGACATAAAAAATAACATTGAAATTTGATTTATAGTATTTGAAGTTTTCAAGAAACATAAATTTCACTAATAAGTTACAAGGGACATTAAATTAATTATTAGAAGTTGGAGAATGATGTTGGAGTCTATCAAATTTGAAATTTTCAGTAAGCTATAATGCATCAAAACTCCTATACTTTTGTCTCATTTGATAACTAAGATTTTAGAATTTAAAAATAGTGTAAATTGAGTAGTAAATTATTTGAAAATGTAACATTTATTATTTTTTTAAATTTATGCTTTTGTTAGAAGTCTATTTATTAATGAATTTGAAATCATTTAATTTTTTTTGAATTTGATAAATCTATATTTTTATCTTTTTTTTATTATATATTAGATTGAATCTCAACTAATCTGTCTATAATATATGCATTTCATTCTTATTAGAGTTGTCTCTGGTCGGGCCCTAACAAAATTTTAGGCCCAATTGGTAGGCCTGGGCCTGACTCGAAAACTGGGCTTAGATTTTTTCTCAAGTCGACCTGGATAAAAATACTAAAACCCAAGTTCAGCCCAGATTAATTTTAAAATTTTATTTTATATAAAAAATTTAAAACATAATACACCAAATACACTAAAAATATTAAAATAAATGTTTCCCAATAAATTGAAAATAAATTTAAAAAGTCTTTATACTTAAATAACACTAATATAAGTGTAACTTAACAAACAAACATTTCTAAAATAGTAGCAAAATTAACAATAAAACATTAACAACAAAATAATATCATAATTGTGAAATGGTAGCAAAACAGTGGGAAAATAGCAGCAAAACATGGAAAAATAGCAACAAAAACAATAGAATTTTTTTATTGAAAATTCGGGTTGGGTTAGGCTAGACCAAAAAAACCTTATCTGAGGCTCGATCCCTTTTCTAAATGGGCCTTGTTTTTTGCCCAAGCCTATTTTTGAGCCTATATTTTTGTCCAAATCCTCTCATTTTTCGGACGGACCCGACTCAGCCCTGGACAACTCTAATTCTTACCATTTATATAATAACTTAAATCTAAATCCAAATTTCCAAATTCAAGTTTCCAAAACATAAATGTTTTACTTTCGACGATTCTCTAAATTTTTTTCCCAAGTTTCTTCAATGTTACATCAATTGCAAGAGGAAAGCAAACAAAAAGTTCAAGCCCTTCAAGCTCTTCTAAAATAGCATCTTCAAGATCTCCTCACCTCAACCTCTAGTATGGAAAAGCAAATTATAGGGAACCTCAACAAGTAATGTTCTTGAAGCTGTTGAAAACCCAGTTAGTCCTCCACTACTTAAAAGTGAACCTACTACATGTCTAAAGGTATTGTTGCTATGAATCCTCAAGAACCACTAGTAGATGACTCTTTTTACCTGATTTATTGTTCTACTTCTGAAAAACCATTATTGAGTGTCGTAACCATTTTTGAAAAAAAAATGAGAATCGACTTGGATTTTGAAAATGAACACACGGGAGTCGCCACCGATCCTTTTTGAATAGGTGTGATCGGGTCACCTCGTTAAGGTGGTTGTTTTTAATAAATAACTTGATTTATTTAAACGACAATTTTGGTCTGCGCAAATCAAGAAAACAAGTTCGGGAGTCGGTTACGCACAAGGAAATATTAGCACCCTCGATACGCCCAAAACTGGTACCTAGTTGATTAATTAGTGTCTTAGTGTCGAAGATTGAAAACTTGAAAGAATTTAAGATACGATCCTTTTTTGTAAAGTGAACATTGAAATGTCAAAGACATTCTCGTCTCAAGGCAACGACATGTTATATCCAGTGAGTTAGGATACGGCATCTCGAACTTTGAGAATGAGCTTGCCTTGTATTGAAAATAAATATATTTTGACCTCTTTTAAAAGGATATTCGGTTAGTTAGGGTGAACGAGGAAGATCAAGACCCAGTAAGTTAGGGCACGTTTTCTCGAATTCCTGAACACCGAACATTGCCTTTACTTATGAAAGATCTTGTTTCGAAGTTTCAAAGTGTCATACCCAGTAAGTTAGGGCACCACGCTTCGTATCTCCGAAAATAAGCATTTTTAAGACTTGTATCGTGATTTAAAAAGAATATTCCGTTATTTAGGTTAAATGAGAAAAGTCGAAACCCAGTAAGTTAGGACACGATTATCTCGGATTACCAAATAACGGATTTTGCTTTTATGAAAGAATTGTTTTAATACATTGAGCAAAAAGTAACGTGATTTTTAGTAAAATGTAAAAGCAAAATATAGCATTGACATGTATAAGAATATAATAATAGTGCGACGGTGTCAAAGATAATAATATGAGCAAGTATAAAAGACGAAATAATATTGAAGGTTAGAAATATGTGAATGTAAACACGTACGTGAGAAAAATGAAGTAATTGAATACGCAAGCAAATAAATAGATAAATGTAACAAAAATGGCAAAATAAAATGACAATGATAACGATAGTATATACATAAATGTATTAAGGTACATACATAATAATAGAAGTAATAAGAAATATATGAGAAAAGTATATATGTAGATAATAATAATACAATATTTAAAAATGCATATGCATAGCGTACATATAAAAACGTATATGTGATATAATAAAATATATAGTATATATATATACATGTTAGTAATAATAATAATAATGATGAAAGCAATAATGCAATAGTGACGACAATGAAAGATATAATAACGATAGTAACAATACAAAGATAATGATAATACTAAAAACATTACATAAACATATATTGAAAATAGATATACATATAACTAATAATACGACGATATATGCATACTATATATAAAGGGTATATATACGATTATAAAATATAATAGGTGAAAATAGATATAACAATAATATGATATAAAAGCATATATATATTTATATTATGATATTAAAAGACGATACGTATATGTACATTAGGAATAATAATAATAATAATAATAATAATAATAATAATAATAATAATACTATATAGATATGGTAATGTATAATACAATTATTAAAAATATATATGTAACGTATAGAAGAACACAATATTAAAAGGATATATATATGATACACATATTGAATGATAATAATGTTAGAAAACAATTATTAAAGGTATTACCTAAAATACATACGCATGTTAAAAATAAAATAAATATATGGTGATATTAACGGTATATGTGCAGAATATATATTTGGATATTATACGTAATATATAAAAGAATATATATATATATATATATATATATATATATATATATATGGTATTAAAAGGAGAAATATACATAATATATATGTACAGATGTATAAAATATAGACATAGTATAGTATTAACACATATATACATAACATGGAGCATAACACATATATTAAAAGAATACCTAGGTGATATACAAATATATTAATAAGAATTATAGTATTAAAACTATTAATAATATTTTTATAACATATATTTATAAGTATTAAATAAAAGCGATAATAGTGAGCCATTAATAAAGATACAACCATAATAAAATACAATAAATAATATTACAATTAAATTAGCATAATGAGGAAAAATAAAAGAAAGGATTAAATCGAATTAAAAAAAATGGAATCTTGAGGCTAATTTAAAATAAATGAAGGAAAAGGGGATTAATTTGGACACGCGAGCAAACAGGAGGGACCAAAGGGGAAAATATCTCCTCCCCCTAAAACACAACGTTTTATACAGGACTAAAATGAAATAGAAGTAAAGTTATAGGGGTAAAATTAAAGAAAAAGGAAATAGCGCGAGACCCTATTGAACTAAGCCTCAAAAGCGGAAGGACTGAGGGCGCAAATAACCCCTCAGTCTAAAAACACGCGGACACTGGGCATAGGCGGGTCGGGTGCTCGGGTCTTTGTCGAAACGACGCCGTTTTGGCGCCTGAAATCAAGGCCCAAAACGACGTCGTATTGTCCCTTTATAAATACCAAAATCTTAGTAAAAAAAATCATTTTTCCAGCCTTTTTAAAAAAAATCTCTTCTCTCCTTCTGGGCTAAACCCAGAAACCGGTCAAGGAGGCCACCGACGGCCGATCGTCACGCCACCGTGGCTCCGCCGTACGGTGGCCGGAAATCGCCTTTGGGGTAATTTTTTCTTTTTTTTATTATTTTTTTATGTTTTTTATTTATATGTATAAATGAGGGAATGGGTCTAAGAACAAAACAAAAATGAAGTTAAATCACCTTGGATTCGCTACTTTCGTTCTCCGATCTCTGATATTGGGCTCTTTTCCTGCTTTTGATATTGCTAGAGTCTATATTCTGTTTTTGTATATTTGAAATCTAATATTGTTTTTATTTCACAAGTCCCCCCCCTTTACAATGGTATTAGACCTGGCTTTTTATAGCCATTTACAAACTTATCATCTACATATTTACTATTTTTTCTTCTTTGTATGGCAGGCAAATGGTGGTGGTGGTGCCACTAGCATTGAGGCAGTGGTTGGAGCCAGAAGACCCTAGGTGCGGCGCACCTAGGGTTTGTAATTTTTGTTATTTTGCTTTAAAGGTTTGGGCCACATTATTTTGGATTGTAATGGGTTTTGGGTAGGTTTGAGTTGGGTTTTAAGCTTAGTGGGTTCAAAATTGGGCTTGTACAGCTGCCCCTCTTTGCTTGTTGTCGTGTAACGAGAACAGAGCAAAGACTTAAGAAAGACCAATTTTGCTTGGTTTCATTGTGTCTGGACTTGTTTAGCGCTCCTTTTCTCCAGGTAGCTTTATTCCAATCTTGTTGCTTCGCCCGCTTCTTCGCTCTCTTGCAACTTCAAGAAGGTAAGGTTTGTTTTGATCTGCTCTACTGCAACTCCATGGAGATAAGACACGTGACTTCAATCAATTCCACTGAAACTTCACGGAGATCTGCTGTAGCTTTTAGCTGCTCCAACGTCATTTCAGGGAGAAGATATTTGATTTTCAACCTATTACCCTACTGCTTAGGGGGTTAAGGCTTGTCATCATTGATCTGTTTCCCTACTGCTTAGGGGTTTAAAATCTTGTAAAATCAGCTTGTTACCCTACTGCTTAGGGGTTTAAGGCTCATCGCCTTTGATCTGTTTCCCTACTGCTTAGGGGGTTAAGATCTGTAAATTTAGTCTGTTACCCTACTGCTTAGGGGGTTAAAGCTTGGTGGTTTGAATCTGCTTCACTGCATTCGAGGAGGAAAAATTCGATGTATTTGATCTGCTCCACTGCAACTTCAGGGAGGTGAGATCTGTGATTTTCAGCCTATTACCCTACTGCTTAGGGGGTTAAGGCCCATCTTCTTTGATCTGTTTCCTTACTGCTTAGGGTGATAAGATCTGTAAATTCGGCTTGTTACCCTACTGCTTAGGAGGGTTAAAGCTCGTTACCTTCGATCTGTTTCCCTACTGCTTAGGGGGTAAGATCTGTAAATCTTCAATCTGCTTCACTGTAACTTCAGGAAGACAAGATTCGCTGGATTCAATTTGTTCCACTGCAACTTCAGGGAGACAAAATCTGTAATTTTCAGCCTATTACCCTACTACTTAGGGGGTTAAGGTCTGTAAATTTGGCTTGTTACCCTACTGCTTAGGGGGTTAAAATTTGGTAGTTTGAATCTGCTTCGCTGCAACTTTAGGAGGGCAAGATTCGCTGTCTTCTGATCTGCTTCCCTACTGCTTAGGGGGTTAAGATCTGTAAATCTTCAGTTTGTTACCCTACTACTTAGGGGGTTAAGGTCTGTAAATTTGGCTTGTTACTCTACTGCTTAGGGGGTTGAAGCTCATTATCTTCGATTCGTTTCCCTACTGCTTAGGGTGATAAGATTTATGAATTCACTGATTCTAGGGACATGACCTGTAGAATCAATTCCATGTATTTATGCTTATGTCAAAGAATTAGGATGTTATGATCAAAATGAATCAAATGTTCCTAATTAGATGCACTTATGAATGATCTATGAATGTATGAGTGCAGCATGTTGTGAGCGTGAATCCTTGTTTAGGTTGCCATTGCTCTTTGTTAATCAAGGTTCCTTCACTGAAATGGTACCATGTCTTCTTGTTCAGCTCAAATTTTGAACAGAAAACCCGAAGAGGTAATCCCAATTTAAACTCTTTCTTCTCAGATGCTTCCAATCTTTGAGTTTGGTTAGTTCTAAAAAATAGTCCTGTTTCAGGTTCCTGTACTATTTAGAAACTTTCAAAGTAATATGCCGAACTCTTTTTGCGAAACCGGCTTTAGTCCATTAATCATCATTTCAATATAAAATGCTTGAAAAAGATCATAACAATGACAAAACTGAAATTTATCAGGAACAACATTTGAGGGGAATAGATTAATCACAGTTAACAAACATTGCTGGAAATGAATAAAAGGGCATAGGTGCCCCAGATATCGCAGTGTGAGCTTCTTTGCATGAACTTCTTGAGGACTCCCTTTTCGCCTAGTATGTGCTTAGGGGATCTAGAGTACTCTTGCAGATGCCCCAAGATGTAACATCTCTCCTCATTGCTAATTTGGGTACCATAAGACCATCGCATGCCCCACCCTTGATCAAAATTTGAATCGCCCTTTACGGGTTTTCAATTCAAAATCACTTTGGTCTCAAAGAGCTCTTTGCGAGTTTTCACCCTGGCCTCTCCCTTTTTTTTTTTTAGGGGAAGTATTTTTTAACCGAATCCGAATTCACGGGATTGGATAAGGTCTTGCCATCCATTTCAGCCAATATCAATGCTCCGCCAGAAAAGGCTTTCTTCACCACATAAGGCCCTTCCCAATTCGGTATCCATTTTCCTTTGAAGTCTTTTTGTATGGGCAGGATCTTTTTCAGTATTAGGTCTCCCTCGTGGAACTTTCTGGGGCTAACCTTTTTGTTGTAAGCTTGCATCATTCGCTTTTGGTACATCTGACCATGGCGAATAGCTCGTAGCCTCTTTTCTTCAATCAAATTCAACTGATCGTATCGGGACTGGATCCATTCTGCTTCATCCAACTTTACTTCTGACAAAACTTAGAGGGAAGGAATCTTGACCTCGATAGGTAAAACTGCCTCCATTCCATAGACTAATGAGAAAGGCGTTGCCCCAGTAGAAGTTCTGATAGACGTTCGATAGGCATAGAGGGCGAATGGTAGCTTCTCATGCCAATCTTTATAAGTTTTTGTCATCTTTCCTACAATCTTCTTGATGTTCTTATTGGCTGCTTCGACTGCACCGTTCATCTTCGGGCGATACGGTGACGAGTTGTAGTGTCTGATCTTGAACTGACTGCAAACATCCGCTATCGTGTTATTGTTCAAATTCAATGCGTTGTCAGATATGATCCTTTCTGGCATTCCATATCGACAGATGATTTCTTTTTTCAGGAACTTGCTAACTGCTGATTTAGTGACATTGGCATATGAAACGGCCTCCACCCATTTGGTGAAATAATCGATGACCACAAAGATGAAACGATGCCCATTTGAAGCTTTTGGCGAAATTGGCCCTATTACATCCATGCCCCACATCGAGAAAGGCCATGGCGAGGTCATTATATGCAGAGGTGAGGGAGGTACATTAATCTTGTCTCCATAGATTTGGAACTTATGACATCTTTTGGCGTAGTTAATACAGTCTCCTTCCATAGTGGACCAATAATACCCGAACCTCATAATTTGCCTGGCCATTGTAAACCCATTAGCATGTGTCCCACAGACGCCCTCATGGACTTCCTCTAAGATTTTCTTAGCCTCTATAGCATTTACATATCTCAACAGTACTTGATCCTTCCTTCTTTTGTACAGGATCTCCCCATCTAAAATATAGTCATGGGCTAGTCTTCTCAACGTTCTTTTGTCGTTCTCGGTAGCTTGATCGGGGTACTCGCGATTCTTCATATATTGTAGGATATCATGGTACCAAGGGTGATCATCAATTTCTTCTTCTTCTTCGAGATTGTAACAATGAGCCGGGGCCTCGTAAATGCTCATTTGGATTGGTTTCATATCCCCTGGTTGGTTCACCTTAATCATAGAAGCTAAAATTGTTAGGGCGTCAGCCATCTAATTTTCTTCTCATGGGAGGTAGTAGAAGACAATATCATCAAACTCTTCAATTAACTCAAGGATCAACCTCCGGTAATTGATCAATTTGGGGTCTCTTGTCTCCTATTCACCTTTGAGTTGATAAATCACTAGGGCAGAATCTCCATATACCTCTAACACATTGATTTTATGTTCTATGGCCGTATGTATTCCCATGATGCATGCTTCGTATTCTGCCATATTGTTCGTGCAGTCAAAATCCAATTTACTAGTGAATGGATAATGATCTCCGTTCGGGGACACCAGAACTGCCCCGATTCCGTTACCCATGGCATTTGATGCCCCGTCAAAGTTTAGCTTCCAAGGGTGACCTTCTTGAGGGTCTTCTTCGGTGGTTGTTATGCACATTAGATCTTCATTTGAGAAATCAAAGTTCAGAGGCTCGTAGTCCTCTAGGGCTCTGCTGGCTAGGAAATCTGCTATCGCACTCCCTTTTACGGCCTTCTGGTTCACATAGACTATATCGAACTCAGAAAGTAGAATTTGCCATCGGGCCATTCTCCCATTCAAGGCAGTCGACTCCATCAAGTATTTCAGAGGATCCATTTTAGAGATCAGCCAAGTTGTATGGTACAACATGTATTGTCTCAGTCTTCGGGTTGTCCAGATCAAAGCACAGCACAACTTTTCGATGAACGAGTATCTCGTCTCACACTCAGTAAACTTTTTACTGAGGTAATATATCGTTCTTTCTTTCCTTCCCGATTCATCGTGTTGGCCGAGCACGCATCCCATAGAATTTTCAAATACCGTCAAATATAGTATCAATGGCTTATTTGGATTAGGTGGTGTCAACACTGGGTCATTAGACAAATATTGCTTAACTTTGTCGAAAGTCTTCTGGCATTCCTCGTCCCAACCACCAGGGTTGTGTTTCTTAAGGAGACGAAATATGAGGTCACATTTCTCGGTTAGTTGTGAAATAAACCAAGCGATGTAATTTAGTCTTCCTAGGAATCCTCGAACTTCCTTCTGAGTACGTGGCGGAGGTAACTCTTGTATGGCTTTGACTTTATCTGGGTCAATCTCAATCTCTTTTTCACTGACCACAAATCCTAGCAGTTTTCCTGACCTGGCCCCGAAGGTACATTTTGCGGGATTGAGTTTCAACTGGAATTTTCTCAACCTCAAAAATAATTTTCTCAAGACTTGCACATGCTCTTCTTCAGTCCAGGATTTAGTGATCATGTCGTCGACATAGACTTCAATTTCTTTATGCATCATATCATGAAATAGGGTTACCATGGTTCTCTGATATGTTGCTCCCGCATTTTTCAATCTGAACGGCATTACTTTATAGCAAAAGGTTCCCCACATGGTCACAAATGTGGTTTTATTCATGTCTGCAGGATGCATCTTGATCTGATTGTACCCCGAGAAACTATCCATGAAGGAGAAGAGTGAGTAACCTGTCGTGTTATCCACTAAGGTGTCAATATGAGGCAACGGGAAATTATCCTTCGGGCTGGCTTTGTTTAAGTCTCTGTAGTTTACACACATCCGTACCTTTCCATCTTTTTTAGGGACGGGGACGATGTTGGCTACCCATTCCGAGTACTTAACTACTTGTAAGAAACTAGCATCAAATTGCTTCTTGACCTCCTCTTTTATTTTCAACAGAATATCGGGCCACATCCTTGAAGCTTTTCTTTGGCGGCTTGCATTCTTCTTTGATGGGGAGCACATGTACCACAATGTCGATGCTTAGCCGGGCATATCCTGATATGACCATGCAAAGACATCCTTGAACTCTTGGAGTAACTCAATAAGGTCCCGCTTTGTCTCTGTAGTGATGCAAGCTCCGATCTTTACTTCTCTCCTTTCTAGTTCATCTCCCAAGTTCACGACTTCTACTGACTCTTTGTGAGGTAAAATCTGGTTCTCATCTTGTTCTACCATTCTTAACAAATCAGGGGATAAGTTACAATCTCTGTCATCTTCAAAGTCCTCTGATCCCTCTAGACACATATCGCGCTCAAAAGGAGACTCCGAATTAGTAGCAAGGTCGCTCACATCGTTGATATCTGGAGACCTATTTTAGGCATAAAGGAAGATGCAAAAAAAAAGAATCTAAGAACAATGGTATGTATGGTATGATTATGAATGAAAGAATAAAAGAATATTTGCACTGAATAAGATAAAAGGATGCATTTCATTGAAATAACGATTTTGAACATAGGCCTATTTCACAAAAAGACACTTATTACTCCTAGGCCTAGGGTAATAAGCGTGTTTTGGGCATTACTCTGTATTAGTTTTAAAGACTACAGGAATCTCTTCCGCAGTCCAATTATTCAAGTCACTTTCTGGCTCATAAGGGCGAATGCCCGCCCCATTCTCTTCTCCAGTTCCTCCTTCGAACGTGGCATTAATGCTTAAGCTTTCCAACATTTCTTCAGCAGACTATTGGCCTGCCGATCTTCCTTTGGCATAAATAGTTCCTCCCGACACGAATGTTCTGGATATATGGGGAAAGGTCATTGGCTTTCATTTAACCTCTTCCCCGTTTAAACGCGCTCTTCTCCTTTCTTGTTTCTTCTCTTGCTCCTCTTTCTTTTGTCTTGCATCTGGCCTGAATCCTAAACCAAAACGGTCCCGTTTGTCCATGAGCATAGGTACTTTAACCCTTCATTGTAGGCTTCTTCCAAGTCCTTTCCCTGGCAAGGCTCCCTTCCCAACTATCAGTTGTAGTCCCATTCTTGTGGTTTTGGAAAGTCTGGGTGTTGGGACTTTATTTCCTTCGACAACAAAGGTCGCATTTACAAATTTCAACGATCGAAAAGAACATTCTATGGCTTCATCATCTGTCCTCACATATGGTGCATTGCTGGTAACAGATGCAATGATGTCTTCCTCCGCGTTTATAGTCACCAATCGACCCTCCGTTATAAGTTTGAGCTTCTGATGTAATGATGACAGCACTGCCCCTGCCGAGTGGATCCATGGTCTTCCCAATAGGCAATTGTAAGAGGGTTTGATATCCATTACTAAGAAATCTACCTCGTACGTGCTAGGACGATTTGAAGGGGTAATTCAATCTTCCCCATTACTTTCCTTTCTGTACCGTCAAACGCCCTTACTACATTTTGGCATGTCTTCATATGGGAACTATCCACTGGCAACCTACTCAGCGTAGATAGGGGTAGGACATTCAGTGCAGACCCATTGTCAATTAATACCCCCGGTAACGTGTACCCTTTACAGCGAGTCGTGATATGCAAAGCTTTAGTTGATCCTCGGCCCCCTGGCTGTACCTCATCGTCATTGAAGAATATGAAGTTGTCGGCACTTATATTGTTGACTAAGCGGTCTAGTTTGTTCACAGAGATATCGTTAGCAACATAAGTTTCATTCAGCACCTTCATCAATGCGCTGCGATGAGTTTCGGAACTTAAAAGTAAGGCCAGTACCGATATACACGCTGGCTGTTTGTGCAACTATTCTACGACACTATATTCACTGTGCTTTAGGAATTTTAAGAATTCCTTGGCTTCTTTCTCAGTCACTGATTCATCAACAGTTGGTTCAGGCCCCGCTAGCTTCTCTTTCTTTTACTCAATTGCTAATGATTTTTCTTTAACCTGCTCGACTTTTGTATTTGGGGTATAACGCCTTCCGCTGCGCGTATAAAAACCTTTGTCTTGAACTTCCTCTGATGCATTAATCGGGGTCTCCTTTCCTGGGAATGTCACATTGCAGCTATAGTTCCACGGTACCCTTTTGCTATCTTCATAAGGAAAAGCAACGGGCTTTTGGATTACGACCTTTGGCTCAACTCGTGCCCCGGCTTCATTTATTCTCGGACGTGATATGATAACCAATGGGTGGTTGATTTTACAAGAATTTCTCGTCGACCCTTCCTCTGAAGCACACACGTCTGTTCCTTCTGGGTTCCTAACATACTCAAAGAATTCCAGCTCCTTATTATCCATTAACCCTTGTACTAGAGCCCTGAATTCGCTGCATTTCTGAATCTCATGGTCCTCTTGATTATGGAACTCGCAATAACTTTTTGCTCCTTAGTGTCTGTCCCTTGAATTCTGTGTTACCAACCCTTTTTCCACCATTTTCTTCTATACTTCTTTTAGTGGAGTATTCACTTCTGCAACATTCATCTTAATTTCCTTCCCTGAACTCTCAGTTATGGCATTTATACCCTTATCCTCATGATTAGGTAACGGGTTTTCTGTACTAGGTGTATCATCAAATTTCACGATGCCCATGTTAATGAGTCTTTCAACCAGTTTCTTGAAAGTGGTACAGTTTTCTATCGAGTGCCCTGTGGCTCCTGCATGGTATTCGCATTGGGCGTTTGCGTCATACCATTTGGGGAATGGGGGTTGCATTGGCTTTAGATAGAAGGGCGACACTACATGGGCATCGAATAAGCTCTGGTACAATTCCTTGTAGGACATCGGGATAGGCGTAAACTGGACTCTTTCCGTGTTAGGCTTTGGGTTGAAGTCTCGTCTTGCGAAGCCCTGATGGCTAGTAGTCACCACCTTTGGTTGGCTCGTAGTAACTGGCTTATTATACATACTCGTGTTGTTCACATCATTCTCTTTCCTTCTCGAGGCTGATCTCTTAGCACTTTCCCCTGCTTCAATCCTTCCACATCTTATCGCGTTCTCTATCATTTCTTCAGACATTACTATGTCTGAGAAGCTTTTAGTAGCGCTCCCTAGCATGTGGTTAATGAATGGAGCCATTAGCGTATTGATAAAGAGCATGGTCGTTTCTTTCTCTAGAAGAGGTGGTTGAACTTGCGTTGCTACCTCTTTCCATCTTTGGGCGTATTGCCTGAAACTCTCATTTTGTTTCTTCTCCATGTTCTGTAACGTGACTCTATCAGGAGCCATGTCTGTCACGTGACTGTACTGCTTCATGAAAGCCTGTGCTAAATCCCTCCATGAACTGATTTGGTTACGACTCAGTTGGTTGTACCACCTAGAAGCGGCCCCAACCAGACTTTCCTGGAAACAGTGGATCAATAGTTGGTCATTATTGACATAGTCTGCCATTCGTCTGTAGAACATAGTGATGTGAGCTTCGAGACAGCTAGTCCCGTTGTATTTCTCAAATTCTGGAGTTTTGAACTTGGGAGGGAGTACCAGGTCTGGAACCAAACTTATTCCTTAGCGTCGATTCCACCACGATAGTCAGTGCTTTCCATTTCTTTAAATTTTTCTTCCAACCATCTACATCTTTCTTCAAGCTCTCTCAGGAGTTCTACCATTGTCTTTTCTGCTTCTATCATTTCATCGAGATTGAGGACCACAGGGTTGGTTGGATTGTCCCCCGGATTAGAGCCTGAACTAGTCTGATAATTCATCTGTACCGAGACACCGGCTTGAGATGGTTGAGGCCTGATTGTGACTGATGGCCTTCTTGGGTACACATCAGGTTGTGTTTGAACGTCCCTGGGACAAACCCCGGAGGGTAGACGGGATCTTCGTTGTCATCTCCAGCATTGATCATGGGGCTTTTCCCTTTTTCTAATCCACCAGCCAATAGACGCGTTAATTGATCCATCATACTCCTTTGGGACTCAACATCGGTCCCTTACATCTTCTTTGGATTTTGGCCAATTGTTCTTGCATACGTGTTTGTAGTTGATCCTGCATCTCTTTTTGCATTTGTTCCAATCTCTCTAACCTTTGATCCATTGCTCTTGTTTTTCCTCTTGTACCGTAACGATGTTCCAGGGTAACTGTCACGATTTTTAGGGTTTTCTGTGAGTTTTAGTGCGTGCGATACAATGCCAATGCATGAATGTAATGAATGCAAAAAGGTGTTGATTCCAATTCGATTTCATTAGAGTAACTTTTCTAGAAAACAAGTTTCTTTACATAAAATAGATTACATACAAGGCTTGGCCCTGATACTTAAGGCCTTGACCTGTCTAAGAAGCCAAGCTAGCTTTTGGCCTCGGCCTGATTCTGACTCGTATTTTAAACTCAGCACATCGGCTTGTACTGCTAATGTTTGCAAGTGGTCAGCCACTTCTCGTACTTGAGTCAAAGCCTCACCCATGATGTAGTCCCTGCTCCTGACTTGGTCTTGAGATTGATGAAGTTGCTCCTTCCATCTCTCGTTATTTACCTCGAGGAGTTCTATCTGAAGTTCACGATTTTACAGCGCTATTTTGAGTTCTTCTATATTCTTTTTTAATTCTTCGATTCTATTCGACTAGCTTTCAACTCGATTGCAGAGTTGCGCGAGCGATACTGATACAATGACCTCTCTAACTCTGATACTCGGATCTTTAACCCTTCTTTCTCATTCTGACTTTCTACCAAACTTCTTTTCAGAGCACCTTCTCGAGCTTGAGCATCGCGAAATTTTTCCTCCCACTGGCTGGCTTTGCTTTGTTCTTCTTTAACTTCATGTCGCCATTGTTTGGATGTTTTTCCTAACCCAGCGGTTCTCATTGATCTACGCAGCTTCTTATAGTCCGTTTTCAAACTGTCTAAGTCCTCTTCGGTCTTGTTTTTCCCTTTTCTGAGTCTTTCAGCTTTTAGTTTCTGGGCATCGACGTCTAACCCTAACTGCATCTTTTCTTCTTCCAAATGCTCGATCCTTTTTTCTAGCTCCAGACTCTTCCTCTCGAAATCTTGCCTGATGATTTCCAGCTCAGATGGGATTACTTTCAAGTGCTCTTCTATCAACTGAGGATTCCCTTGATCTGCTGTAGGGATGTTGTCATTAATCCTCTGATTCTACCATCGGTCGTACTTAGGAGTAGTCATGGAATTGGCAGCAAACTTCTTCATTTTACGAGTCTGGTTCCAGGTATTTGATATCTCGCGAACTTTCTTTTTGTAATTATTCCCTGTGAACACGAAATCGCACTGGGCTAACCCGTATGTTGGTGGTGTAAACTGTCTGGATCTGTATTGTCGTAATGTAAGCAAAGGAGCATACCCGACGGCCCCCCATACTCTTAACAAGGGAACCCAATCGAAGTCTCCGCGTCGGTATAATATTTCATCAGGAACCATCCACGGGGCTCTCCATTCAACATCTTCTTCTTGCAGATTTTGGAGAACCGTCATCCAATTTTCTTCTGTTACATCATCTCGCCTCGGTGTAGCCACTAACTCTTTCAGCGGAGAGTAATTTTCAAAGAAGATACGATACGAGACCTTTTCCACTTTCCAAAAATGGCTGTGAAACCAGGATAGCAAGAGCTGTGGTTCCTTTACCAAGCCTATCAAAAAGGTCGACAACAGCCTCGTCTACATGCCCCAAAGCCTTGGGGAAGATGACCAGTCCATAAATGCTCAAGGAGAAGACATCTACCCTTTTCTTCACGTTGGGGTGCGCTAAGATTAGATCCCTCAGGTTCCTCCATGGAATGCATTTACAATCTCCTTTTTGTTTGATCCGGGTTGTCACCCACTGTTCGCTCATCCCTGTGATGTTCATCAGTTTTTTTGAAAATGCTGGGACGTTAGTAGGTCTGGCATAAATTCTGTCTACCTGAATCTTTGGGCAATGGAGCAAGGTCGTGTATTCTTCTATAGTAGGTACCAAATTTACCTTTCCGAAAGTGAAGCAACTGTAAGCAGAATTCCAATATTAGGCAAGGGCTCGAAACAGGTGCTCGTCTACCTTGACATCGAGCAGATAAGGTAAATCACCGTAATGACAATAGAATAGCTGTTTGACCTCGTCGTCCTATTGGCCCCATATTTCTTTCATCTCTTGGAGATTATTCTGAGTTACGCTGATCCGAGTAAAATTCCATAGCTCTGACACATACCCCTCGGTAAGACTGTCACCTTTCTCTCGTTATGTTGTTTCAGCCCATATCCGGACAGCCACGTTGTCTTCTACTTTATCAAAAAACTCCTTTTCCATGATAAGCTATCTATTTAGGAACCGAATGCGAATCAACACCTTTTATGATAAAAATGCCATACAAATATAATCAAAGTAAAACAAAGCAAGTCAGTAGTTTATACGCAGTTCAAAGCAAACAAAGAATAATAAATATAGCACTTGCTCAAGTAACCACTAAGGTTTCGGAGTGGCTCTACCTAGGGTGGGTTCTTAAGGCTCGCTACATGGGGTTTGGTTCTAGAGTAAGGGTACCTGAACCAGCGGATTCCTCGATCTTCACCCATTATAGGCTTATACAGACCGAGTTCAGTTCAAGGGGATACATTTCCCTATGGCTGCACGGAGATGAAAATCTCACGAAGACATAGGTACGGATGTATCCCGAAGCGATCCACTATCCTGCACGGAGGTGAAAACCTCACGAAGGAGTAGTTTCTCACTCCCACTTAAAGGGGTGTGACCACAGTGGTCATGCAATGCAATATGCAAAACTATTTAAAGACTCGAACCAACGCAGTAGGTATTATATAAACCACAAAAATAGCTGATGAAATGCAATGAAAGGATCGTATTTCAAAACCAAATTTTCAATTTTCGATAAAAAGACAAAAGTTAATCAACTTGTGGCTTGACTCTCTTATTTGTCCCCAGCGGAGTCGCCAAGCTGTCGTAACCATTTTTGAAAAAAAACGAGAATCGACTTGGATTTTGAAAATGAACACAAAAAATGGGAGTCGCCACCGATCCTTTTTGAATAGGTGTGATTGGGTCACCTCGTTAAGGTGGTTGTTTTTAATAAATAACTTGATTTATTTAAACAACAATTTTGGTCTGCGCAAATCAAGAAAACAAGTTCAGGAGTCGGTTACGCACGAGGAAAGATTAGCACCCTCGATACGCCCAAAACTGGTACCTAGTTGATTAATTAGTGTCTTAGTGTCGAAGATTGAAAACTTGAAAGAATTTAAGATACGATCCTTTTTTGTAAAGTGAACATTGAAATGTCAAAGACATTTTCGTCTCAAGGCAACGACATGTTATATCCAGTGAGTTAGGATACGGCATCTCGAACTTTGAGAATGAGCTTGCCTTGTATTGAAAATAAATATATTTTGACCTCTTTTAAAAGGATATTCGGTTAGTTAGGGTGAACGAGGAAGATCAAGACCCAGTAAGTTAGGGCACGTTTCCTCGAATTCCTGAACACCGAACATTGCCTTTACTTATGAAAGATCTTGTTTCGAAGTTTCAAAGTGTCATACCCGTAAGTTAGGGCACCACGCCAGTATCTCGAAAATAAGCATTTTAAGACTTGTATCGTGATTTAAAAGAATATTCCGTTATTTAGGTTAAATGAGAAAAGTCGAAACCCGATAAGTTAGGAACGATTATCTCGGATTACCAAATAACGGATTTTGCTTTTATGAAAGAATTGTTTTAATACATTGAGCAAAAAGTAACGTGATTTATAGTAAAATGTAAAAGCAAAATATAGCATTGACATGTATAAGAATATAATAATAGTGCGACGGTGTCAAAGATAATAATATGAGCAAGTATAAAAGACGAAATAATATTGAAGGTTAGAAATATGTGAATGTAAACACGTACGTGAGAAAAATGAAGTAATTGAATACGCAAGCAAATAAATAGATAAATGTAACAAAAATGGCAAAATAAAATGACAATGATAACGACAAGAGTATATACATATATGTATTAAGGTACATACATAATAATAAAAGTAATAAGAAATATATGAGAAAAGTATATATGTACATAATAATAATACAATATTTAAAAATGCATATGCATAGCGTACATATAAAAACGTATCGTGATATAATAAAAATATATAGTATATATATATACATGTTAGTAATAATAATAATGATGAAAGCAATAATGCAATAGTGACGACAATGAAAGATATAATAACGATAGTAACAATACAAAGATAATGATAATACTAAAAACATTACATAAACATATATTGAAAATAGATATACATATAACTAATAATACGACGATATATGCATACTATATATAAAGGGTATATATACATGTATAAAATATAATAGGGTGAAAATAGATATAACAATAATATGATATAAAAGCATATATATATTTATATTATGATATTAAAAGACGTATATGTATATTAGGAATAATAATAATAATAATAATAATAATAATAATAATAATAATAATAATAATAATAATAATAATACTATATAGATATGGTAATGTATAATACAATTATTAAAAATATATAACGTAGCATATAGAAGAACACAATATTAAAAGGATATATATATGATACACATATTGAATGATAATAATGTTAGAAAACAATTATTAAAGGTATTACCTAAAAATACATACGCATGTTAAAAATAAAATAAATATATGGTGATATTAATAAAGTATATGCGAGAATATATATTTGGATATTATCGTAATATATAAAAGAATATATATATATATATATATATATATATATATATATGGTATTAAAAGGAGAAATATACATAATATATATATACAGATGTATAAAAATATAGACATAGTATAGTATTAACACATATATACATAACATGGAGCATAACACATATATATTAAAAGAATACCTAGGTGATATACAAATATATTAATAAGAATTATAGTATTAAAACTATTAATAATATTTTTATAACATATATTTATAAGTATTAAATAAAAACGATAATAGTGAGCCATTAATAAAGATACAACCATAATAAAATACAATAAATAATATTACAATTAAATTAGCATAATGAGGAAAAATAAAAGAAAGGACGAAATCGAATTAAAAAAAATGGAATCTTGAGGCTAATTTAAAATAAATGAAGGAAAAGGGGATTAATTTGGACACGCGAGCAAACAGGAGGGACCAAAGGGGAAAATATCTCCTCCCCCTAAAACACAACGTTTTATACAGGACAAAAATAAAATAGAAGTAAAGTTATAGGGGTAAAATTAAAGAAAAAGGAAATAGCGCGAGACCCTATTGAACTAAGCCTCAAAAGCGGAAGGACTGAGGGCGCAAATAACCCCTCAGTCCAAAAACACGCGGACCCTGAGCATAGGCGGGTCGGGTGCTCGGGTCTTTGTCGAAACGACGCCGTTTGGCGATGAAATCAAGGCCCAAAACGACGTCGTATTGTCCTTTATAAATACCAAAATCTTAGCAAAAAAATCATTTTTCCAGCCTTTTTAAAAAAAAATCTCTTCTCTCCTTCTGGGCTAAACCCAGAAACCGGCCAAGGAGGCCATCGACGGCCGACCGTCACGCCACCGTGGCTCCGCCGTACGGTGGCCGGAAATCGCCTTTGGGGTAATTTTTTCTTTTTTTTATTATTTTTTTAATGTTTTTTATTTATATGTATAAATGAGGGAATGGGTTTAAGAACAAAACGAAAATGAAGTTAAATCACCTTGGATTCGCTACTTTTGTTCTCCGATCTCTGATATTGGGCTCTTTTCCTGCTTTTGATATTGCTAGAGTCTATATTCTGTTTTTGTATATTTGAAATCTAATATTGTTTTTATTTCACAAGTCCCCCCTTTACAATGGTATTAGACACGGCTTTTTATAGCCATTTACAAACTTATCATCTACATATTTACTATTTTTTCTTCTTTGTATGGCAGGCAAACGGTGGTGGTGGTGCCACTAGCATTGAGGCAGTGGTTGGAGCCAGAAGACCCTAGGTGCGGCGCACCTAGGGTTTGAAATTTTTGTTATTTTGCTTTAAAGGTTTGGGCCACATTATTTTGGATTGTAATGGGTTTTGGGTAGGTTTGAGTTGGCTTTTAGGCTTAGTGGGTTCAAAATTGGGCTTGTACATTGAGGATTGAAATCTATTGGATACAGCTAAAGGCATGACAAGAGCAACAACAACAACTAAAGCAGTAGAAGAAGCCTTTGAGCACGTGCAAACACACAAAAAAGAAATACAACTAATAAAGGAAAGGCTTATTCCATTCCTAATAATGATGTCCCATTATCAGACTGTTTCTAATTAGATCGCAAGGAAGAGAACAAAGAGGCCTAATGTCCCCTAATTGCCACACATATATATAAAAAAAGATTGAAAAGAGTAGGTGCTACTAAGTTATTGAAAGAATGTAGATTGTATTTTTGAACCAAAGAACCCAAAGTTCCTAAATGTTGTTTGTACAAAAAAGAATGAAAATAGTGGTTGAAAAAAGGGACTCATTCATGAGAAAAACATTAGGGAGGAAGGAATTGAAAAGCATGTAAGGGTTAATACACTATTTGCCTCCTAAAGTTGCACTCCATTATCACTTTGATACCTAAAAATTATTTGTATCAGTTTAGTATATGCAGTTTTCAACCATGTATCACTTTGCCTTAGCCGTTAACACCGTTAAAAAAAAAAAAGATGACATGGCGTGAGAGTACACTACATCATCCAATTCATATTTTCTAGAAATAAATAAAAAAAGAAAAAATTAAAAATAGCAAAAATTCACAAAAAGAAAAAATACAAAAGTATAAAATTATATAAAATTCACATAAATTAAAAAATTATTTTATTTTTAAAAACATATGAAGTACAAAAAAAGTGAAAATACAAAAGAAATTATAAAAATCTCAAAAGGTAACAAATAAAAATTATGAAAAGTTATATAAAATTTCTAGAAATTTAAAAATATACTTTTCTTTTATAAAAAATACATAAATTTAAAAGAGAAAAAAATGAAAAAATTTCAGAGAAAAATATGGAAAACTTTAAAAATTTCGAGAAATTTTAAAACATACTTTATATTCTTAAAAAATAAATAGAATACAAAAAAGAAAAGAAAAGAAAAGATAAAGTGACATAGCAGCAAAAAAAGTACCAAAACCTTCGACGGAATGAAAGTTCAATACTAACTTAAAAAATTATAAATACCAACTTAAGAGAAAGTGATAGATTTAAGGATTAAATAAATATTTAAGCCTATTTATATTTAAATAAATTTACACATGCATTAAATTTCGTTTAAATGATAAAAATGAAAAGGAAGATATATATAATTTAGCGAAAAATAAACATTAATAAAAATCAGTTACAATTATAAATAAAACCAATGATAAATATGTAATATGTTAACAACATAATTAGGGTTTGAAATTCAATATAGATGAAATAACAAAATAAGGTTGAAGCGTCATTAAGCTCTCATACTTTGACTCCTGAATTTCCAAATAATAGATTAACCCCGCACTGTTTTACCATGCATTTGACCGATTTCCACCCACAATGAAGAATAGGGTAGAAACTAAAGGAAGCCTCATTGTAAAAACGCTTGTTTGATGCCTCACTTTTAACAATCTTCCAAAGTTTGGAATAATCATATAAGAGGAACAAGTGATCTGACAACTGGCTTCTAGATTCCAAGTAGGAAGAACGGCTAAGGAGCCATTATAGAGTTTTAGATGACAGTCACATCTAACGACAATTTTCCCATAATCATAAAATTCCGGGCATGAAACAACAACGGAAGCAACGAAACCTGTAAAGTCTTTCAAGCAGCACTCTGAAGGCAATTGAATGTTTATGGAAGATCCTAAGCTTTTGAAATCAAACCATTCCGGAATTCACTTCCAGGGACGCATGTAGAAATCTGAATTAATTTTTCTGGGTCTTAGGTTGCCTGTTTTATTACAGTTATTAAAAACATGATTGATTATTCAGCATATATATAACTATCCAGAAGAAGAAGAAGCTGACTTGATGATAATCTTTTAGTAGAGTGAACATATGCTCAAATGGCATCTCCAACTTGGGTGTTTCAGGACTGCTCACAGCTTTCTGATCCAGTTGGAAGTAGTTGGTAAATAGCCAACCCAAGGATTTACAGAACACTGCTTGCTTCAAAACCTTCATAATGCTTGAGACTTCCTCTACTGAAGTGTTGTCATCTGCATCTATATCATTTCCCACACCTTTCGCATCCAGTTGAAAGCAATTGGTAAATATCAACTCCTAGACTATTAACCATCTCCCATCCTCATAAAGCACTGCTTGCTCAAAAAGCTTCTTAATGCTTTTGACATCCTCTAATGAAGTGCAGTCATGATCATCTAAATATACCAGGCTTGGTGGAAGCTCTGGTAATGATTTCAGTCTCTTACATTTCCTCAAGATTAACCATTCCAAGTAAGGAAATTGTTTGATGGTTGTGGGCAAGTTCTCAAGATTGCTTTCAGATAAATTTAACTTCTTCAATGAGGATAACCCAATGGCAGTAAACGTGTGTTTTACTAATAGATTAGAATCACCGCAACAAAAGCTGTCAAGAAGGCAAACAACGTTTTCACAGTTGTTCAATACCAATTTTTCAAGACCAATAAGATTGTCAATTGAAGATGGTAATTCCTTCACATCCGTTCCGTTTAAATTAAGTTCCCTCAACTGCTCCATGATGTCCAAGATTTCTGGTAAAGCCTCCAATCTTGAGCAACCTTTAACTTCCAAATTTTCAAGAGATTTCAATTTATAAAAGTTGGTAGGAAGGCAAACAAGGTTTTCACAATTACTCAATACCAATTTCTCAAGACCAATAAAATTGTCAATTGATGATGGTAATTCCTTCAAAGCGGTTCCGCTTAAATCAAGATCCCTCAACCTCACCCATGATGTCCAAGATTTCTGGGAAAATCTCTAATCTCGAGCAATCTGTTCAATACCAATTTCTCAAGACCAATAAGATTGTCAATTGAGGATGGTAATTCCTTCACAGCCGTTCCGCTTAAATTAAGTTCCCTCAACCACTCCATGATGTCCAAGATTTCTGGGAAAGCCTCCAATCTTGAGCAACCTTCAACGTCGAATTTTTCAAGAGATTTCAATTTATAAAGGCTGGTAGGAAGGTAAACAAGGTTTTCACAGTTGTTCAATACCAATTTCTCAAGACCAATAAGATTGTCAATTGATGATGGTAATTCCTTCAAAGCCGTTTTGCTTAAATTAAGTTCCCTCAACCACTCCATGGTGTCCAAGATTTCTGGGAAAGCCTCCAATCTTGAGCAACCTTCAGCATAGAAATACTCCAGAGATTTCAATTTATGAATACTTGTGGGAAGAGATTTAAGCCTCTTGCAATTCGTTAGTGTGAATACACAAAGATTAGAGAGACATTCGATGGAGGAAGGAACTTCTTCAATTGCAGTTCCATGTAAACATAGCTCTGTTACATTCGATGAAACCTCTGGAAAGCTTAACAGATTAATGCAGCCAGTAAGAAAAAGTTTCGTGAGGGATGTGGCTTTATAAAAGCTAGGCAGAGATCTAAGATTTGTACAACACTCGATACCCAATTCAGTTAGCTTCTCCAGTTGATGAAGGGATGAAGGAAGCTCACGCAAGTTAGAACACCCCATCAGATCTATCTTTTCAAGATTGGTGGCACTTGAGAGGTCCGGGAGTCTTACAAGGTTCTTAGAATAGAAAAGACTGATAACCTTCAAATTTCCTAAATCCTGCATGCATCAGAACATAGTGTTTGATAAATTTGTGTACATTGAAGGACTATAATAGAACAGATGTGACCAAAATATCAAGAAAGTGCAACAAAACATTAAACTATTTTCAAAATGGTATAACTAAGGTGTAATTAATTTGAGTAGTAGGAGCCATTTGTAGTCAAACAAATGAAACCTTAATATTTTCTGTAAATATTAATATTTTAATGATAAAATTTATAACTATTATTTTATATATTATAATTTACTACTTTTTATATATTATTAACAACTATGTCATACGATTCTTTATAATATTATTACTATGTCAATGTAAATTTTAATATATTAATCATTTATTAAATATTTTATTAATTTAAATATTGTAGTTTATAATTATTCAACACACTAGTTAAATAATGAAATATTGTATAAGTTAAAATAATTTCAAACCTTCAATGTATAATTACAATATTATAAAAAAGTGATGTTTATAAGTATGAAAGTGATTTTATTTTTTTATTAATAGCTTATTTAATTTTAGAATTATAATTATGAAATTCACTTTTATGTTGTCAATAATTTAATGTTATCTTGTATAACAATTTTTGTTAATACTTTAGAGTAATAAGGATTTTTAAAACATACTATGCAGATTTTACTTGTGAATTATCCCACTATAAGTTATTCAAACTTAAAATTATCTCATAATTTATATTAATGACTTGTGTAAAATTTTAAAATCATATATAGTTATTAACTATTATGTATTTATTTACTATAATTTATATTAATAACTGAACCTACTTAGATTTTTTTAAAGCATAACCCTAATAAATTAATTTTTGTAGACCGTAAATGAATCAATGTTATAACTCCTTTTTTATGCAAAAATAACTAAAACACTACACGTATGAAAAATGATCTTTTTCCAGAGCTATTAAGAAAACATAACAAAGGCGTAGATTGATATGTCAAACCTTATAGAATCAATAAATGGCAATGGAATTACATGCTTGCATCAATCTACAACACACCATAGAAAACAAGGCATATATGGATATAAAAAGTAAAAAGAGTACCCGTTTTCCCTCCCAAAGTTGTTCGAGATTGCTAAAACTCATATTAAGTTCAACTAGGTTCCTTGGATCAAACCTGGTGGGCATTAGCTCATTAGGTGTTCAAAGGGTATCCCCTCCAATAAAGGTACCTTAGCTCATTAGGAAGTGATAAAAGCCCTTGAGGAAGAAAGATTTTGGAATTTGTCTTGCAAGAGTGATAGAATTTGAGGAATTTAAGTTTCCGCATCTTCCCAAAGGCTTCTGCATTTAATTCCAATTTTGGAATTTTGGACATATCAAGTAGCATGCCTTTGAGTGTTTTCGTCCCCTAAAATCAAAGATAAGAATAAGGTGCCGAGATATATGCAAAATAAGAATTATGTTATTCAAATTTAAGATGATTGTGAGATAGTGTATGTATCCAATATAAGCATATGTTTGAATATGTGTCAAACATGCATAATTGTCAGACAGATATTCTCAGAGGAAACAAATAGTGATGGTAACATAAGTGAAGGAAATGCAAGGCCCTTACACTGTTTTCTGTTAGCACATTATAAATGTCATTAGGAATCCATAACCTACTGCGTCTTTCAGGCTCTGAAGGTGATTCATTGTAAATGATATCCCGACCCATCTGTTGCAATAAATCATGCATTTCTATCTTATGTTGTGAAACAGATATAAGGGATTTATCAATGAGGTTCTCAATACTTGAATGTGCAGAGCCATAAAAAGCATCCATAAGCCTTCTTACAAAGTCTAAATCCTCCCTTTTCAAGAAACTAGCAATATCAAGAAATATGTCTTTCTCTACAGGATTTAGTCCATCAAAACTGCTTCTCAACAATTTAAGAATGTCTGGGTTAGGAATCTGCTTTAGTTCTTTTACTGCACTTTCCTGGTAGTTTTTGTCCTTTCCATAAATAGAGGTCCCGAAAAGTGTAATAGCCAAGGGGTTTCCATTAGCAAAAACTTAAAACCATCTTTGATAGCTTCAATTGATATTCAGAGGGATGATTGCTTTTGAAGGCACGTTGACAAAAGAGCTGAACAGATTCATCTCTGTCTAATACCTCCACTTCATAAATGAGGTGAATGCCATATTGGATAAGCACTTTTTTATCTCTAGTTGTAACGATGACTCGACTTCCAGGGCCGAGTCGATTGTTTCTTCCAAATAAATAGTCGAGTTGCCTTGACTTAGACACATCATCACAAACTATCAGAACTTTTTTCCTGGAAATCCTGTCCTTAATAAAGCCTGATCCGATTCTGGGAGTTGAGATATATAAATTTTCATCCTCCAATATGGTTGAAAAAAGTTGCTGACGCAATTGAAATAATGTTCCTTGCTCATCTGATTCTCTCACGTTCGGAAGAAAGAAGCAACTTTGGAAACCATTTAAAAGATGGTAAAAAATGGCTTCAGCAAGTGTAGTTTTGCCTGTACCTCCCATACCCCAAATACCTAGCATTTGAAAATCTGGAAATCCATCTTGAAATAATGACAAAACTTTCTGCATCCGCCTCTCAACTCCAACTAAACCCTCTAAATTAGCGCTTGAGGTTCCACGATTCAATTTCATCAATACATCTTTGACAATTTTGTCTTTCAATGTTGCCTTGGACCTGTGTATCAGATGAAGAAACAAATTATGGGAGAAATAAAAAGAATACATAAATAAATAACTAAATTGATTCAGATGATCACTTTTAAAACAAGACATTCAAAATAGATGTATAATTCAAATTTCACCATCTACAACCATTTTTACATACTCATATTACAACTTTTTTCTTTGAAAATAAATATATCAATGGACTCAGTGGACAGTATATTTTATACATGAGAGAACCGTAAGAAGTTTGAGTTAAAGAAGAAAACAAGAAAGGCAGCAAAGAAGAACATTGTTGAATATAAATGCTTCACATGTTACTCAAATTCTTCATATATTTTCTACAATATGTGTCCACTCTCTATCTCTACAAAACTATGTTCCTTCTAAGAAGGGTTAAATTCTACTATTAGCCCTGCACTTTATGAAAGTTATGGATTTAACCCCTATACATTAATTTGGTTATTTTAATGTCTAAACTTTTCAAATTATAAAATTTCAGTCCTCACCAAATAATAATTGTTAAATTCATTAATTAAGTTCTGTCATTTCCATATCTAATACAACAAATATATTATTATACATGTATACCATGTCAACTTGTAATTTCCATATATTCCTCACTAAAAATCTAGTCAATGGATTAACAACTATCATTGTGTTAAGATTGAAATTTCAAATTTTGGAAAGTATAGGGACTTAGAATGATCCAATTTGAGAATACAGACTAAATTTATAAATGCACTCATAGTATATAACTAGTAATTGAATTTAACTACTACTGTTTGGATGACTAAAATTGATCAAAATAAAGTTTAGAAACTTAATCTACAACTTTTAAAAATACAAGCACTAATAAAAGAATTTAAAAAGATATGACAAATTTAAAAATTATCCTTCATGTCAAATATCCACCCTCAACTCGAATAGGGTAATATGGATGACCAATGCACTTAATACATGTTTTGATTCTTCTACTATAAAAAAAAAAAAAAAGGATTGAATGTAAAGAGAAGGAAGTGCAATTACCGAATCTCTTTTAAATCCCAACCAGATAAATTGGCAGCAGACGTCAAAGCACTTCTCCAGGATTTCACCTTTTCAACATGATGCTTGAAATTTTCTTCATGCTTTGCAAATGCATCTGCAAAACTCCCTGTTTGGTTCCGGACATCTGAGGGGTCTACACCGTAAAAAACAGGAACAACACATTTGTTGTAGTCCATGATCTTGACCAGCTCATCCAAGCACCATTTGGGAGAAGCGTAGTCTTTGGAGAAAACAATGACTGAAGCCCTCGCTCCTTCAATGGCCGTTAACAGTGCCTCTGAAATTTCATCTCCTCTTGGAAGCATCTCGCTGTCTATAAAAGTTTGGATATTCTTTCGACACAAATCTTTATACAGATGACTCACGAAACCATCACGAGTATCCTCGCCTCTGAAGCTAAGGAAAACATCATATGTCCTTGCTTTGATCATATCAGCAGCAGCAGCAGCAGCAGCAGCAGAAGAAGAAGATGTTGAAGCAAGCATATTGATGTTTCGCCGGATTTGATGAAAGATAATTGGATTATGAGTAAAGCTATTGTGTTTTAAGATAATTATTCATAGATTTGGTTGTTTCTTAGAAACTTATAGCCATATTACGACTTTACACTGTACATCAACTGCTAAAGCGTTTGGGACCTAAAACCTTGAAAATTATTGTATGAGCCTCCAACAAATTGAAAGCTAACGGTAAACTACATCAACTTTTGATTGATTCGACTTTTAAAAATTGCATAATTAAAATTATCGAAATATTATAATTTTGTCATTAATCCAACAAATTGTACGACTTTTAAGATCCTCCAACGAATTGAAAGCTAATCTTTGGAAACCAATTATATTGTTTTAACCCTTCCTCGCAAGTTAATTTAAAAAAATAAATTGATATATTTTTTAATTTTATATTATTTTCATTTCAAAAGATATTTAAAAATTAAAAATAAAGTTAAGGAAAATATTTAAAAGCCTAAATCAAACTTACAAAGATTTAAAAATATTTTTGATTAATGAATTGGTTTATTTCATAATAATTTTATTTCAATATCAAGACTCCATTGTAATTTTATTTTGGGTTGAGTACGATTTGACGAAAGAGTAATGAAAATGAGTAAATCTAACAGTTTTAATGTCAAATAAGCTTACATCTTTTAAAAATAAAGATTAGGTTTACATTTGGTTGTTTCTTAGAAGCTTGCCCATTCTACTTTATTCTCTACATTACAAAGAAAAAGACTTTAAGACCGCCGAAAGGTTTAACTTTGTGGGCAGCATAAAAGATTAGTGAAATCTTTTGTTGACTTCCTTAGTTTGTGATTTTACAATATCTGATTAAACCATTTTTAAATTATATACTAAAAAAAAGTTAGAATTGATAATTTTGATGTCTTGTTTTATAAAACATCATTTTGTCTTTAAGAAATAAATTTGATTTTTTTTAAAAATAACAGAAATGGGTTGTGATAAGATAAGAAATAATATACTAGAACTCATGTATTTCTAGTTACTAAAATAATAAACTATATTAATTCAATGAAAGCTGAATCCACCGTTGTAATCTTATTTTTCCATCAATAAAAGCAGCATTGCTTGGAATTGATATGTGTAGCAGTTGTCAATTAAAGTAAAATCCATACCTTAAATCACGGAACCCTGCAAAAAGGATGGAAGCATAGAGGACATCAATGAGTGAGGAATGCTAGCTTTTCGAGATGGTCAAGAAAACAATAGTTATTTAAATTTATAAGTAAATTTAGGTGCTTTTTATTTATTATATGTTTCTTCATTAATTTATTTATTAAATGTTATATTGGTCATCAAAGATTTTGAACAAAGAAAGAAATGATATGAAATAAATTTAAAAAAAAAAAAGAAAGTAAAAATCAGAAATAAGTGAGTAAAAGAAAACGTATGATTTCTCTAAAGTTTAAATTTATAGACAAATGAAATAAAACTCTACCACTATTATAGTCCTAAAGCAGTTCTATTATTAAAGAGTTACATGGAAGGCTGGTTTCATCAGATTAAGAGGCTTCCTCAGAGAAAATTGATAACCTTAAAGGCTTAAACCTCCTTCTCAGTGGATTGACCTCTGTTAGCATTATTTGAACGCGTTGAAGGGTGATTTTCACGGGAATGGTGATTAGTACCCGAGACAGTACGTAAAAGATGTGATGTATACAACTATAGGGAGGCAATAAAGGAGAAAAGTCTTGCCAAAGAGAAGAACGGATTGACGGGAATAAGCATTTTCTTTTTGTTTAGCATTGCGTATTTTTCCAGTGAACATTCGCAGCTTTACGACATAGCATAAATGCCCCGAGTTAAATTCTGTTTTCATGGATACAATTTCTGTCACATAATTTTATTTTTTTAAAGACGCCATATTATATTATATTATATTATATTATATTTATCACATAATTTTTATTTATATAATTTACGAGTCTTTTAGTCCAATATGTGTACATTTGGTTGTTTAGTAGAAATTTACCCACCCACCCGCTCACCCATAGTACATTAACCACAAAAGCTTATAGCTGCATTGGGGGAACATGGCCAATCGAAACTATTCTTCCACTTTAACTTTATGCTATATATAAATATATAAAAATAAGTATTTAAGGGTACAATTTTAATACATAGATTTTTTTTCCTATATTGATTAATTACATATTTTTCAAATAGAAAAACAAAATGTAATTTGAAATATATTATAAAGACTTTTATGATATTTTACCTATAAATTTAGATTTTGTATTTTTATAATATTTATAAGTTTTATGGGAAAAATATTAGATTAAGCTAGAAACTTGGGTATGTTTCATATTTCTTATTTTTCCTCCATAAAGTATTGAAATTTTCAAATCAACCCAGATCAAAAACTATTTTTTAATTTAGTCCTTAATTTAAATAAATTCTAATTCTAAATTATTTCTAATCCTATTTCAATTAGGGAAGAAGTTTTATAAATAGTTAATCTTTAAAAGGATATAATTTTTTTAGAAAATTTGGAAATCATTTGTAATTCCAAATCTCTATTCTGTCTCTTTCTGGGCAATCTTACTTTTTTTTTTCTTTCAATTTATTATTTTATCTTTCTTGCTCCCCTCCCCCTTGTTTCTCATCTCCCAAAATGGAAAAGATTCCACACTACTATAATCTTTGTAATTTTACAAAGATTATACTAAATAAAGATAAAATAGAGCATATTCCTGGTGAGTGAAAAATTTAGAATGCATTTGAGTCAGCTTTACAAGAAATCAAGAGCAAAAATCTAGACATATTATTTGCTGACTTGTTGCATCTCAACCAGCAAGAGAGAGAGGTTTTGGGAAACCTCTTGGGTGGGGATAAGGCAATAACTAATATTAAGAAAGTTGTGCTTTCAGCACTGCACTTACAGGAAATGAACAAAGCATTCATTACATTTGTCAACACTGGCAAAAAACACTAAGAAAGATGCCAAATAGAGGTCTTTAGCCAATTTGTCACCCCAGATGAGAAACAAATGGCTGACACATTTGTTGCAGAAGGAAATTTAGAAGATCAGATTCAGACTTGCCATTTGAAGCTGAACAAAGAGCAAGTTTGCAGTAGGCCAAATTATTTTTATTGGATCTATATAAAAGAGTTTCTCAACTACAAACAAGTGCAAGAAAAATACAAATTATGATTGAAAGATAAGATAGTTGGGATTATATTTCTGATAACAATTGTATTCTTTAAGGGCGAGGCAAAAAACAATATTGATCTTTTCTTATCTCAACAGAAGGAAAAAAGAAAGAATTTAAATCAAAATTTGCAATTAGTAACCAAGTACTAGAAATATGATCCCGACTATCTTATTTTTAACCATTAAATTTAACCATTAACTTTAACTGTTGTTAAAGTTAACGACCTCCACAATTTTTCAGTTAAAGCCATCATGTGCGTAACACAGCGTGACATGTGTAAAAAAATGATAAAAAGTAAAAATCAATAAAAGTTATAAAAAAAACTATCTATTTTTATAATAGTAAAAATATAATTTCTCCATTTTAATAGCTTATATCTTTATAATTTTTAGAGAATTAAATCAAATTTTTATCTTTTTTGGGAAGCCAAAGTACAATTTTACCTTTGTTAATTTAAAATTTTATAAATTATAGAGGATTTAAATAAAAACATTTCCATTTTAGGGGGGTTGAGGCCTGTACCAGCCCCTTTAGATCCGTCCTTGGCTTAACCAAGATTTACAATTACAAGAGAAGAGAATACTTTTACTAATATGCAATACAATTATAACATAAAACACGCTTACCTCACTACTCCTTTTCTTCTCTATCTCCATCTCTCACACTATCTTGCTTATGGCTTTCTCTTATATCATAGCAAGAATGAAAGCTCTCAGCCCTATTAATTTATAGAGTTTAGTGGTCGTTAGATTGTTAATACATGTCAACATCATTACCATTAATTTTATAATTATCTAATAGCTAGAATGTTTGTTGAAACCATTTTTAAATCGAGTTTTGGAAAATGGGAATCGACTTTAAAAAATAAAAACGGGAGTCGTCACCAATCTTTTTAGGTGTGATTGGATCACCTTTAAAACATTTTGTTTTAAAAATCTTTAGTTTTGGTCTACGAATAAAAGAACGGGTTAGGGAGTCGGTTACGTTTGAGGAAGGGTTAACACCCTCGTAACGCCCAAAAATTTGTACCTAATTGATTATCAAATGTCTTTAATGTCGGAAACTCAAAAATTTTAAGATGTACTCCTCTTTAAAATATTTTAATTTTGAAAATTGGGATCCACTCGTATCAAAGTATTGACATTAAGCTAACCCTTTTTTTAAAATTCCTATCTTGAAACAACAAAACGCTATATCCAATAAGTTAGGACATATTGCTTTGAAATTCCAAGATAACGGCTTGTATTTGGAAAACCTTTAAAACTTAGAAGGGTACTTGATTATTCGAACTCAACGAGAAAAGTCGCAACCCAATAAGTTAGGGCACTACTTTTCTCGAAGCTTCCAAACACCAAGCATTGCCTTTTCATTTTTTTTGAAAAGTTTGAAGTCTCGTTTTTTAATCGATGCATGAAGGAGCATATTAACATAACATACGAGATAATATGTTACAATGATAGGAAAGTCAGAGTATAACGGCATAAATATCATACACTAATTAACATATATAAGACATAAAACATGACAATTTTTAAATAAGAAAAATATACATAAAACGGAATACATATTAAAGAAGAAATAGGTAAAAATTCTTAAACATATAAATCAACATATATTTAATCATATAAATGATGCATGATATACAATATATCAGAAAAAATGTAACGCCCGAATTTTCGAGAATCCTGTGAATGTTGGCATAGGTTTAATTATGTTAGTGGGCCTCTAGAAAGCCCAAGCTTAAGATAGAACCCGGCAATTTTAGTTAATTTTTGTTCCATAACAAAAAGGGGGTGAAATTATGAAATAAAACCTATGTGAAAATGTTTGAAAATGCTATAGGCTAAATTGAAGTGGCCAAATAAATAGGAGTGCAAAATAGGAGGATTTGCATGACAAACCTCCCATTTTACATGAAGTGGCCAGCCATCATGTTGTTGTAAACAAAATGTACACTTGATATCCATAATTTATGGTACAAATTGATACAAATTGATAATAGGTTAGGTAAATGTTCCATGATAATAGGTTAGGTAAATGTTCCATGATAATGGGTTAGGTAAATGTTTCATGATAAGAATTTCATGTCTTTTGTATTAAAGAATTAAATGGATGAAATATGAAGTTTTATTAAAAGAAAAGGGTGAAAAGAACAAAGTTTTGTCCATCTTTGTTCATCATAGCTGAAAGTTAGAGAAGAGAAAGGAGAGGAGAAAGCTCTTGAGTATTCGGTCATTAGGAGGAGGAAAATTGAAGGTAAGTTCTTGGTACCTTGCTTCTATTTTGAGGTTCATGAGTTCTTCTTGATTCTACCTTAACTCTTGAAGTATATTTTGATTTTTAGTTGTGTTGTGAGCATTTAGTCATGAATTAAAATGAAGGAAATGGTTGTTGTTTCATGTTCTTTTGATGAAAAATGGAAGATAGGTGAAGTTGAGCCAAACAAATGAGCATGCATGTGCCTTAGATGTTAAAGGGAAAAATCAGCTAACATGTTGTTCTTTAAAATGATGAAATAGAGATTATACTTAAGTAAAATCATAGATATGTGATGATTGATTGGTGATATACATGTTTAAATAACATGCATGCAAGGTATGTGTGAAAGAGTGATTTGGTAATAAATCTGCTTGGGACAGCAGCAGTAACGTGACTTTGGAAAATCACCATAAATTGTGGGAGAAGAATTAGAAGCTGAATAAATTATGTAATTAAAGCTTATTGAGTCTAGTTTCTAATGAAATAAACAAGAACATATTTTGAATTCTGTACAATGAGAAATTTGATTCGTAATGAAGGGTGGTCAGATTAGTCAAACAGTGAAACATGGGAAACTTTGAGAAAAATCTGGTATTGATTGGCTAAACCAAAAATTCTGAAAATTTTATGGATAGAAGATATATGAGTCTATTTTCAGGGAAAATTAACGGCACTTGATTTGGAGTTTCGTAGCTCTAGTTATAAATAATTTAGTGACTGTTGCTCAGGAAGACAGCTTGCAGTGAAATTACGATTATGTGGTAAACATTGACAAAAATTTGTTAATGAGTTGCTTATTGTTTTCTTATAAGCTTAGTATGATCTGTAGGTGTGGTTGGCCGAATATTGTAAGGGGTTAATACGTAGGTCGTATTTGAATAGTTAGATTAATGTGTTAGTAATCCAATTGTAGGCGGTTCGTGTGTGGATCTCGTCAAGATATCGTCGCAAAATGTGTGTAACTAACACCTCTTTCTTAGTCTAGATCGGCAAAAGTCGAAAATCAAATGCCAAAACCGGTATTTTGTAGATTTATGAAAAAGAATGCTCGTAAGGTAAATCGATTAATGTTTTTGGTAAGCTGCAATGTTTGGACTGCAAAGTGCATGATTTACGTGCCCTCGATATTTTTGGGCTTAATGGGCCAAAATTGGAATGATGGCCAACGGCCCAATTCGGTAAGAACCTTGATGCACGTGATTCGTAGTACGTGAAAGGTAGGAATATGCATGAAAAACCCTAAAATAGATAAATTACTGAAATACCTTTAAAAGTGGAAAATTTACAGTTTTACCCCTAGGAGATAAATTACCGAAATACCCCTAGGGCTAAATTGACTTAAATGCATGTTTGACTGTTGTTATTTACTGCATGCCATGTTGTTATTATCTGATGCATGGGATTGGGATATTGACAGAGGAAGTACTAAAAGTGGCTTGTCCACGATCTTGGAGGCTTTGCCTCAATTTATGATAGCTGAGCGACAAGGTCAAGCTGTGGAGTGTTAAATTTGGGTGGGTTGAGCTATTCCCACATGGAGTGTATGGCTGGTGCGGGTGGAGTGTAGTGGTTGGTGGGTTGAGTAGTCTCCCAAATGGGCTTGCATGTGTTTCTTGATGTTGCATGTATTTTGAAATGGGCCTATGGGCCATCTTGTTATCTGAATAAGGGCTAAGGCCCGGTTTATTGTAATCTAAAAGGGCTCTAGCCAGTACCATTGTTACCTGAATGGGCTTAGGCCCAATTGGCTTAAGCTGACTTGGGCTTTGAATGGGTTTTCTTTACACACTGAGTTTCCCCAAACTCACCCCTTTTATTTTCATCCACGCAGAAATCCCCAACCATAGTGGGCTTAGAGTCGTGAGGGAATTGGAGTGGCCACCGTTCGAAAGTTTGATTTTCTTCCGTGAACTGGACATCCTTTTAATTACGTTTGAGGTTTTGGGCTTTTAAATGTAATAAGGCCGCTTATTTATTTTTGATGGTTTTTAATATGTATTACTAAGATAGGTAATACTTATTTTAACTGTTGAAATTGGATAGCTTTAGGGCGCGTTTTCAAAAACAACAGTTGATTTCAAAATAACACGACAACAAGCAAAGCTTCCACAATGAAAGTATTTTCTAAAATTAATCACTTTTCCTAAAAATGACTTAATCGAATCGGTTTCCTAGAAATATCCATGACGTTAAGGTGTGGCAATGGCGGTATGCATATCTAGGATTGGATCCGAAGGGAGCTTGGTACTTAAGCAATCCGATGGACTCACCACCTCTTTTCCGATTTCCTACCTGGTGCACAACTTCCATTCACTTTAACCCTTAATGAATTAATCTTTTGAACATCAAGTACGATTTTCTGGACTTAGAATGGAAATTTTTTTACGTTTTGATGTGGCATGCGGATCCGCCATAACTTCGGGCGGGTTTGGGGTGCTACATTTAGTGGTATCGAGCCTAGGTTACAACAACTCGGTACGTGGATCGGGTCCAAAAGGGTTTTCAAAACTTTATGCCAAAAAAAAAAGGAAAAAAAAAGGGTATTTTTGGAAAAAATCTGACTTTTGTAATTTCCTGTTTAAAGGAGATAATCTCCGAACTTGTTTTTTTTAACACAAATGTTTGGAAAATGGATTTCAAAAAGTTTAAATCTTTTGAGTTTATCTGAAAACTGATGAGATGGCACACTGAATCCCCGGCACCAAGCCTGTAAGTATTATTCTGAACTCTTCTGAATATTTTTTTGAATTATCTGTCTGTACTGAAACCCTACTAGGATACTCTAGATAGGATGATTCTGAAACCATAGGAAAATCTGATAAGAGACTGAAACTGTAGCTAGACTTTGATTCTGCGAAAACAAACTTTGAATTACTGTCTGATTCATAAAACATCTGTAATAAACACTGGAATATTAAATTGATGTATAAAAATTCGTAATCAAGATAAATCGATATGAGTACGAGAGCTACTTGGGGAAGAGGCCGTGGTCGAGGCCGAGGTAGTACTCAAGCTGGATCTTCGTTTTCTGAACACATACCCACTGGAGTAGCACGACCACCACCGACGGATGAGAATGGGCCGTATGATAGGGCCGCCGAGGATGATGCCCTGTCACAGGTAATGCTTCGTGTTCTAGAAAGGGTTGCCGGAGCAAGTTCGGGTAACAAAATTCAGGGATCTATTTCTGAATGACTTCGGGACTAACGGAACGAAGATCTTTAAGGGCGTGTCTGGTATAGCCCCGAATGTGGTGGAATATTGGTTGGAGGCCACAGAACGGATTATGGATGACTTGGACTGCTCTGAGGAGATTGTGAGTGGGGTATCTGTACTAAGTCCTTTGGGTCACTCGGTTAGGGTAGACAAACTGTATAGGGATGTACCCTTAGAAACTCAAGGTAGGATTTTCCCTAGAGATCTGATGGAGTTACTGTTCGAAGAGTTTGATCTCATTTTGGTAATGGACTGGCTTGTTAAGCATAAGGCGACCCTGAATTGTGCTGCTAAACGAATGGTGTTAAGGACCACAAATGATGATGAGGTTATAGTGATAGGTGAGCGAAGGGATTATTTGTCCAATGTGGTGCCGGCTTTAAGAGCCGAAAAGTGGATTCAGAAAGGTTGTGAGGCCTATTTGGCATTTGTAAGTCAGTCAGAAGAGAAGGGACTGACAGTGGATAAGGTTAGGACCGTAAAGGAGTTCCAAGATATTTTTTCGGAGGAGCTTCCAGGATTGCCTCCGAACCGAGAAGTGGAGTTTAGAATCAACTTATTACCTGAAACGGCACCAGTGTCTATTGCACCGTATAGGATGGCACCGAAGGAGTTAGTGGAGTTAAAGGCTCAAATTCAAGAGTTGTTGGATAGGGGCTTTATTAGGCCAAGCGTGTCTCCATGGGGAGCACTAGTGCTATTCATGAAAAAGAAGGATGGTACGATGCAGATGTGCATTGATTATCGCCAGTTGAACAAACTGACAATTAAAAATAAGTATCCACTGCCAAGGATTGACGATCTGTTCGACCAGCTTAGAGGAGCTTTTGTATTCTCCAAGATCGACCTTCGATCTGGATATCATCAGTTAAGGTCAAGGAGGTAGATATCCATAAGATGGCATTCAGGACTTGGTATGGTCATTACGAGTTTCTGGTTATGCCATTTGAACTGACAAACGCTCCTGCAGCGTTTATGGATCTGATGAATCGTGTGTTTCAACCATTTTTAGATCAGTTCGTAGTCGTCTTTATTGACGATATCCTGGTATATTCTGAAACTGAAACGAAACATGATGAGCATTTCCGTATAGTGCTGTAAGTATTAAGGGAGAAGGAACTCTTTGCGAAGTTCAGCAAGTGTGAATTTTAGTTGAGGGAGGTAACCTTCTTAGGACATGTGGTCTCTGCTGAAGGGATTAAGGTGGACCCTCGGAAAATTGAAGCCATTTTGGAGTGGAAGCCGCCTAGGTTAGTGTCAGAAATACGGAGTTTTCTAGGACTGGCAGGATACTACAGAAGGTTTGTGGAAGGTTTTTCTGTAATGGCAGCACCTCTGACAAAACACATAAGGAAAGGAGTATCGTTTGTATGGACTAAGAAACAGCAGGAAGCTTTTGAGAAGTTGAAGAAAGTTCTGACTGAAGCACTTGTGTTAATTCAATGAGTCTGGGAATGATTTTATCACGACAAATGGACGCATCACACGTGGGTTTGGGCTGCGTGTTAATGCAAGAGGGTAAGGTGGTTGCATATGCATCGCGATAGCTTAAGCCTCATGAAGGAAACTATTTGACTCATGATTTAGAGTTGGCAGCAGTGATATTTGCACTTAAGATTTGGAGACATTACTTGTACGGAGAAAGGTGTATTATATACACTGTCCATAAGAGTCTTAAGTATTTGTTGACTCAGAAAGAGCTGAACCTTAGGCAAAGGAGATGGATTGAGTTGCTTAAGGATTATGACTGTTCGATTGAGTATCACCCAAGTAAGGCTAATGTGGTAGCCGATGCTCTAAGTCGTAGAGCTATATCTGATCTGAGAGCAATGTTTGCTCGTGCGAGTCTCGTATGATGATGGAAGTCTGTTGGTGAGTTGCAAGTGAGGCCAACTCTGGTGGATCAGATTAAGGAAAAACAGTTGAACGATGAGTCTTTGGTCGCTCGTTTTCAACAAGTTAAGGAAGGGGAAACTTCTGAGTTTGGGAACCAGAAGAGACGATGCAACAGCAATACCCTCATCTGTTTGGATTAGGTAAATTTCGAGGAAGAAATTTCTTTAAGGAGGGTAGAGTTGTAACGCCCCAATTTTCGGGAATCCTGTGAATGTTGGCATAGGTTTAATTATGTTAGTGGGCCTCTAGAAAGCCCAAGCTTAAGATAGAACCCGGCAATTTTAGTTAATTTTTGTTCCATAACAAAAAGGGGGTGAAATTATGAAATAGAACCTATGTGAAAATGTTTGGAAATGCTATAGGCTAAATTGAAGTGGCCAAATAAATAGGAGTGCAAAATAGGAGGATTTGCATGACAAACCTCCCATTTTACATGAAGTGGCCAGCCATCATGTTGTTGTAGACAAAATGTACACTTGATATCCATAATTTATGGTACAAATTGATACAAATTGATAATAGGTTAGGTAAATGTTCCATGATAATGGGTTAGGTAAATGTTTCATGATAAGAATTTCATGTCTTTTGTATTAAAGAATTAAATGGATGAAATATGAAGTTTTATTAAAAGAAAAAGGGTGAAAAGAACAAATTTTGTCCATCTTTGTTCATCATAGCTGAAAGTTAGAGAAGAGAAAGGAGAGGAGAAAGCTCTTGAGTATTCGGTCATTAGGAGGAGGAAAATTGAAAGTAAGTTCTTGGTACCTTGCTTCTATTTTGAGGTTCATGAGTTCTTCTTGATTCTACCTTAACTCTTGAAGTATATTTTGATTTTTAGTTGTGTTGTGAGCATTTAGTCATGAATTAAAATGAAGGAAATGGTTGTTGTTTCATGTTCTTTTGATGAAAAATGGAAGATAGGTGAAGTTGAGCCAAACAAATGAGCATGCATGTGCCTTAGATGTTAAAGGAAAAATCAGCTAACATGTTGTGCTTTAAAATGATGAAATGGAGATTATACTTATGTAAAATCATAGATATGTGATGATTGATTGGTGATATACATGTTTAAATAACATGCATGCAAGGTATGTGTGAAAGAGTGATTTGGTAATAAATCTGCTTGGGACAGCAGCAGTAACGTGACTTTGGAAAATCACCATAAATTGTGGGAGAAGAATTAGAAGCTGAATAAATTATGTAATTAAATCTTATTGAGTCTAGTTTCTAATGAAATAAACAAGAACATATTTTGAATTCTGTACAATGAGAAATTTGATTCGTAATGAAGGGTGGTCAGATTAGTCAAACAGTGAAACATGGGAAATTTTGAGAAAAATCTGGTATTAATTGGCTAATCCAAAAATTCTGAAAATTTTATGGATAGAAGATATATGAGTCTATTTTCAGGGAAAATTAACGGCACTTGATTTGGAGTTTCGTAGCTCCAGTTATAAATAATTTAGTGACTGTTGCTCAGGAAGACAGCTTGCAGTGAAATTACGATTATGTGGTAAACATTGACAAAAATTTGTTAATGAGTTGCTTATTGTTTTCTTATAAGTTTACTATGATCTGTAGGTGTGGTTGGCCGAATATTGTAAGGGGTTAATACGTAGTTCGTATTTGAATAGTTAGATTAACGTGTTAGTAATCCAATTGTAGGCGGTTCGTGTGTGGATCTCGTCAACATATCGTCGCAAACAGGTGTGTAACTAACACCCTCTTTCTTAGTCTAGATCGGCAAAAGTCAAAAATCCGAAATCCCGAAAATCGATATTTTGTAGATTTGTGAGTGTGCGAATGCTCGTAAGGTAAATCGATTAATGTTTTTGGTAAGTTGCAATGTTTGGACTGCAAAGTGCATGATTTCTGTGCCCTCGATATTTTTGGGCTTAATGGGCCAAAAATTGGAATGATGGGCCAACGGGCCCAATTCGGTAAGAACCTTCGGTACGTGATTCTGTAGTACGTGAAAGGTAGGAATATGCATGAAAAACCCTAAAATAGATAAATTACTGAAATACCTTTAAAAGTGGAAAATTTATAGTTTTACCCCTAAGAGATAAATTACCGAAATACCCTTAGGGTTAAATTGACTTAAATGCATGTTTGACTGTTGTTATTTACTGCATGCCATGTTGTTATTATCTGATGCATGGGATTGGTATATTGACGGAGGAAGTACTAAAAGTGGCTTGTCCACGTCTTGGAGGCTTTGCCTCAATTTATTGATAGCTGAGCAAGCAAAGGCAGAGCTGTGGAGTGTTGGGTGGGTGGGTTGAGCTATTCCCACATGGAGTGTATGGCTGGTACGGGTGGAGTGTAGTGGTTAGTGGGTTGAGTAGTCTCCCAAATGGGCTTGCATATGTTTCTTGATGTTGCATGTATTTTGAAATGGGCCTATGGGCCATCTCATTATCTGAATAAGGGGCTAAGGCCCAGTTTATTGTAATCTGAAAATGGCTCTGGCCCAGTACAATTGTTACCTGAATAGGCTTAGGCCCAATTGGCTTGAGCTGACTTGGGCTTTGAATGGGTTTTCCTTACACACTGAGTTTCCCCAAACTCACCTTTTATTTTCATCCACGCAGAAATCCCCAACCATAGTGGGCTTAGAGTGTGAGGGAATTCGGAGTGGCCACCCGCTCGAAAGTTTGATTTTCTTCGGTGAACTGGACATCCTTTTAATTACGTTTGAGGTTTTGGGCTTTTAAATGTAATAAGGCCGCTTATTTATTTTTGATGGTTTTAATATGTATTACTAAGATAGGTAATACTTATTTTAACTGTTGAAATTGGATAGCTTTAGTAGCGTTTTCAAAAACAACAGTTGATTTCAAAATAACACGACAACAAGCAAAGCTTCCGCAATGAAAGTATTTTCCAAAATTAATCACTTTTCCTAAAAATGACTTAATCGAATCGGTTTTCTAGAAATATCCATGATGTTAAGGTGTGGCAATGGCGGTATGCATGTCTAGGATTGGATCCGAAGGGAGCTTGGTACTTAAATAGTCCGATGGACTCACCACCTCTTTTCCGGTTTCCTACCTAGTGCACAGCTTCCATTCACTTTAACCATTAATGAATTAATCTTTTGAAAATCAAGTACGATTTTCTGGACTTAGAATGGAAATTTTTTTTTACGTTTTTGATGTGGCATGCCGGATCCGGCCATAACTTCTGGGCCGGGTTTGGGGTGCTACAAAAAATATGCATTTGAAAATAAAATATAAAAGTCTATGATATAACATATAACATAACAATAGTACATTAATCCTAAAGTAAAAATAAATATTGTACAATAATAAAAATATATGTATAATATAAACAAATAATAAAATGTGATATTTAATAATAAATTTAAAATATAATATATATTAAAATTGTATTTATAAGAATAATAATTACATAAAAATACAAAAGATATTGGTTTAGTAAAATAATGTATAGAATATAAAATATGTAAAAGAATTTATATTTATAATGAAACAATTATATAATATATAAATATAAGTTTAAAATGAATTATCAATGATGAAATATATGTATTATAATATTATAATATCTTCAAAATGTGTAATAATAGAATATAAAAATAATTATTAACATAAAAATAAATATATAATACAAGTTTAAAACCTTTAATGATAATAATATATAGATAAAATATATAATAATACAAAAATGACTTAATAATATATAAAATAAATATAATATAATATAAAATCATATATGTAAAAATAATATAATATATAATAAACATATAATATAATAATAATATATAAATAATGATGTAAAATAATAATAACTTGTGAAAAATAACATATAATAAATAATAATATAAATAATATATAAAATAATTTTATAATATATAATATAAAAATAAGGTTAAAAATAAAACAAATAATAATATAATAAATATATAGGGTTAAATTTGAAGTTCAATAAAATCACACGGCAAATTTAAAAGAAATAACAATGAATTAAGGCACTAATTAAAACGTGCGTAAACAAGAGGGACTCATTGGGCAAATTGCCCTATTCCTCAAAACGGCAACGTTTCCCAGAATGTAATTTAACAACTGTCGAGACTAAATTGAAGCAATTGTAAAATATTAGGGCCAAATTAAAAAATAAAATAATATGTAATTATAAATTAAAAGAGGCGTAAGGACCGATTGGGTAATTAACCCAATTCTAAAAAACACGCGGATCCTCCCCGGGTAATCGGGTCAACGCGCGGATCCTATGGCTTGATACGACACCGCTTTGAGCTTATTGAGTTAAGCATAAACGATGTCGTTTCGAAGGGGCTATATAAGCCAACTTTGCAGCTTAAAGATCATTTTAACACTGGTCTAAAAAAAACAAAGAAAATGCTCTGCAGAAAGGAAAAGAGAGGTCCCAGCTCCGACCTCCAGCCACGGTGCAGTGCTTGCACACACGCCTCACGCGCCGTCGTACCCGGTGGTCTGAAGGCTTAAAAACCTTCGTCCTTCCACAGGTAATCTCTCTTCCCTTAGATCCTTACTCATGCAGGTTAAAACAATTCATATGTATTCAAAATAAAGCATGAGATATGCGATGTAAATCCCCTTTTTGTGAGACTGTTGATATTTTTGAATGAATATTTGTGAATATATATTTCTATTTCGTAAAAAAAAAAAGTGTCTTTTACAATGTTTGATTCTAGCTTTTATAGCCACTACTGTGATTACATAAACTGGAAAGAAATCAAAGATTTCTTTCCATTTTTGTCTGCTGTATCATATCCTTGATTGTAATCTGCTAAATCTCTTTAGTTTCCTTTTTTTGTTTTTCGTATCTACTGCATTTTGCTTTGATTTCTTTCCTTTTCTTGCAGGTAATTTGCGAGGATCTTGATAGTGACTGCGCTGGGCACAACACAATGCTAAAGTCACAGCCCACTGGTGGAGGCGTGATCAGTGGCCGAGCTGGTGCTTCGAAAGGCTTTAGGATAGTGCCTTGATGGTGGCCTCGATTTTGGGGACTGGATAGACGCTCCCCGAATATTCCAGAAGCAGTTGCGGCGCGATAGTGTTCAGGAAACCCTAGGGTTTCCTGTTTCTGTTAAGTTATTTGGGCTTCTTGGGCCACTGATGTATACGGATCAAGGGTAAAAGGGGCTTACTGGGTAATGTTTGAATTGGGTTAGCTATTGTGGGTTAGGTCGGGTTTGAGGGTGTAATTTGGGTCATATGGGTAGTGTTTTAAGTTTTGGGCCGGTAGGGTTTGGGCTTTGTAACCTGGACTTGGACTAAATAAATATTTATTTATTTATCTACTTTCATTTGATTTTAAGGCCCGGTTAAATTTGGGCTATTACAATGTTCATCTAGATTATAGCGGTGAGCATTCGGTCGAATTGAGTGAAAAATTTTTGAATTAATCAAGTTGGCGAGACCTCTTTTATCATCCTAACTTGATTTGAAATTTTTTTGAATTGAGTCAAGTGAAATAATTTTTTATTTTTATTTTTATTTTTTGAATTGATTCAAATCAAATTTTACTTATTCCTAATCTAGAATATATAGTCTTCTAGATAATATTCAATTCTTTTTTGTTTTTTATTCTAAAATCTTTCCAATAAAATATCTTTTTTAAATTATAAGTTTGGATTTTACCTAGAAGTTGTGTTTACTTTTAAAATTTCTTATCCCGCGACACAAATTGACTGAACACCCTTACTTAGGCTCTTTCTTGACCGAGCCTTGTTTGCAGATCCTCCTCTTCATTGACAAATTGAACGAAGGATTCGTTCATGTCCTTCAGATGCAATGCTGAAAGCACAAGCTTGTTAATCTTAATTCTTGTCCGTTCCCCATCCAAGAGGTTTCCCAGAAACTCTCTCTCTTGTTCGTTTAGAAGTAGCAAGTTTGCAAACAATATTGCTGGATCTGTGTTCTTACTTCCTTGTAGAGCTGCCTTATATGCATTTTGAACTTTTCCCTCACCAAAAATATGTTGTATTTTATATTTCTTTAGAAAAAAGATTATAATGGTGTGGAATTTTTTCCATTTAGAAAAATAGGAAGAAGGGAGATTGAACCAAGAAATAAAGGTGACAAGGGGGCCGGGAGGGGAGAAAGAAAGGTGAAATAACAGTTTGCACACAAATTTCAGATTAATATTTTAAGATTTAATTAGGGCTTACTACTTACTGTTTACAATTTAATTTTTCGTTTCTTTAATTTTTATAATAATTGTTAATATATAAATTTAGGGTTTAAAGTGTAAAATTTATTATTTTAGAAATTTATAAAATATTTAATTAATTTGTCGAAATATATATTATAAGCGAAATATAGGAAGTCTCTTCCAAAATCTAATCATATATATTAAATGCCTAAATTTATAATAGGCCGTAAGTCCCATTATGACTTACAGTTAGATTGGAGGGTGAAATTTACAATCTTTTAATCTACTAAAATACTTGAACGTTTTTATATTATAGGATTGTAAAATTAATAATAATTACAGAATAAAAATATTTTGAAAATTGTTTTCTTCCAAATGTGGTTCGATTTCAATTTTTTTAAAAATCATAAAAACTTTAAAATATTAATTCTGTTAAAAATAAATATTAAACCTACTTTAATTTGACTTTATTTGATTCTTTTTAATAGTATAGGAACTAAATTAATTTATTTAATAATAGAGATTTATTTAATCAAATTTATAGGCACTTTTAGGGTACATTCACCTTTTTTTTTTTTTCCAAACGAACATCCATGAAAGAAAACATGCATACACGATTTAACTATTCAGTAGCCTTTCAAACTATAAGGGTTCAGCTCGAATCAACTGTCACAATCGTATAGGTCATTAAAATCTGATTGTTATTTCCCTTAATTAATCTAACCACTCACACAATTTGTCATATCCATGTTTTCTTTGGTAGACACGACAAATATGTATTGTGGTGGTCCTTCCAACTGTACATCATTTAATACCGAATTAATAAGCTCATTTTGACTTATGTCTATACAATTCTATGAGATGAAGATATCTCTCTAAATTAGAGAAATAACAAATATTAGAATGAAAGGCTTTAGGTATGATTTTGGATTTCACGACTCTCTCCTGAATTAAGTATCGGTCAAGATTGAGATTTTGAAAATAAGTTAAAATAAAAATATATTGAAATAAAAAAATAGTAAGATTCCCAGTCCAAAAGAAAGAAACATACTAGAGATTTGGAATTGCAATTGATTTCCAAAATCGAAGTACAAGGATTGCGTCTCCCCTCATGCGCATATTTATATAAAATAAAATAATAATATAAAAAATTAATCCGATTTGAACTCTTTAATACAGTATTAAAAATACTATCAAACTAAAAGTAAAAAATAAAAATATATATTATTTTTAAAATGAATTCTCAAAATAAAAATTCTCAAAATAGATCTTTGTTCATCGGCCCAAAGTTTATATGATAACCTGCATTCTCAATTTTACTTTTCAAGTATCAAATTCTCCTTACTTAGCCAATACTTATCCTCAAGCATTCCATGCTTTTTCCAATCCAAGCATACTAATATCATCCCAGTCAGTCTAATTCCTACAACCTTCAATTCAATCAAGTAAATATATATTGGTAAAACTTCAATCGACAACAGTCTCCCACAAACTAACATGTTTATTCACAATTATCACATTATCTCATAATTAGAATCCACGATATCAACTCCAACTAAACCCTCTAAATTAGCGCTTGAGGTTCCACGATTCAATTTCATCAATACATCTTTGACAATTTTATCTACCAATGTTGAGTCAGGCCAATGTATCAGATGCAGAAACAAATTAGGGGAGAAATAAAAAGAATAGATAAATAAATAACTAAATTGATTCAGATGATCACTTTTAAAAGAATACATTCAAAAGTAGATTTTTAATTCCTATACTTTAATTTGGTTATTTTTAACGTCTTTATTTTTCAAATTATAAAATTTCAGTCCTCACTAATTGTTAATTGTTAAATTCATTAATTAAGTTCTATTATTTCCAAATCTAATACAACAAACATATATCATACATGTAATGCTATGTCAACTTATTATTTCAGTATATTCCTCAGTAAAAATCTAGTCAATGGATTAACAACTATCATTTGTGTCAAGATTGAAATTTTAAAATTTTAAAAGTATAGGGACTTAGAATGATCCAATTAGAGAATATAAACTAAATTTATAAATGTACTCATAGTATATGACTAGTAATTGAATTTATCTGCTACTGTTTGGATCAGGCCTAAAATTTAAAATTTTGAAAAGTATAAAGACTAAAATTAATCAAATTAAAGTATAAAAACTAAATCAACAACTTTTGTAAAATACAGTCACTAATAAAAAAATTTAGAAAGATATGACAAATTTAAAAATTATCCTTCATGTCAAATATCCACCCTCAACTCGAATAGGGTAATATGGATGAACCACTTTACTTAATACATGTTTTGATTCTTCTACTATATATAAAAAAAAGGATTGAATGTAAAGAGAAGGAAGTGCAATTACTGAATCTCTTTTGAATCCCAACCAGATAAATTGGCAGCAGACGTCAAAGCACTTCTCCAGGTTTTCACCTTTTCAAGCTCATGCTTGAAATTTTCTTCATGCTTTGCAAATGCATCTGCAAAACTCCCTCTTTGTTTCCGTACATCTGAGGGGTCTACACCGTAAAAACAGGAACAACACATTTGCTGGAGTCCATGATCTTGACCAGCTCAGCCAAGCACCATTTGGAAGCAGCGTAGTCTTTGGAGAAAACAATGACTGAAACCCTGGATCCTTGAATGGCCGTCAACAGTGCCCCTGAAATTTCATCTCCTTTTCGAAGCTCCTCATCGTCTATAAAAGTTTCGATATTCTTTCGACACAAATCTTTATACAGATGACTCACGAAACCATCACGAGTATCCTTGCCTCTGAAGCTAAGGAAAACATCGTATGTGCTTGCTTTGATCATATCAGCAGCAGCAGCAGCAGAAGAGGAAGAAGAAGAAGAAAAAGATCTTGAAGCAAGCATATTGATGTTTCACCGGATTCGATGAAAGATAATTGGATTATGAGTAAAGCTATTGTGTTTTAAGATAATGACTCATAGATTTGGTTGTTTCTTAGAAACTTAGTTTTTTATACACGAGCCTCCAACAAATTGAAAGCTAAAGGTAAACTACATCAACTATAAATTAAAATTACTCAACTTTCAAAAGTTACATTGTGCTATTTGTACTACTTTTAAGATCCTGCAGCAAATTGAAAGCTAGTCTTTGGAAACCAACAATAACCCTTCATCGCAAGTTAATTAAAAAAAACAAATTGATACATTTTCTAATTTTCATTTCAAAAGATATTTAAAATTTAAAATAAAGTTAAGGAAAATATTTAAAAGCCTAGATCAAACTTACACAGATTTAAAATTTATTTTGATTAATGAATTGGTTTATTTCATAATAATTTTTATTTCAATATCAAGATTCCATTGTAATTTTATTTTGAGTTGAGCAGGATTTGATGAAAGAGTAATGGAATATGAGAAAATTGTTCGAAAAATTATAATTTATGGGAATTTTGTGGCATATTCTCAATTGGTAAAGGTGGAGAGTTGAATAATAAAATGTCATTTTAATGCAGAATTTCACCCTACTTAGTCAATGCTTGTCCTCAAGCATGATATCCTCTAAAAATAATTCGTCAATCCCTTTCAAAATCAAAACCCCCTTTCCTAGTCAAACATTCTTCAAACAATTAAGTGAATAAAAAAATAAACAATTGCTAAACTCAATCAATAAGCATTTTATAAAATCTCGAATAGTATGTCAAATTCAATGATTTCACTAAATTTAGGCTTAATCAAACAATCATACCCAATATATACTTTCATTTATATATATTTTTTATTTTTTTATTTTCAAATATAGTCAAGCCTTTTGACGCGAAGTGAGATGACAACTCAAGCACCTCACCCTGGTTACTCAACCCGACACGTTCTCTTTATTTAATTTTTTTATTTTTAACGAATTCGAGACATAACCAAACCTTTTGACGCGAAAGAGATGACAACCTAAGCACCTCATCCTGGTTATTCAATTTCTCATGTCTCTAATCGATATATTTCTCCTTTCTTAAGGCATCTCGGTTAGGGGAGTGTTACAAGCTCTAGCTCGTCACCAAACCTTTTGACGCGAAATGATATGACAACCCCAAGTACCTTATCCCGGTTACTCAACTTGGTCACATTCCAAATCTTCACTCTTAACCAAGCTATTAGCAAACTTATTTATTTAGTTAAATAGGTACTTTCATTAGGCAAGTTAAACAAAACCAACAATTTTCATGAAATATTGACTAAGACAATATTCATTGATCAAGCAAGCAATAGTTATTCATGATTTACCCACTTATTTAAGTAAACTAAACATAAGAATTAGAGGTTTATTTCTGGAATGAATTAAAAAAATTATTCTTAGCAAAACACATGCAAAAAGAAAGTATGGCATGATCCAAAATTCCCCCTACTAAGCCCACATTGCCCTCAATATGTAAGTTTAAAGCAATAATGAATAGAAGGGTCAAGTGTTCTCCCCGTGTATATTCAACGGGTCGGAGGACGGTGGGAGGGATCACTTTGTAGCATGTTGAGGATGCTTGAGATGTTGGCTTCCATTGTTTCGAGGTGAGCTTTAATGCGATGAAGTTGTTCATCTAAAGTAGAAGGTGGTTGCTCCTCTTGTTCTTTTGTAGCCAGATCGTGTCTTCATCGAAAGACTTTATTGCTTCAAGCGATTCGTGTACCTGAAATATAATGCGAGAAAATGTATTAAACAATATTTTATTAAATTCTCAAATTAAACTCTAATTCAAAATTAAATTAAATAAATAAAGATAAATATGGGTTGCCTCCCATAAAGAGCCTTTGTTTAACGTCATTAGCTCATTGACCTGAGTATTATTTGTTTAGTTCCTTGAGAATTAATTCTTCCATTGCGCGCACTTGAAAGTTCTCATTGAAAGATTTCAACCTTTTCTCTTTGACCTTGAAGCATTTTCCTGATTCCTTCATCATTGGTGAATTGAAACGTATTCGAGCTTCTCTGCTTAGGTTTTCCTTTTCCTCTATCTGAATATTTAAATGTTCCGATAACAGTTCGAGTTCCAATTCCAAGGGCCTGTGAAATGGAAGGCAAAAGTTTAGTTTGAAAAGGAGACAATTCAAATTCTTTACCTTGACTTTTGGGAAACTGTGGTGCCTCCGTGAAAATGAAAGTTTTACAAATTGGCTCTTTAAATGTCATTAATTCCTCTAGTTTATCTATTGTATTGAGGTCTAAATTCTTACAAAGCACAGTTTGTAACTCATCCTCTTCATCATACTTAAAATGAAATTTCATTAGTGGTTCAATAATATCAACACTAAAAATATTCAACATTGTACTAGGTTGGCCCATCGTCTCATAAACATTAAATTTTATCACCTCACCGTCGAATTCCATAGTGAGGGTTCCACTTTGAACATCAATCTTTGTACGTGTCATACTTAGGAATGGTCTTCTGAGTAAAATATTAGAAGCATTTTTTGAGTAGTTGTCTTCCATATTGATGATGTAAAAGTTTACAGGAAAAATTAGTTTATTTACCTTTACAAGGACATCTTCCAGCACCCCTTCTGGATATACGCATGACCTATCTACCAATTGAATAATCACCCATGTTTCTTTCAAAAGACCCGTGTTTAGCAATTTAAGAATAGTTAAAGGCATTACATAAATAGATGCTCTCAAATTACACATAGCTTTCTTTATGCTAATATTACTTATTTTCTAGGATATAGAAAACATACCTTGGTTCTTACACTTAGGCGGGATTTTCCTTTGTAGCACTGTAGAAACATTTTCTCCTACATTCACCTATTCGTTTTTTTAGAGCTTCTTTTTGTTAGTACACAGTTCTTTCAAAATTTTGCACAGCGTGGAACCTGTTTAATTGTATCAAGTAAAGCAATTTTAGTTTCTACCTTTCAGAATGTCTCAAGGATTTCTTTTTCCTCTCATTCCTTTTTAACTTGGGTGAGCCTTCCAAGGTATGGGGGAGGAACAACAAATGGTTTATGAGGTTCCGGCTCAGTGGGAGCTGTTGGTTCGACTTCCTGTTCAACGTTGTGGTCACGACTAGTGCCAAGCACTAGTTTTGACTCTGTTCCATTTTTTACGGTCACAGCACTTGCATTTTAACGTGGATTTGGCTCTGCATGAGATGAAAATTTTCCTTGGTTCTCCAAACTACTAACTGTAAGTGCTAGCTTACTTATTTACTGATCTAGTTCTTGGAAGTGTTTCAGTATTTTGTTGGAACTTTTTGGTGCTAACGGCTAACCTCTCTATTATGGCTTCAAGAGATGACTTTGAAGGTTGATACTGTTGAAGCGGAGGTGGCCTTGGTTGATATGGTTGATTGTGTCGAGGGTTCGATCCATAACTTAGATTTGGGTGGCCCCTCCACCCTGCATTGTACATGTTCGAATATGGTCATAGCGCTTTTGAGGTGGTTGGAACACATGATTCATCAGATCTATAAACGCTGCAGGAGTGTTCGTTAGTCTAAATGGCAAAACCAAAAACTCGTAATGACCATACCGAGTCCTGAATGTTGTCTTATGGATATCTACCTCCTTGACCCTTAACTAATGATATCCAGATCAAAGGTCGATCTTGGAAAATACAAAAGCCCCTCTAAGCTGGTCAAACAGATCGTCAATCCTTGGTAGTGGATACTTATTCTTAATTGTCAGTTTGTTCAACTGGCGATAATCAATGCACATCCGCATTGTACCATCCTTCTTCTTCACGAATAGCACCGGTGCTCCCCATGAAGACACGCTTGGCCTAATAAAGCCCCTATCCAACAACTTTTGGATTTGAGCCTTTAACTCCACTAACTCCTTCGGTGCTATCCTATACGGTGCGATGGACACAGGCGCCATTCCAGGCAACAAGTCTATTCCAAACTCAACTTCTCGATTCGGAGGCAATCTTGGAAACTCATCCGAAAAAACATCTTGGAACTCCTTTACGGTCCTAACCTTATCCACTGTCAGTCCTTCCTCTTCCGACTGACTTACAAATACCAATTAGGCCTCACAACCTTTCCGAATCCATTTTTCGGCTCTTAATGCCGACACCATATTGGACAAATAATCCCTTCTCTCACCTATCACCATAACCTCCTCATGCTTTGTAGTTCTTAACACCATTCGTTTAGAAGCACAATCCAGAGTTGCCTTATGCTTAACAAGCCAATCCATTCCTGAATGAGGTCAAACTCTCCAACAAGAACTCCATCGATCTCCAGAAAAACCTTGCCTTGAGTTTCTAAGGGTACATTCCTATACAGTTTGTCTACCCTAATCGAGTGACTCAAATGACTTAGTACAGATACCCCACTCACAATCTCCTCAGAGCAGTCCAAGTTGTCCATAATCCGTTCTGTGGCCTCCAACCAATATTCTGCCACATTCGGGGCTATACCAGACGCGCCCTTAAAGATCTCCGTCCGTTAGTCCCAAGTCATTCGAAATAGATCCACGAATTTTGTTGCCCGAACTTGCTCGCAACCCTTTCCAACACGAAGCATTGCTCGTGACGGGAATCATCCTCGTACTGCATGGTCATGAGACTCTACCTCTGCGGTGGTACCGGTGCATCCACCGCCGGCATATGTCTCGAAGACGAAGATCTCGCTCGAGCACTTCCTCGGCTCCGTCCACGGCCTCTTGTACTCATATCGTATTATCTTGATTATGAATTTTTATGCATCAATTAATATTCCAGTGTTTATTACAGATGTTTTATGAATCAGACAGTAGTTCAGAGTTTGTTTTCGCAGAATCGAAGTCTAGCTACAGTTTCAGTCTCTTATCAAATTTTCTTATGGTTTCAGTATCATCCTATCTAGAGTATCATAATAGGGTTTCAGTACAGACAGATAAGACAGAAAAATATTCAGAAGAGTTCAGAGTAATACTTACAGGCTTGAGCCGGAGATTCGGAATGCCACCTTCTAGAGATCTAAATTTTGAAAATCAACTTTTTCGCATTCTTTATAAAATTTTCGCTTTCAAAAATATTTATTTTTGTAAACACATTCCACAGCCGAGTTGTTGTAACCTAGGCTCTGATACCACTAAATGTAGCACCCCAAACCCGGCCCAGAAGTTATGGCCGGATCCGGCATGCCACATCAAAAACGTTAAAATTTTTTTTTCCATTCTAAGTCCAGAAAATCGTACTTGATGTTCAAAAGATTAATTCATTAAGGATTAAAGTGAATGGAAGCTATGCACCAGGTAGGAAACCGGAAAAGAGGTGGTGAGTCCATCGGACTGCTTAAGTACCAAGCTCCCTTCGGGTCCAATCCTAGACATGCATACCGCCATTGCCACACCTTAATGTCATGGATATTTCTAGGAAACCGATTTGATTAAGTCATTTTTAGGAAAAGTGATTAATTTTGGAAAATACTTTCATTGCGGAAGCTTTGCTTGTTGTCGTGTTATTTTGAAATCAACTGTTGTTTTTGAAAACGCGCCCTAAAGCTATCCAGTTTCAACAGTTAAAATAAGTAATACCTATCTTAGTAATACATATTAAAAACCATCAAAAATAAATAAGCGGCCTTATTACATTTAAAAGCCCAAAACCTCAAACGTAATTAAAAGGATGTCCAGTTCACCAGAAGAAAATCAAACTTTCAGAACGGGTGGCCACTCCGAATTCCCTCACAGCTCCAAGCCCACTATGGTTGGGGATTTCCTGCGTGGATGAAAATAAAAGGGTGAGTTTTGGGAAACTCAGTGTGTAAGGAAAACCCATTCAAAGCCCAAGTCGGCTCAAGCCTATTGGGCCTAAGCCCATTCAGAACAATGGTGGTCTGGGCGAGCCCTTTCAAATTACAATAAAGCGGGCCTTAGCCCTTATTCAGATAACAATATGGCCCATAGGCCCATTTCAAAATACATGCAACATCAAGAAACATATGCAAGCCCATTTGGGAGACTACTCAACCCACCAACCACTACACTCCACCCGTACCAGCCATACACTCCATGTGGGGAATAGCTCAACCCACCCAACACTTTAACATTGCTGACCTTCTTTGCTTTCGATTATCGATAAATTGAGGCAAAGCCTCCAAGACGTGGACAAGCCACTTTCATACTTCCTCCGTCAATATCCGGTCCATGCATCGATAATAACATCATGGCATGCAATAAATAACAACAATCAAACATGCATTTAGGTCAATTTAACCCTAGGGGTATTTCGGTAATTAATCTCCTAGGGGTAAAACTGTAAATTTTCCACTTTTAAAGGTATTTCAGTAATTTATCTATTTTAGGGTTTTTCATGCATTTTCTTACTTTTCACGTACTAATGAATCACGTCATCGAGGGTTCTTACGAATTGGGCCGATTGGCCCATCATTCCAATTTTGGCCCATTAAGCCCAAAAATATCGAGGGCACAAAAATCATGCACTTTGCAATCCAAATTTTGCAGCTTACCAAAAACATTAATCGATTTACCTCACGAGCATTCGCACACTCGCAAATCTACAAAACACCGGTTTTCGACATTTCGGCTTTTCGACTTTTGCCGATCTAGACTAAGAAAGAGGGTGTTAGTTACACACATTTATGACGATATCTTGTGAGATCCACACACGAACGCCTACAATTGGATTACTAACACATTAATCTAACTGTTCAAATACGAACTACGTATTAACCCTTTACAATATTCGGCCAACCACACCTACAGATCATAGTAAGCTTATAAGAAATCAATAAGCAACCCATTAACAAATTTTTGTCAATGTTTACACCATAATCATAATTTCACAGCAAGCTGTCTTCTTGAGCAACAGTCACTAAATCATTTATAACTGGAGCTACGAAACTCCAAGCCAAGTTCCGTTAATTTTCCCTGAAAATACACTCATATATCTTATATCCATAAAATTTTCAGAATTTTTGGTTTATCCAATCAATACCAGATTTTTCTCAAAGTTTCCCATGTTTCACTGTTTGACTAATCTGACCACTCTTCATTACGAATCAAATTTCTCATTGTACAGAATTTAAAATATGTTCTTGTTTATTTCATTAGAAACTAGACTCAATAAGCTTTAATTACATAATTTATTCAGCTTCTAATTCATCTCCCACAATTTATGGTGATTTTCCAAAGTCACGTTATTGCTGCTGTCCCAAGCAGATTTATTACCAAATCACTCTTTCATACACCTATCTTGGATGCATGTTATTTAAACATGTATATCACCAATCAATCATCACATATCTATGATTTTTACTTAAGCATAATCTCCATTTCATCATTTTAAAGCACAACATGTTAGCCGATTTTTCCCTTTAGCATCTAAGGCACATGCATGCTCATTTGTTTGGCTCAACTTCACATATCTTCCATTTTTCATCAAAAGAACATGAAACAACAACCATTTCCTTCATTTTAATTCATGACCAAATGCTCACAACACAACTAAAAATCAAAATATACTTCAAGAGTTAAGGTAGAATCAAGAAGAACTCATGAACCTCAAAATAGAAGCAAGGTACCAAGAACTTACCTTCAATTTTCCTCCTCCTAATGACCGAATACTCAAGAGCTTTCTCCTCTCCTTTCTCTTCTCTAACTTTCAGCTATGATGAACAAAGATGGACAAAACTTTGTTCTTTTCACCCCTTTTCTTTTAATAAAACTTCATATTTCATCCATTTAATTCTTTAATACAAAAGACATGATATTCTTATCATGAAACATTTACCTAACCCATTATCATGGAATATTTACCTAATCCATTATCATGATTATCATGGAACATTTACCTAACTCATTATCATTGAATATTTACCTAATCCATTATCATGGAACATTTACCTAACCTATTATCATGAAACATTTACCTAACCCATTATCATGGAACATTTACCTAACCTATTATCAATTTGTATCAATTTGTACCATAAATTATGGATATCAAGTGTACATTTTGTCTACAACAACATGATGGTTGGCCACTTCATGTAAAATGGGAGGTTTGTCATGCAAATCCTCCTATTTTGCACTCCTATTTATTTGGCCACTTCAATTTAGCCTATAGCATTTTCAAACATTTTCACATAGGTCCTATTTCATAATTTCACTCCCTTTTTCTTATGGAACAAAAATTAACTAAAATTACCGGGTTCTATCTTAAGCTTGGGCATTCTAGAGGCCCACTAACATAATTAAACCTATGCCAACATTCACAGGATTCTCGAAAATTGGGGCGTTACATAAATTGATTAAGATAATAAAACAAAAAAAATCAAAAAATAAAATAAAACAGATTCAAAAATGCAAAAAATAAAATAAATGGATGAATAAAATATATTTTTAAGCTTAACCTTAGCCTCGGTGTACTCCAATCTTAAATTGATCCTTGAAATAGATTTTTCCTTCCAAGCAATAAGCTAGTTATAGTGACCAAGAACGTCCCGATCGCCAACATTTCCTTATATAGTCCATCTCGGTACGACCTGCAAACTGACTCTTGCCAAATTTCTAACTGCGATACACATGTTCTCAATTTAAGATTTCGATAGCCTTGCGATCTGAAAAGCCCAACTCGAATCAAAGGCCTCATCCGCGTGGGTCATTTAAATTCGATCTCTATCTCCCTTGACAGAATCCAACTAGCTTTTCCCACCTAGACACACCAATTTGTTCGCGGGAATTTGAACACAGTGCCGCTGATTCGTCTTCCCAACTATAAGCCAAACAACTCCAACCCAACATGCACTTTTTGAATTGAAGCTAAATTAACTTTAAGGGACGAATTTTTACTATCCCATATACCGAAGAGATAGAAAATACTGTGTTGAGAGGTTTTTTGAGTGGGCTCATAACTCACGATTGTTTTATTGGAGTAATTTCTGGACTAAAGCTAAAAGAGGTTTAGTTAATCATGGAAAAACTCATGCTTTGAAAATAGATTTGTGGAATTGTGGAAAGTGGGAAGGGAAAAGGCCTTAAAAGAAATTAAACCAAAATTTGAAAGTAAAGGAAAAAAGAAGAAGAATGAAACAACATAATAGAATGGTGACGCAGGAAGGGAGAAAAACATAGAGAATTTATTAAGTGCGAAAGTCAAAGTGTGTGTTCAATTGGCTGTAACTACTAGGTATTTATACACACTTTTAGTGCTAAAATTAGTTAGATTTTTCCTAAATATTATCACTAAATATTATCATTAAATAATTCTAAATATTATCACTAAATAATTCAAAATTTAAAAATCAAATTTAAACTAGAAATTAAACTAATTACATAATTGTAACAATATAAAAATCATTCAATCTTTATCCAGCCCTTTTTTTAAATCTCCAACCCTTCAATTTTTATCCAGTCATATTTGAATCTTCAATAATCTTTCAATCAAACCCTTATCTTTGCTTTTTGTTCCAATTTAGCCCCTTTTTTGTAAGAATTTGAATTCAGCACACCAACTTTATTCCTGATAAGAAAACTCCAAATTTAATAGTATTTTATTCGATAACTAGCCAAAAATAAGTACATTAAAAATACGAATTTATCTTGCTATCAAATGCAGATTTTGTCCCCTTATACATAGATATTTCTAAAAATTCCTCAACTTTGAATGTATATACAAGGCTAAGACTTCTTTAGAATTTTTTGTTCAAAACTCATACTCTCTCACACCGAATTTATTTTTCTCTCAAAATTCTTCTTTTCCTCTCCATATTTTCCAACGTTTTGGTGTTGGAAAAATGCAAAGTTTGTTCGTTGATCGCTGCTAAGATGCTACTGCTTTGATCATCATATTGTTATATACTAGGAGATAGTCGACCAACATTTCCCTAAGTATCGTAGGAGCAGTTGAATCTGTCTTAAGGAAACTGTTTTAAACAGGCCTCAACATTTAATAAATATATGTTCTTCTTTTCGATTTCTAGTTTTTGTTACGGTATTTATTGGTTTTCGTATCTGACAATTTAAATATAAATTATTCGATTTATATTTTATTTTATATATAAATATTTATTTATTTATATTTATATATTTTGTTCACTAACGTGTTTTGTTCAACAATCTTAAGACATATTTTAGTATTTTGCAATTCTCTAATTTGAGACGAACAAGTCACCAAGGCGAAAGAAAAAAATTATTGTATAATAGTGTCTTTTATTTGAAATAAAAATTAAAGTTAAATAAAATTTTTTTTGGGATTTATTATTTATTTCATTGTTCAATGATTTTATTCCATTTTTATTTTATTTCCAAATGAGAATTAAAGTTAAAAAAAATCTCTTTCGGGATTTATTCCCGTCGTTCAAAGGATTTTATTCCATTTTTTATTTTATTTCCAAAACGAGTATTGAATTAAATAAAATCTATTTTGGGATTTATTCTTGACGTTCAACAGATTTTATTCCATTTTTATTTTGTTATCAAAACGAGAAATTAAAATTAAATAAAATCTGTTTCAAGATTTATTCTCGTCATTTAATAAGATTTTATTTTATTTTATTTCATTTCCAAATGAGAATTAAATTAAATTAAATATGTTTCGGGATTTATTCCCGCTGTTTAATAAGATTTTATTCGATATTGATTTGTTTCCAAACAAAAACTTAATCAAATAATTCTGTTTCGGGATTGATTCCCGCCATTTAACATATTTTATTTTGGGATTTAATCATGTCATTTAACAAAATTGATTTTGATTTTGATTTTGTTTTAGAATTTTAATTCTGTCGTTTAACAAATCCAAAGGAAATTTTTTTGTTTATAGTGACCTTAATTGTGGCTTTAAATTGTGAATTAAAAACAAATTTATCAACGGTGAATTAAAAAGATAATATGAGAGTGTATATTTAGGATTGGTTCTTTGAAAGACTTGGTATTTAAGCGTGTCAAGTGCACCACCTCTGTTTTAGGGTTACTTAGCTAGTGCATTATTTTATTGTTTTTTTTATTAGACCATATAAAACTTTTGTTTTGGATTTTATTAGATTCCTGCCGTCTAACAAAAGTTGATAATTTCTCTAATTCTTGTTTTGTTTCTTAACAGAAAATGGAAACTCCCACCAATTCAATCAATTCACAATTTGAAGCTTTGGTTCAAATGCAATCTTCGATCCAAAACTCAATGTTGTCGGTGGTGACTGCTGTAAGCCACTAGAAATCTGCAAAATTATCTGGGCATAATTTCAAGACTTGGCAACAAAAAAATGTTATTTTATTTGACCATGTTGAACTTGGCCAAATTTTTGAAAGATGACCCTCATACTGTTAAAGAAGGTGAGGTAGATGAAGCTACAGCTTTCACAGCTGTTGAAGCTTGAAAACATTCTGATTTCTTGTGCCGAAACTGCATCCTAGATGGATTGTTGGATGCACTGTACAAAGTGTATAGTGTTAAGAAAACAACTAAGGAATTATGGACATCATTGGACCATAAATACAAATCTGAAGATGCTGGAGCTAAAAAGTTTTTAGTTGCTAAATTCTTGAATTTTGTAATGATTGGTTCTAAATTAGTTGTGAATCAAGTGCAGGAACTTCAACTGATGATTCATGGAATTCTTGCTGAAGGGATTATGATAAGTGAATCCTTCCAAGTGGCAGCCATTATTGAGAAGCCGACTCCTACTTGGAATGACTTCAAGAATTACCTAAAGCACAAAAGAAAGGAAATGCCAGTGGAAGACTTAAATTGTCAAACTTTGGATTGAAAAAGATAATAGAGGTACAGAAAAAAGGCTCAACAAAGTAGCAAATGAAAATGGTGCTAGGGCAAATGTCGTAGAATTCAAGAAAGACTTCAAGAAGGGAAAACAACTTCAAAATGGGTCTAAACTAGGACTAAAAGGTTGCGTTTCCAAGAAGAAAAAATTTCAAGGAAAATGCTTCAATTGCAACAAGATGGGGCACAAGTCATCTGACTGTAGGATCCCAAAGAAAGTTAGAGCTAACGAAGCTAATAATATGGAAGAAATTTCCAAGAAAGTGTCCAATATGGACTTATGTGCCCAACAAACGTAAGAACCATGAATAAGAATGTTTCTTTCTAAAGGGGAAATGTTGTGGGAAGGGGATATGTATTAAACTAAATGCAATCTATGTAAAAGAAAAACTATGAATAAGAATGTTACCTTTTTTTTTCTGTTTATATGCTTAAGTCATTAATTTTATTAAATGGTAGGTTCGGACATGTTAATTATGATACTTTACGTACATAATTAACTTAGAGCATATTCCTTCGTTTCACAATAATTATAATTATAAATGTGAAACATGTGTTGAGGTAAATTAATAAGGTCAAAAACCACTTGATCTAATACATAGCAATGTTTGTGACTTAAAATTTGTTCAAACAAGAGGAGAGAATAAATATTTTATTACCTTCATTGATGATAGCACAAAATATTGCTACATATATTTGCTTAAGAGCAAAGACGAAGCTATAGAGAAATGTTTTCTCTATAAATAAGAAGTTGAAAAAACCAACTTAATAAAAGATTAAGATGGTAAGAAGTGATCGTGGTGGTGAATATGCTGAACCATTTGAATATTATACACAACATGACATTATAAATGAATAAAACCACCATATTTTCCTCAAATGGAGTAGCCGAGCGAAACAATCGAACTCTAAAGGAAAAGATGAATGCATTACTAAGAAGCTCTGGATTATCACAGAAATGTGGGAGGAGCGTTGTTATGAGTTAATTACCTTTTAAATAAGGTGCCCCACAAGAAAAGGGACAAGACACTATATGAATTATGGATAGGTAGAAAACCATTCTACAACCACTTGAGAGTGTAAGGGTGTCTTGCTTACATAATGTATAATGGTAAGTCAAGACATATGTGCCGTCAACACAATACCGTTAAAAAACTAATCTCAAATGAAGTTATCTCTATTGATTTTGTAAAATCAAAAGATAACATTGCGGATCTACTAACTAAATGCTTAAATTGAGATCATGTTGATAAAACATCGAAAGGAATGAGACTAAAGCCCATGAAAATAAAATGTGCTATGTGAAGGAAAACCTTACCTAGTTGACTAGAGATCCCAAGATCTAGGTTCTAAGGGACAACCTAATTGCATAGACCTTATAAGGTCATTTTAGGAGTACTTATCTCAAGTCCCTTCCTATGATGTAAACAGCGACTAAAAATGGGATAGGCTAAGCAATACTTTTAATGATCATTGTGTGTTTCGGTGAGCCGAACAACATAAGTCACCTATGTGATAGTGAAGTGGGGCCACTTCCAGGAGACTATTGGGGCATAATTCTCTCAAACTCTTGCAAAACCAGGAAATGTTCACAGCTATATGAACATAACCATAAGAACTAAAACTTTTCCAGGGAGGTAGCTGTGTGAGGTATATCATTGTTTACACAAACGACAGAATAGTTCAAGGACATCACGTCTACTAGTCAGCTAGTAAAGTAAATATACTTTCACAAGGGAAGGTTCAAGGGTGGAGACCTACCTATCCTATGCAACTGTCGATCGTAGATTCTATCACCACATCGAGTCAATGTTTATAAAACTATCAATTTTCATTCATGTGGGGGATTATTAGAAAAATTGTAATTTATGGGAACTTTGAGGCATATTCTCAATTGGTAAAGGTGGAGAGTTGAATCATAAAATTATATTTTCATATTCTACTCTATGAGACCTTTACAACGGTATATTATATGCTCAAAACGGTATATCATATACAAAATCTGATATAAAAGGACATATATCCTGATTTTATTTTATTCTAATCAATTTGATTTGATTTTAACCAAATTGATTTAATTGCCCCTTTAATGCAGATTTTGTCTCCTTATACATTGATATTTCCAAAAATTCTTGTAGTTTGAATGCCTATAAAAGGCTAAGACTTCTCCAATTTTTTTTTCAATACTCATACTCTCTCACCTCGAATTTATTTTACTCTCAAGATTCTTCTTTTCCTCTCCATATTTTCCAATGTTTCGATAATAGAAAAAGACAATGTTTGTATGTTGATTGTTGCTAAGGTGCTACTGCTTTGATTATCATACTGTTGTATCCTGAGAGACAGTCGACCAATATTTCTCCAAGTACCGTAAGAGCGGCCGAATTTGTCTTAAAGAAATTATTTTAAACAGGTCTCAACATTTAGTAAATCTCTATTCTTCTTTACGATTTTTGGTTTTTGTTACGGTATTTATTGGTTTTCGTATCTGACAATTTAAATATAAATTATTCAATTTATATTTTATTTTATATATAAATATTTATATTTTTATATTTTGTTCGCTAACATATTTTATCCTACAAAAATTCACCGTTGTTAATGTCAAATACGCTTACATCTTGTGAAAAAGAAGATTACGTTTACATTTGGCTCTTTCTTAGAGAGTTACACTTTAGTTTGGCGTGAGGAACATGGACATTAAAAAGAAAAGAATGTTCCGCCGAAAGTTTTAACTTTGTTGAGTAGTTTAGTTTGTGATTCTACCATATTTGATTAAACAATTTTAAATTTATATATTAGTTTGCTTGCTAAAAAGTTAGAATTGATATTATTGATGTATTGTTTTATAAAATATCATTTTGTCTAATAAATATATTTGATTTTTTTTTTAAATATCAGTCATGAACATAAGAAACAATATATTACAACTCATGTATTTATAGTTTACTAAAATAACAACTATACTAATTCAATTAAAGTTGAATCCATCGTTGTAATCATATTTTCCGATAAAACGAAAAAGCCTACATTGGAATTGATCTTTGTAGCAGTTCTCAATAAAAATAAAATCCACACCTTAAATCACGGAACCCTGCAAAAAGAGAAAAAGATGGAAGCATAGAAGACATGGATAAGAAATTGTATGAAATTGTGATCAGATGTATTCATCTTTATATTTTTTTAATAGGGAATAACAAATCAATTTTTTTCTCCTAATTTTTAACATTTTTTTCAGAGAAAATGAATGAGTGAGAGAATGCTTTTGTTCTAAATATAGTATCTCCATATCACTTCCAAATGGTCAAACAAACAATAGTTATTTAAAGTTAGGTCCTTATTATTTATTGTCTCTCTCTTTCTTCGGCATCATCTATCACTAATGAAAGAGATAAACAGTGAGATCAAATAAATTTGACTTTGACTCATTTATCTAATTTTTATTTTTTAATAAAATATTTTTATTTAAATTAAAGGCATAATGTCTTTTTTGGCTCGCCAACTTTATAAAAAAAATCATTTTAGCCCTTTATTTTTAATATTTTTTAAAATTAATTAATTGATAGCCATACACATGGATTACCACATGGATGCTACATTATCAAAGTGACTAGACATTAATTTTTTCATCCATTTTGAGGTGATTTGACAAAAATATAATTTTAAAAGTTAAAATAGGAAAAAAATTAAACAAAGGGTTAACTCATTAACATGGAAATTCACAAGGTTCTTTCCTCAATTTTATGGTAAAAGTATCATAGGGGTTCTTATACTAGAAGTCAAATTAATTTTGTCCCTTCTACTCAAAATATAGGTAAATTAATAATTGTACATTAGATAAATTGGTCATTCTATTGAAAATTTCATCTATTTCTATTGTTAAAAACTAGCTTTTATATGTCAACATGAGCTGGATCTGGTTAATTATAGACTGGGGCAAAGGATATGATTTTTCTTTTTAGTCCAATCTAACTCGTTACGATGGAAATTTACGAGTTTTTCCACATTTGTATAGTTTAGTCAATTTATGAGCCTTTCAGTCAACTACGCTTACTTTTAGTTTTTAATTGGACGATGAAAAGACAAAGCATTCTCATGATGCTTGAGTCTTGAGTTAACAAAAGGTGTTTGCTTTTTATGGACTTTCAAAATTCAAATTAAGGCTTTGGAAATAAGAAATTGGCTTCAACAACATATTTGTTTATTTCCTAGTTTTTCAATTTGGCTTGTCAAATATTAGTTTGGAGGTTGCTGCCATTGATCAAATTTTGATTATTGAGATTAAGATTGTACTAACAGGTTTTTTAGTAAGAAATGCAATTTAGTTCCATCACTGTTATTGTACCAGCCCATTTTTGCCCGGGCCCGTAAAACAAACCTACCCCAAACTAAAAGCCCAATCAGCCAAACCCAACAACACCTAACCCTAGCGCAAACAACACAGAAAAAGAGAGAAAAGAAAAAAATCAGAAATTTCAAACCCTAGGTGCACCGCACCTAGGGCCTTTTGCCTTCAGCCACCGTCTGCCACCCCACCTGCTCCACTGCCATCCACTAGCTTGCAAAAATGAAACAAACACGCAAGCAATAGATTAAAAAGGCATGGCGAAAGGGATATAAAAGGGGAAGAAAATCGAATGTAAAGGGGCTTTTTTTGGAAAAAAAAAAGAGAAGATTGTCAATAAAAACAATAGGTGTTCAAATACAAAAACAAATCAAAAACAGAGAGCAGTTCAAGAATAGAACGATTCGTTGTCAAGGTTTTCTATTTTATTTATTTATTTTCCTATTTTCAAATCTATCTCCTTGCATATACACGTATATTACAAACATAAAAATATACAAAAAAAAGGGAGCAAAAAAGGGTACCTTTTGAAATTCCAGCCACCGCACGCGGTGGCCGGCAACGGCGGCTGATGGCGACACCACGGTTGCCCTTCGCCAGGTTCTGGCTCTGGTCAGAGAGAAATGAGAGAGGGAGCTTCTTTTTTTTTTTTTTTCAAACATGAAAGAATGATTTTTTTTAATCAAAAAAATTACTTTTATATAGCAAAGAAACGACGCCGTTTTCTTAGGCCTCCCTAGACATCAAAACGACGTCGTTTTGGGGGAGGCCGACCCGATCCGACCCGCTCCAATGACAGGATCCGCGTGTTTTTAATTAATGGGTTATTTACGCTTTTGGCCCTTCTGTTTTTTTATTATTTTGAAATTAAATTTTTCATTATTTCTAATTTTATCCTATAATTTATTTTGGTTTTCATTTTGGTCCTATGTGGTGCCGTGCGTTTTAGAAAAAGGGTTTATTGCCCGATTTGGTCCCTCCTTTTTGTTTGCACATTCAAATTGGTCCTTTCCTTCTTCATTTATTTTCAAATTGGCCCCGAACTTTCATTTTAGGTTCAATTTAGTCCTTTTTTGTTATTTTCAATATTTTAATTAAATTAATTGGTTTAATGTTAGTATATTTACTATTATTATCTAATATATTTTATTATCACAATTTTTATTATTTTACTATTATAACTTAACGTATTATTATTCTATTATTTTTATTTTTATTACCATTATTATTATCATACTTGTATTTATATTTATTTTATTCTAATACCATTATTATTATTACTTCTATTATTTTTATTTCTAACTATTATTATTTATATATATATATATTATTATTCGTATTGTTGTTATTATTACTATTATTAATATACTTATTATTGCTATTATTATTTTTATTTTATTTTTTACTTTTATTAATATACTTGTATTTATTATTATTATCTTATTTTATTACTATTATCATTGTTGTAATTACTATTACTAGTATTATTATTTTTAACTATTATTATTATTGGTAGTAGTATCATTACTATTATTATTTTATTTCATTTTTTTACTTATACATCATTATCATTATTAAATTAATTAATTTTACATTATCATTTCTATTATTTCTTTTTATATCTATATATCTAATGTCTTTAAGTACATTTATTTCATCTTATCCCATCATTTTATTATTTATTTATCCATACCCTTTTATAATTATAAACTTTAGATTGTTCATAATTTCTCTTATTATTAATATTATTCTCATTATTAACACATTTTGTAATTTATTTTAACACAGTATCTATTTGCTCATTCGTTTAATATTTTCAGTTTCAAATTTTCAATTGACTTATCATTTTTCCTTTTATTTTCGCCTTGTTCGTTTATTTTATTTTATTTTCAATCTCATATATTGTCGTTTATATAAACGCATTTATCATGTTGTGCATGTTAGTACTGTAATTTATTTTATATTTTACTATCAAATTGTGTTACATCTTACCCGATACTTTAATTTTTGTTTTTAAAATAATTGATATTCTGTGTTTCGAGATTTGAGAAAAATCGTGCCCTAACTTACTGGGTTTCGATTTCTCTCATTTAGCCCAAATAACGGAATATTCTTTTAAATTATAATACGGGTTTTTAATAAAATACTTATTCTCGGAAATACGGAGTGTTCTGCCCTAACTTACTGGATATGACATCTTGTTATCTCGGGATAAGATTTTTTTTAATAAAGGCAATTCGGTATTTGGAAGTTTGAGAGATCGTGCCCTAACTTACTGAGTTTCGATTTTCCTCGTTTACTCTAAAATATCGAATATCCTTTAAAAAAAAGGTTAAAAATACTCGGATTTTAAGTAAAAGGCAAGCTCATTCTCAAAAGTTCGAGATGTTGTGTCCGAACTTACTGGATGTTACGTTCTTCGAGACGAGAAGGTCTTTAACGTTTGAGTCTTCTACAAAAAGAGGGGGTCGTATTTTGAAGTCTTTCAAGTTTTCAATTTTCGACACTAAGACACTAATTAATCAACTAGATACCAATTTTTGGGCGTTACGAGGGTGCTAATCCTTCCTCGCACGTAACCGACTCCCGAACCTGTTTTTCAAATTTCGCGGACCAAAATCGTTGTTTTAATAAATCAAACCATTTATTAAAAACAACCGCTTTTACGAGGTGACCCGATCACACCTCATCAAAAAGGATTGGTGGCGACTCTCATGTTCGTTTTCATTTTCAAAATCTAAGTCAATTCTCGTTTTTCAAAAAAATAGTTTCGATAGTTATTGTTAACATAACAAATGCTAGCGCAGTGAATAGTAGTGATGTAGAAGTTTTTTTTAGGTGAATCATGTTATAAACCAATAAAATGGAGTGTCATGAAAAGATGCATAAAAGAAAATTTAGAGTAGATCCTAAAATTAAAATGCAATGGTAATTAGTGATAAATGGTTAGGGATGATAAAAGTGATTGCAAAAACAAAAAAAAAAGTTGCAGAGAGAGATTTTCAATTTGCTAAAAGATCAAAAGATTTCAATCAAAATGTTCAAATATTTACTTATAGTTCTCTGAATGAAGTTGTTAAAAGAAGTGAGAATATGTTGAAAAGTCAATTAAAGGGTGAGTTGAAAAGTCAAAAATGGGAGGTGCAAGTGGCACCGAAAGAAAAAGTGATAGGCAAGTTGTTTAAAGTTGAATGGGATAATTCAATTTTGGTCCCTAATTTTTTAGGCCATTTGCAAGTTAGTCCCTAAACCTCAACTATAAATAGGCCTAACCATTTTTCATTTCAATCATCCCAACCAATCTTTCTCTCTTAGTTTTCTCTCTTCTCCCATTTGAGAATTCTTAAGGAATTCTATTTGTTTGTAATATTTTAAAGATAGTAAAGTTATCATCTGGTGTTAGTGCCCGAGGACGTAGGTATAATTTACCGAACCTCGTTAAAACTCTTGTGTTCTTTCTTGTCCTATTTTTCTTTCAATATTTGAGGGTATAATAATAGTATTTAATTGTGCTATTAAATTACTATAGAAGGGATATTCTGACTAAGGAAAGACTTGGTATTTAAGAGATCCATGTGATCCACCTCTCTTCCCTGGGAATTGAACTTTGTGTGATTTTTTAGTACAATAATTTACACGCTTCTGACCCTATTGGAACTACAAAATGAACATATTAAAGTATTGAATAGTGAGAGTGGGAGAGGTTATAGAAGTTTATAAGCAAGGGAGAGGCTAAGAATTCAGTATTGGGGGACGAAACAAAATTTTAGAAGTCTGGGAGGGTAAAAATAAAAATTTAGTTTAAAAAAGGCTTAAACTGAATACTTAAAACTTGGGAGGGGCTAAACATGACATTATTTAACTTAACTGGAAGAGTTACGAACATTACATGGAAGTTACTCTCACATAAGTTACGTGGAAGTTACATGAACGCCCTAATGCGAATTTTCTTTGTAGTTCAATTCGCGACTTCTCCTTCATCGCTGTTCTCGTCTTCTCCTGATTCCATCGTGATATTTCTGTTGTGTTTTAACTAAGACTGGATACCAATCATTTTAATTAATGCTATAATTGGATTATAATTTTATAGAAAGAAAACTTAAATTTACAAGCTGGTTTTGTTCTTCATCACAAATTATACGTTAAAATGATTTATTTTTTTCTAGACATTTGTTTTGTAAGATTAAATGATTGTATACATATTTTAACAATTTTAATTAGGATATTATATTTTTATATTGAGAATTTAATTCTTTTAAAGTTTTTACATACATAACATTAATGATAATATTTGAAAAAATATCAAAACCCTCGACAGAACCTGAGACGAAAGAACCGTAAATACTAACATGAAAAAAAACAAATTTAGGGGCTAAATGAGTATTTAAACCTATTATATTTAAATCAATTACACTTGCATTAAATTTCTAATTGTGTTTAAATGATAAGAAATGAAATAAAAAGATAAAAAATTTAGAGCGAAAAATAAACATTAATAAAAATCACTTACAATTATAAATCAAACCAATGATAAATATGTAATATGTTAAATATTTAATAAACATATTTAGGGTTTGAAATTCAGTACAGATGAGATAACTAAATGAGGTTGAAGCATCATTCAACGGTCATATGAGATAACTAAATGAAATAACTAAATGAGGTTGAAGCATCATTCAGCGGTCATACTTGGAATCCTTAATTTGCAAATAATAGATGAACCCCACACTGTTTTACCTTGCATTCTGACCAAATCTGCCCATCAAGAACAAGGTCGAAACTAAAGGAACCCTCATAATTGTAAAAACGCTTGTTTGATGCCTCACTTTTACCAAACCCCCTAACTTCTTCACCACCATATAAGAGGAACAAGTGATCTGACAATCCGCTTTCAAACCCACCGGAGACATAACAACTGATCAGGTAATGAGAGTCGCCATTACAGGATTCCAGATGACATTTACAGTTAATGCCAAATTCCATACCATTATAAGAGTCTGGGAATGAAACAACGGCGGAAGCAACGAAACATGGAAAGTTTATCCAGTTATTATTAGAGCACCAGTCTGAAGGCAATTGGATGTTTATGGAAGATCCTAAGCTTTTGAAATCAAACCATTCCGGAATTTCACTTCCAGGGACGCATGTACGCATCTTAATTCTTCTTTTACTTTCTGGGGGTGCCTGTTTGATTACAATTATTAGAAACATGATTGATTATTCAGCATATAGCTCCATTTGCCAGATTGAAGATATATATAGAAGAAGAAGCTGACCTGATGATAATCTTTTAGTACAGTGAACATTTGCTCAAATGGCATTTCCAACTTTGGTGTTTCAGGATTGCGCACAGCTTTTTGATCCAGTAGGAAACAGTTCGTAAATAGCAAACCCAAGGATTTACAAAACACTGCTTGCTTCAAAACCTTCTCAATGTTTGAGACTTCCTCTACTGAAGTGCTGCCATCTACATCTATATCTTTCCCCACACTTTTCTCACCTAGTTTGAAGCAGTTGGTGAACATCAACTTCAATGAAGGGCCCTCAGCTGCATCTATATCCTGACAAAATGGTGCTTGCTCAAAAAGCTTCTTAATGCTTGAGACATCCTCTAATGAAGTACAGCCATTTGCATCTAAATATTCCAGGCTTGGTGGAAGCTCTGGTAATGATTTCAGTCCCTTGCATTTCCTCAAGATTAGCTCTTTCAACAAAGGAAAATGTTTGATGGTTATGGGCAAGTTCTCAAGATTGCTTTCAGATAAATTTAACTTCTTCAATGGGGATAACACATGGAGATGTTTCTGCTTCACTGGTCTGCCTCCAATGGCAGTAAACAAGTTCTCACAGTTGTTCAATCTCAAGTTTTGAAGACCAATAAGATTGTCAATTGAGAATGGTAATTCCTTCAAAGCCGTTCTGCTTAAATTAAGAAAGCTCAACCATTCCATGGTTTCTAAGATTTCTGGAAAAATCTCCAATCTCGAGCAACCTTCAAGTGTGAATCTGTTAAGAGATTTCAATTTATAAAGGCTGTCAGGAAGGCAAACAAGGTTTTCACAGTTGTTCAATCTCAAATCCTCAAGACCAATAAGATTGTCAATTGAGGATGGTAATTCCTTCAAAGCCGTTCCGCTTAAATCAAGCTCCCTCAACCATTCCATGGTCTCTAAGATTTCTGGAAAAATCTCCAATCTCGAGCAATTTTGAAGATTTAAAAAGGTAAGAGTTTTCAATTTATAAAAGTTGTCAGGAAGGCAAACAAGGTTTTCACAGTCGCTCAGTCTCAAATCTATAAGAAAAATAAAATTGACAATTGAGGATGGTAGTTTCTTCAAAGCCGTTCCACTTAAATCAAGCACCCTCAACCACTCCATGGCCTCTAAGATTTCTGGAAAAATCTCCAATCTCGAGCAATTTTGAAGAGAGAAAAAGATAAGATATTTCAATTTATAAAAGTTGTCAGGAAGACAAACAAGGTTTTCACACTTGTTCAATCTTAAATTTATAAGACCAATAAGATTATCATTTGAGAATGGTAATTCCTTCAAAGACATTCCGCTTAAATCAAGATGCACCAACCTCTCCATGGTGTCCAAGGTTTTTGGAAAAATCTCCAATCTTAAACAACCTTCAAGATTGAAAAACTGAAGGGATTTCAATTTATAAAAGCTGTCAGGAAGGCAAACAAGGTTTTCACAGTTGCTCAGTCTCAATTGTGTAAGACCAATAAGATTGTCAATTGAGGATGGTAATTCCTTCAAACCAGTTCTACTTAAATCAAGATATGTCAACCTCTCCATGGTCTCTAAGATTTCTGGAAATATCTCCAATCTCGAGCAACCTTGAATTGTGAATATCTTAAGAGATTTCAATTTATAAAAGCTGTTAGGAAGGCAAACAAGATTTTTACAGTTGTCCAAACTCAAGTTCACAAGACCAATAAGATTATCAATTGAGGATGGTAATTCCTTCAAAGCCGTTCCGCTTAAATCAAGATATATCAACCTCTCCATGGTCTTTAAGATTTCTGGAAAACTAGATAGATTTGAGCAGTCATGGAGAAAAAGATTGATAAGGGATGTGGCTTTATAAAAGCTAGGCAGAGATCTAAGATTTCTACATTCATTGAAATCCAAATGAGTTAGCTTCTCTAGATGGTGAAGGGATGAATGAAGCTCACGCAAGTTAGAACACCCCCTAAGTTCTATCTTTTCAAGATTTGTGGCACTTGAGAGGTCCGGGATTCTTACAAGATTCTTAGAATAGTTGAGTTTGATAATCTTCAAATTTAGTAAATCCTGCATGCATCAGAACATAGTGTTTGATAAATATGTGTACATTGAAGGACTATAATGCAACAGTTGTGAGTTGTGACCAAAATATCAAGAAAGTCATTGAAGTATCTTCAAAATGGTATTTTTGAGTAGTAGAACCATAGAATTTGAAATTTCCTTTTAAAATTTTGATATAATCTACATTAAATTTCCTTTTAAAATTCAAGATCAGTTTGACATAGAAGTTGAAATTATGGTGCTTCCTCGATAGGCTGATTATTTTCAACTTCAAATAATTAGAATTTCATAAAAACGAATACAACTCTCATGCTCAACTTTAAAATTGATATTTATTTTATTTTCGAATTAATTATTTTCATTATTACTTCAAAATAATGTGTATATATATATATACCAAAAATTTATTTATATAAACGTTGTAAGTTTTTCCTTGGATATTATTTGATAAATCAAATTGAAGGTTAACTAGGTTGTAAGAAAAAAGAGTACCTGTTTTCCCTCCCAAAGTTGTTCAACATGGCTATAACTCATATCAAGTTCAACTAGGTTCTTTGGATCAAACCTGGTGGGCAAAGTCTTCATTGGATATCTCTCCCAGTAAAGGTATCTTAGCTCATCAGGAAGTGATAAAAGCCCTTGAGGTAGGAGGATTTTGGATGTCACTTGAACCCTTTCAAAGCTGTAAGGAAGATAGAATTTGAGGAATTTAAGTTTTCGCATCTTCAGAAAGGCTTCCGCTTTTAATTCCAATTTTGGAATTCTGGACATATCAAGTAGTATGCCTTTGGGTGTTTTTGTTCCCTAAAACCAAGAGCAGTCTGTTAGAATAAGGTGTCGAGATATATGCAAAATAAGAATTATGTTATTCGAATTCAAGATAATTGTGAGATAGTGTATGTATCCAATTATGTGTTTGAATATGTGTCAAACATGCATAATTATCAGACACGGATATGCTCAGAGGAAACAAAAGTGATGGTAACATAAGTGAAGGAAATGAACAAGACCCTTACACTGTTTTCTGTTAACACATTATAAATGTCATTTGGAATCCACAACCTACTGCGTCTTTCAGGCTCCGAAGGTGATTCATTGTAAATGATGTCCCGACCCATCTGTTGCAATAAATCATGCATTGCTATCATATGTTGTGAAACAGATATAAGAGATTTATCAATGAGGTTCTCGATACTTGAATGTGCAGAGTCATAAGAAGCATCCATAATCCTTCTTACAAAGTCTAAATTCTCCCCTTTCAAGAAACAAGCAATGTCAAGAAATATGTCTTTCTCTACAGGATTTAGTCCATCAAAACTGCTTCTCAACAATTTAAGAAAATCTGGGTTAGGAATCTGCTTTAGTTCTTTTACTGCACTTTCCTGATAGTTTTTTTCCTTTCCATAAAGAGAGGACCCGAAAATTTTAATAGCCAAGGGGTTTCCATTAGCAAAACTTAAAACCATCTCTGATAGCTCCAACTGATATTCCGTGGGATGATTGCTTTTGAAGGCAGATTGACAAAAGAGCTGAACAGATTCATCTCTATCTAATTCCTCCACTTTATAAATGAGATCAATCCCATATTGGATAAGCACTTGTTTATCTCTAGTTGTAATGATGACTCGGCTTCCAGGGCCGAGTCGATTGCTTCCTCCGAATAAATACTCGAGTTGGCTTGACTTTGACACATCATCACAAACTAGTAAAACCCTCTTTCTAGAAAGCCTGTCCTTAACAAAGCTTGGTATGATTGTGGGTGTTGAGATATCTAAATTTTCATCTTCCAATATGGTTGAAAAAAGTTTCTGACGCAATTGAAATAATGTTCCTTGGTCAGCTGATTCTCTCACGTTTGCAAGAAAGAAGTAACTTTGGAAACCATCTAAAACATGGTAAAAAATGGCTTCGGCAAGTGTAGTTTTGCCTGTACCTCCCATGCCCCAAATACCTAAAATTTGAAAATCTGGAAATCCATCTTGAAATAATGACAAAACTTTCTGCATCCGCCTCTCAACTCCAACTAAACCCTCTAAATTAGCGCTTGAGGTTCCACGATTCAATTTCTTCAATACATCTTTGACAATTTTATCTACCAATGTTGAGTCAGGCCTATGTATCAGATGAAGAAACAAATTATGGGAGAAATAAAAAGAATATATAAATAAATAACTAAATTGATTCAGTGATCACTTTTAAAAGAAGACATTCAAAAATAGATGTATAATTCAAATTTCACCATCTACAACATACTCATATTACAACTTTTTTCTTTGAAAATAATATATCAATGGACTCACTGGACAGTATATTTTATACATGAGAGAATCATAAGAAGTTTGAGTTAAAGAAGAAAACAAAAAGGCAGTATAGAAAAGGAAGCAAAGAAGAACATTGTTGAATATAAATGCTTCACATGTTACTCAAATTCTTCATATATTTTCTACAATATGTGTCCACTCTCTATCTCTACAAAACTATGGTCCTTTTAAGATAGGTTAAATTCTACTATTAGCCCTTGCACTTTAAGAAAGTTATGGATTTAATCATTATACTTTAATTTAGTTATTTTTAATGCCTATACTTTTCAAATCATAAAATTTCAGTCCTCACAAAATGGTAATTGTTAAATTCATTAATTAAGTTATGTCATTTCCAAATCTAATGCAACTAGCATATTATTATACATGTAATGCTATGTCAACTTGTAATTTCCATATATTCCTCACTAAAATCCATTCAGTGGATTAACAAATATCATTTGTGTCCAGATTGAAATTTCAAATTTTGAAAAGTATAGGGATTTAGAATGATCCAATTGGAGAATGTAAACTAAATTTATGAATGTACTCATACTACATTACTAGTAATTGAATTTAACTACTATTGTTTGGATTAGGCTTAGAATTTGAAAAGTATAATGACTAAATTGATCAAATTAAAGTATAGAAACTAAATCTACAACTTTTGCAAAGTACAAACACTAAAAGAAAAAATTAACCTTAAATATCCACCCTCAATCTATGTATATACTAATAAAAAGGATTGAACGTAAGGAAACGGAAGTGAATTTACCGAGTAACATGTGAATCCCAACCGGATAAATTGGCAGCAGACGTCAAAGCACTTCTCCAGGATTTCACCTTTTCAACATCATGCTTTAAATTTTCTTCATGATTTGCAATTGCATCTCCAAAACTCCCTCTTTGTTTCCGTACATCTGAGGGATCTACACCGTAAAATACAGGAACCACTAAATAATGCTGTTTCAACTTCTTGCAGTCCATGATCTTGACCAGCTCGTCCAAGCACCATCTGGAAGAAGCATAGTTTTTGGAGAAAACAATGACTGAAACCCTGGATCCTTCAATGGCCGTCAACAGCGCCCCTGAAATTTCATCTCCCCTTGGAAGCCCCTCATCGTCTATAAAAACTTGGATTTTCTTTCGGCACAAATCTTTGTAGAGATGACTTACGAAACCATTACGAGTATCCTCGCCTCTGAAGCTAAGGAAAACATCGTACGCTGTTGCTTCGATCATAGCAGCAGAAGAAGAAGTTGTTGAAGGAAGCATATTGGTGTTCCGCCGGATTTGATGAAAGATTATTGGATTATGAGTAAATGGGTTGTGATAAGATAAGAAATAATATATTAGAACTCATGTGTTTCTAGTTACTAAAATAATAACTATATTAATTCAATTAAAGCTGAATCCACCGTTGTAATTTTATTTTTCCATCAATAAAAGCAGCATGCGCTGGAATTGATGTTTGTAGCCGTTGTCAAAATCCACACCTTAAATCACGGAACCCTGCAAAAATGATGTTTGTAGCATAGCTTGGAATTGATGTTTATAGCTTATATAGCTTAAGGGTTATAGGTATATATACCTATTTAACCCAACCTAAAAAGCTTATAGCTTCATTGTGGTGGGAACATGGGCTTCAAAATTGAGATCATGGCCATAACTATAAATATTTTTAGGTGCTGAAACTAAATAATATTTTATGAAGCCATTAAAACATAATCTTATAATGTATTAATTTATTATTTTATATTTTTAAAAGGTTAAATATAATTTATTTCATTTTAAAAGGTTAAAATATAATTTTATTATAAATTAAATTTTAATTTAAACATCTTACAAAAAATTTTAAAAGCAATTTTTATTTGAAAAGTGTTAATACCGTATCTGTCCCCACATATTTACCTTTGATTGAAAGTTTACTTTATCAACAATGGAATAAATTAGGGATGAAGTAAGCTAACAATAAAATAGCATTTCAATTACTTAACAATAAATTTAAAAATTAAAATGTATAAACATAAAATATATTATAAACAATTTCCATAATATTAAAAAATATAATATCAACAATCGGTTGACGGGGATAAGCATTTTCTTTTTGATTAGCATTGCGTATTTTTCCAGTGAACGGATTGATTGACGGAAATTCGCAGCTTTACAACATAACATAAACTGCCGTTATTAAATTCTGTTTTCATGGATACAATTTCTGTCACATAATTTTATTTTTTAATTACGCCATATTATATTATATTTATCACATTATTTTTATTTATTAAATACGCCCTATTTATATAATTTACGAGTCTTTTAGTCCACTATGTGTACATTTGGTTGTTTGGTAGAAAGTTACCCACCCACCCATCGTACATTAAACACAAAAGCTTATAGCTGCATTGGGGGAACATGGCCAATCGAAATCATTCTTCCACTTTAATTTTATGTCATATATAAATACATAAAAATAAGTATTTAAGGGCATAAATTTAATATATTACTTATTTTTAAATAAAGAATTAAAATGTAATTTGAAATATATTATAAACACTTTTATGATATTTTTACTTATAAACTTAGATTTCATATTTTTATAATATTTATAAGTTTTATGGGGAAAATATTAGGCTAAGTGAGAAGCTTGGATATGTTATGATCATCTAATTAGTACGTTAATTTATTTTAACGATTAATGTGTTAAAATAAAAATTATTAATGGAGAGGCTGAATTGATTATTTTAATTAACAATAAGGGCTTAATTGTATGTAAATTTATTTTAACTATCAATGTGATTAAAGATAAAAACAGGAACACTGTTGAACGTAGAACAAAGTCGTGCTGATTGATGATGTTGACCAGCTCGTCCAAGCACCATTTAGAAGAAGCCTAGTTTCCAGAGAAAAAAATTATTGAAACCTTCGATTCTTCAGTGGCCGAAATTCCATTTCATCTTGGAAGCTCCTTATTGCCTATGAAAGTTTAGATCTTCTTTCAGCACAAATCTTTATATAGATGACTTATGAAACCATGACGAGTATCCTCCACTCTGAAGCTAAGAAAAACACCATACGTCCTAGATTTGATCATAGCAAAGCAGAAAAAGATGATGTTGAGGAAAACGTATAGGTGTTCCGCCAAATTTGATGAGAGATTATTCTTTTTTGTTTGTTTGTTTCAAAGATGAGAGATGATTGGATTATCAGTAAACAGTTCTTTTAAATGCCAATTAGTCTTACATATGGTTGCTTGTTAGAAAGTTACCGATACTGGTTTTCTAGTTTCTTTTTATTGCATTTACTTCTGGTTAAGGAATTAAGACGATTTGTTGACTGTGGACTGGAATGATTAGTATAGTATCGATGATCATGGCATAGAGTCTGGATTTTTTTTTTTGTTGTATTGGGCTAAATGATATCATTCTACTATTCTTGGGATTCTTTTGATTTTCTACAGTAAAATCTCTATAAAATAATATTTTTGGGATAAAAAATTATTATTTTATTGAGGTTATTAGTTTATTGATAAATAAATATTTTATTAATTTTTTAGAGAATATTTCATACTTTATGCGGGTTTTTTATTTATTTATCAAAATTCAATATGCATGTAGGTGCAATGAATCAAAGTTAATTGGTTCATGTAACAAAAAAAGAGAGAATTAATTAACGGGTTCATGTAACCAAATAGAAAAAAGAGTTAATGGTTTCAAAATCCAATAAATATATATTTATCGGATAGATTAAAATTTTATTATAAATAAACACATGTACTTATCAAAATATTGTAATTCATATAATCTTTTCCTACATGGCTTCCAATTTGGAAGGTGTAAAAAGTCTACATTGACAGATGAGATGAGAAAAACATTATGTGAGTATAAAAATGCTCTTACAAGGTCATCTGAATATTGTCATAAGAGATAAAGAACAACAATGTTAAAAGGCACAAATCAGCCAAATATCCCGAATTAGAGAAGGTATTGTATGAGTGGTTTCTCCAATATCAAGAGAAAGTAAACCTAACTGGAGAAATGATTCAAATTAAAGCAAAAGAGTTTCTCCAGAAAATGTATGGTGATGCAAATTCTGAATTTAACTTTTCAAGTAGTTAGCTAGAACAGTTCAAGGCAAGACATGAGATTAAGTTTTCTAGAAGATTTGGTAAAAGTGATTCAGTTGTTATGGAGAATATTAAAGATGCTTTACCTCAAATAAGAGCTAAATTGAAAATTGTTGATTGGAAGGATATCTATAAAATGGATGAAACAGACTTATTTTATCATTTGCAAGCAGATAATTCATTGCCTACAAAGCAAATAGAAGGACAAAAAAAAAAAGACAATGAAAGACTTATTGTTGTGGTTTGTTGCAATGGAGATGGTTCAGATAAAGTGCCTATTTGAGTTATTGATAATACTCTAGAATAACATATTTTTATGCATTAATTACATATTTATTTTGAGTATGATCCTACTAATTTGAACTATTTATGGTTTTTTATCTTGTAGGGACTAAATTGAAGGCAAAAGGAAATTTGGGGGCAAAAAGCATGAATTTGAAGATAAATTGGGCCAGCATGCAAAGTAGGAGAGAAGTAGTGCCAAAAATGCAAAGTGTGGAAGATTTTGGAGCAAAAATGTAAAAGAAGAGATTTTATAGCATAAGACTCTATTTTAATTCAATTATATTAGGATAATTATAAAGAATTATTATTTAGATTTAATTTTAGCATTTATCTTTATTTATCCTTATTTATGTTTTATTTATCTTTATTTATCTTTTAGAGTTTAATTAGGAATAGAATAGGTTTCCTAGTACTATAAATAGGGGATGGAGTGACACAAATTTTACTCATCTTTTCTGTAAACACTCTTTCCTCCAAAAAGTTTAGCTTTTTGTTCTTTTCATATTTTTTCAATAAAAATTCCATTTCCATTATATTTATTTCTTTTTCCCCAAAAAACATGAGCCACTAAATTTATCTAGCCGAAGGTTGTCAAAATTCCCCAAAAAGGGTTTATGAGGCTTAGAATCCGTACTTAGCCTTCTCGACAGTATTCATCGTTTCTCCGCATTACGGGGTTGACGCTTTCGTCCATGTCCCTTAAAATGTGATTTTTTCAACGTGTGCAAGGAACGACCGCTTTGTATATTTTGAGAAGGTTGCACAATTGGTTCATTAGCTTACTACGTTAGAGGTTGGCGAGCCCAAGAGACAAAATGACATGGCATTCGCCATTGAAAAATGATGATCTAGCATAATATGGTCCCACAGAAGCAATTGTTGGCTAGAGTTAGGTTCCTCTAAATCATAAGTCTAAATTCTTGAAGCTGGTGGCCATAGGCATCCTCTTCCACTATAACTGGCTTATTCTGTTTAAGAAGGATCACCTAAAAGCCGGTGATTGAATCTAAGGCGGATCGAGACAACCGGAGACTGAAATTTCTCTATAAGAAAATTTTTATCAACTTTATTTATCTCTACTATTTTAATTTTAATTTCTGCACTTTCAATTAAATAAAAACTTTTAATTCTTTTTTTTATTTTTTCTAGGTACGTAGGTTTTTTTGGGCATAATTCTGTCCAGGATTTCGAGGAACAAGTAATTATGCAATAGTGGGTTCAACATACATTTGGTCTCTCTATAATCCAATCAACAATATCAAATGCTCTTACAAGGTCATCTGAATATTTGTCAAAAGAGATAAAGAACAACAATGTTAAAATGCACAAATTAGCCAAACATCCCGAATTAGAAAAGATATTGTATGAGTGGTTTCTCCAATATCGAGAGAAAGTAAACATGACTAGAGAAATGGTTCAAACTAAAGCAAAAGAGTTTCTCCAGAAAATGTATGGTGATGCAAATTCTGAATTTAACTTTTCAAGTGGTTAGCTAGAACAGTTCAAGGCATGACATGAGATTAAGTTTTCTAGAAGATTTGGTAAACGTGGTTCAGTTGTTATAGAGAATATTGAAGATGCTTTACCTCAAATAAGAGCTAAATTGAAAATTTTTGATTGGAAGGATATCTATAATATGGATGAAACAGGTGACAAGCGTCGTTTTGCATATCAAAATAAAATAAACCTCTTCAAAAATAAAATAAATAAATAAAAAGGTAGAATAGTGGAAGAGGGTCGATCCACAGGGAGTTTAATGGAATTTTTGATTAAATTTTTTGTTCTCGACCTAGGAGTTGAAATGGAAAATAAAAAAAAGGTGATTTGAGAAATAACAAGAAAATAAAATAAACAAGTAAACGTGCAAAGAAAGATGTATTAAAATAAAAGCAATAAAATAAAGAAGATGAAAGATTAAGTTGAATAAACACGAGTATAAGAATCGCCTCGAGCTAGTTTCATCAATTCCCACGATCATTGAAAATAGATTTTTGCTCCGGGATTCATGTCGGTTACAGTCTACGAGGCCCAACCCATTGTAACTTACTTTTCTCTCATGTAACCGATCTTCCCAAGTCTATCTTCGAAAGTCGATTCTTAAGTAAATCAACCACGTCTATCGCCGTTAAAATACTTAATTTTAAAACAGGAAAAGCCCAACTCGGAAGTTGTCTTATCAAGAATCATTTTCGATCTCGTCTTTCCTTAGCGGACCGCCGCTAAGAGTGTTCATAGGAAGTCGAAATGCCACGGGCCGATCCTTCCTCCCAACTGTAAAATTAAACGATTCCAGACCAACGGATCCTTTTTTATTTGAAAAACGTTTAAAAATTTTAGTGAAGCCGATTGCCAAACTATCTAAGCAGAAAGATGAAAATGTATCCCGAAGGGATTTAAGCAATATTCAATTCTTACGTGAGGAATTGATTCGTACTAGCTCTTGGCTTGAGAAAAATTAGCCAAGCATGATATTGATTATCATGCTTAACATGTTTTGATAATGTAAAAACATAAAATAAAATAAAGTAAAGTAAAAATAAAACAAAAGAAGAAAATTTTATTAAAAATGAAAACAAAGTAGCAATAAGAACAAAAGACAAGAGATCCCCTTAGCCTTACCCAAAGGTGGGTATTTATAGGCTTCAAATGCCCAAATCAACAAGGAAAATTAATTAAAAAAAAAAAGATAATATCTTTAAAATTATGAAAATGAAATCCAAAATCCCTCAAATCACGTCAATAGATCAAGATAAGTTGTTTCCAGAATATTCCCCGTGTTGACTTCTGATTTGCCACGTCAGATCAGCGTCGCGCCCAGCGTCGTGCCCACGACTCCAGCCGTAACAGAATAAGCGTCGTGCCCATGACTCCAGCCGTGACAGTATAAAAAGAAAAAAAACTGCAGATTACGTCTTTTTGTTGCCATTTCTAGTATTGGGTTCACTACACAAGAAATAAATCAAATACAACCAATTAAGTAGTGAAAATTTCATAAGACAAAGGAATTAACAAGCAAAAAGTGTCAAATATAAGAGTACATCAAATTCCCCCTCACTTGTCTCATTCTTGCCCTCAAGTATGTTTGAAATAAATTAAACAAAAGCTTAATCATCTTTCTCCTAGACCGTTGCAAGTCTTAAACAAAGTTATGAGAGTTCAAGTGCACAAAAAATGACGTGAATAAAACATGAATCAAAACGAATAAGTGCAAGCAAGAACAATCATTCAACCTTACCATTGTCTATCAATTATCAATCAAATTCTAACCTCAGCTTAATTCTTACCAAGATGCACTCAAATCACTAAAAGTGTTTCGGGTGTAGAAATCAAATTCACCCAAAGTCAAAATTTGAATAAGAGTTTCCATAGGCTTGTGGCAAGATCAATTCTCCACTACTTTAAAGAAATGAGATGCAAAAATCATTAGGACTTTTAATAAAGGGTGTAATGGGGCTTAGGTAAAGGTGGGGAATAAGGCTAAAATGAGGCTAAAGAAAATCAAGACAAGAGTTTCCCAGCAAGTAACTATATCATGTCCATAACCTTAGAAAACATAGGCAACAAGAATAAGCAAACTAAGCAGAGGTAGCTATAATGAACAAATCATCAAACTTTTTTTTATTTTTTTTAACTTTTTTTCTCTCTTTTCTTTTTTCTTTTTTTTTCTTTTTTTTCCGAATTATTTCTTCTTCTTCTTCTTTTTTGTTTTTTTTTGCTTTTTTGTCCTTTTTTTTATCGTTTTTTTTGTGGAACATGATCTCACAACCTTAAACTTATGCTATTGTCAAGGGTGGAAGAGAGGAATAAATGAAAAGGCTCGGGTTTAAAATCTTGTGAAAACAAAGAAAACGGGATTAGGTTTCAACTTGGTTCATTAAGGGAAAAGAAAGGGTGAATCCTAATGCCTAAATCATATTAATGCATCAAATTCCAATGTAATCTCAAAATGCATACAAGCCACAAGTTTTAGATTCCAATGTCCAAATTGACACTCTCAGGCAAGAAAAAGAGCATAAAAATATAATCATACATGCTAAAGGCTCAAGTTCTCACAAAATGGGCTAATTAATTAAGCTAGGAGAGAAATTCAACTAACAACATCAAGACAAATTGTAAGGGTTGTCAAATTGGACTTACTCATATTATTCGATTATCAAACATGCTCGAATTCAAGTATCTTTATGAACTAAAATAATCTTAATATGCTTAGCGGCAAGCAACGGCAAATGAGTTGTAAGCAACGGCAAATGAGTTGTTCTTCTAATCAATTCAAACAAACATATAATCAAACAAATATGACAAGCAAGGCGAAATTAATGTCATCCTTTACCCTCCCCCTCACTTAATCGTATTGTCCCAATACGGAAAAAAAAATGTAAAGTACATTTAAGAACAAAGAAAGGTAAAGGATACTCCCCGTGATCAATGACGACGGTGGCCACGGCTGAGGTAAAGGAAGGAGAGTTTTTCCGTGATGTTCTCTTCTAGGGCCTGGAGGGGTCTGAACAAACGACAAATAAAAAAAAATTAAAATTGATGAAAAGTAAACAAATGGGTTGCCTCCCATTTAGCGCTTTGCTTAACGTCATTAAGCTCGACATTTTCCTGTCAGATTTTTGGCTCTTCCAACCCGATTTCTTCAATTAGTCCGATTGGTGTGCTCTCGAAGAAAGGTTTTAGCCGTTGTCCATTAACTTTAAACCGTGCACCTGAGCTATCCTTAATTTCTACGACTCCATGAGGAAAAACATTGATCACAGTAAATGGTCCGCTCCACTTGGACTTAAGTTTTCCTGCAAAAATTTTTAATTTTGAGTTAAATAGGAGAACTTTCTGCCTAACGGAAAAGGATTTAAATGAAATGCGCTTGTCATGAAATGCTTTTGTTCGCTCTTTATAATTTTGTGCGCTATCGTAAGCGTTGCGGCGAATCTCCTCAAGCTCTTGGATATGAAGTTTCCGTGCTTCACCAACAGCGTTCATCTCCATATTACATTCCTTCACCGCCTAAAATACCCTATGCTCGAGTTTGACAGGCAAGTGGCAAGGTTTACCGAAAACAAGCCGGTAAGGTGACATCCCGATAGGTCCTTTGTAGGCCGTGCGATATGCCCACAACGCATCAACAAACTTCAAGCTCCAATCTTTCCGGTTTGGTTTAACGGTCTTCTCTAGGATTGACTTGATTTCTCGATTTGAAACCTCTGCTTGTCCGTTGGTTTGCGGATGATAAGCTGTTGCTATCCGCTGAGTCACGCCATATTTCTTCATCAAAGCTTCGATGACTAGGTTAACAAAATGTGTTCCTCTATCGCAAATGATCGCTCTCGGAGTTCCAAATCTTGAGAAAATAAAATCACATAAAAAATTAGTTGTGGTTTTCGCATCATTTTCTCGGGTGGCTTTCGCATCTACCCATTTCGAAACGTAATCAACGGCCAAAATAATGTATAAATTTCCAAATGATGAGGTAAATGGCCCCATATAATCGAGCCCCCACACATCGAAAATTTCACAGATGTGTATAGGATTTAATGGCATCTCACTCCTTCGACTTAGATTTCTGACTTTTTGGCACCTGTCACATGCTTTGCAAAAGTTGTAAGTGTCTTTAAACAAGGTTGGCCAATAAAATCCGCACTCAAGAATTTTGTGTGCAGTTCGTTTAGGGCCGAAATGTCCACCGCAAGCGTAGGAATGACAAAACTCAAGTATGGATTTTACCTCGCTGTTACTTACGCATCGTCGTACGATTTGATCCGAGCAATTTTTCCATAAATATGGATCATCCCAAATGTAGTATCGAGACTCTCTTTTTATGCGTTTGATCTCAGATTGAGATAGATTGTTCGGAAATTTACCCGTAGCTAGAAAATTCGCCAAATCGGCGAACCATGGGAATGATGCGTGTGCTTCCATCAATGTTTCGTCTGGAAATTGTTCTCGTAGGGGAGGTTCAACTGGTGAAGTAGGCAAACGGCTTAGGTGGTCAGCTACTAAGTTTTTGCTTCCCTTTTTATCCTTGATTTCAAGATCGAACTCCTGCATTAAGAGAATCCATCGTATCAACCTCGGCTTTGCTTCTTTTTTGTTCATCAAGTATTTCGGCGCTGCATGATCTGAAAAAACAAAAATTTTAGTTCCTAATAAATAAGAACGAAATTTTTCTAATGCAAAAATGATAGCAAAAAACTCTTTTTCCGTTGTCGAGTAGTTGCGTTGAGCCGAGTCGAGAGTCCTAGAGGCATAGGTTATCACGTGTGGTCCTTCTTTACTCTTTTGGCCGAGAACAGCTCCCACGCTAAGGTCAGATGCGTCACACATAATCTCAAATGGTAAAGTCCAATTTGGTGGTTGTACAACTGGTGCGGATATAAGCCTTCCCTTAAGCTCATCGAACGAATCTTTACAAGATTGATCAAAAACAAAATTCACGTCCTTTTGTAGTAATCGGCAAAGAGGTTGCGCCAACTTAGAGAAGTCCTTTATGAACCGTCGGTAGAAACCTGCATGGCCAAGAAAACTACGAATTTCCCTCACCGAAGTGGGGTATGGAAGTGAACGAATTACATCAATCTTTCCCTTATCAACGGCAATTCCTTGGGCCGAAACCACATGACCGAGTACTAATCCTTTACTTACCATGAAATGGCATTTCCCGTAGTTTAAAACCGATTTAAATTCAATGCATCAATTAAGAACATAAGAAAAATTAGAAAGGCATTGAGAGAATGAATTACCGTAAACAGTAAAATCATCCATAAATACCTCTACTCCTCACTCGATGTGATCGAAGAAAATGCTTAACATGCATCGTTGGAATGTGGCCGGAGTGTTGCAAAGACCGAAAGGCATTCTTCTATATGCGAAAGTTCCGAAAGGGCAAGTGAATGTTGTTTTTTCTTGGTCTTCAGGTGCCACCGGAACCTGAAAAAATCCAGAAAATCTATCAAGACAACAGTAATGTGTTTTTCCAGCAAGTCTTTCGATCATTTGATCTATAAATGGTATAGGAAAATGGTCCTTTCGGGTTTGTGACTTGAGTTTCCTATAATCGATACACATTCTCCAACCATTTTGTACTCTCTTCGGAATCATTTCTCCTTCGGCATTTTCTACCACCTAATTCCAGTCTTCTTTGGCACAACATGGACCGGACTTACCCACTTGCTATCAGAAATGGGGTAGATAATGTCAGCATCTAGCCACTTTTAAATCTCTTCCTTCACAACCTCTATCATTGGCGGGTTTAAACATCGCTGGCATTCTCTCGTTGGTTTCGCGTTCTCCTCTGTTTTAATTTTATGCATGCAAGTGGATGGACTTAAGCCTTGGATATCAGCTAATGTCCATCCAATTGCCTTTTTATAGGTGCGCAAAATAGCAATCAATTCTTCCTCTTCCTGTCGTGATAATTCACTTGAAATGATAATTGGCAAGGTTCGGTTATCGCCCGAAAATTCGTATTTGAGATGCGATGGAAGTTGCTTCAATTCTAGTTGTGGCGCTTGCAAAATTGAGGGAAGGGGTTTAGATGGAATTAATCGAGAATCAGAAATGGAGGAAAGAGTTGAAATGATTTCGCTTTCATCATCGAGATCCTCCAATTTCCTACAAAAATCATAAAACAAATCAGTTTCGATAAAATCATCGGCTAACGGATCTATAATATCAACAAAATTTAAACTTGCGATGGAATCAGGATACTTCATAGCTTTGTACACATCGAATTTAACCACTTCCCCGTCAAATTCCATGGTTAAGATGCCGTTAAGGACATCGATTTTTGTATGCGCTGTTGACAAGAAAGGGCGTCCAAGCAAGATTTCTGATCCGTTGTTGCTGCGGTCATTTTCCATGTCAATAATGTAAAAATCAGCAGGGAAAATAAGATCGTTTACCTTTACCAACACGTTTTCTAGTACCCCTTCGGGGTAGATAACTGACCGATCAGCTAATCGAACCGTCACTCGCGTCTCTTTTAATGGTTCTGTTGAAATTTTGTTGCAGACGCTTAGCGGCATGACATTAATAGATGCGCCTAGATCGCACATCGCCCTTTTTATTCCGACTTTTCCTATTTTGCACGGAATTGTAAACATCCCTTGGTCTTTGTATTTCGGTGGTAGGTGTCTTTGAAAAACGGCCGAAACATTCTCGTTAAGGTTAACTCTTTCATTGCTAGATAACCGCCTCTGATTTGTGCATAAGTCTTTCAAAAACTTCGCATATTTTGGCACCTTCCGAATGACATCAAGGAGTGGAATATTGATTTCCACTTTTTTGAATATATCCAAAATTTGCTTCTCCTCTTCCTTTTTGTCACGCCTTGCAAGCTTTCCTGGGAAGGGAGGAGGAGCCTCGTAAGTAGAAAAAGAAGGACTAGGAATGACTTTACCTAAGGTAGGCGAGGATTTTTCTACTTGACTCTTCAAAGAAGTGTCTTCTTTGTCTTTTTTGATTTTCTCAGGCTCTTTTGTCGGCTCTGGTGAAATTACGGTACCACTTCGTAAAGTAATCGCGCTCACATTTTCCCTCAGATTTGTTTCAGTTTGAGAGGGCAATCATCCTTGAGACTCTAGTCGACCAACAGTTTGGGCTAGTTGGCTTATTTGTTTGTCAATTTCTTGGAGATGAGATTGTGTTTGGGTTTGGAATTTCTCTTGTGAAATGGCCAATTTTTCAACAATGGTCTCAAGAGAGGTTTTTTGTGGTGATTGATTTGGAAAGGGAGGTGGTCTCGGTTGGTAATTTTGCTTTTTGTTTCCATAGCTCATATTTGGATGGTCTCTCCAACCGGATTGAAATCATTCAGTAGGGATTGTATGGCCTTTGAGGAGGTCCTGTGAAATTATTTATGGCATTGACTTGGCGCCTGTCTCATCTTGTAGCATAGGACATGAATCGGTTGGGTGGTTCAAAGATCGTGCGATTCCACAAACCTTCGCGCTCCTATCTTACTCAGTGACAAGAGAATTGACAATATCAGTCAATTTATCTATTTTATTTTCCAAAGAAACGGTACTTACTTCGTGAACCCGTCGGCTAGGTTCACTTGAAGAGCCGAACTGTTGCGAGTTTGTGGCCATAGTAGAGATTAGAGTTCTCGCATTTTCTGGCGTCATATTGACGAGTGCGCCACCACTTGCAGCATCCACCATCTTTTTGTCCATTGGAAGCATCCCTTCATAGAGATACTAAATAAAGGTCTCCTCGGACAGGCCATGCTGCGGGCAACTTGCACATAACTTTTTGAACCTCTCCCAGTAGTCGTAGAGAGATTCATCGCTCCTTTGATGGATTCCCAAAATGCTTCGCCTAAGCTCGCTCGCCTTTGCCGCTGGAAAATACCTATCAAGGAAAACACGAGATAGTTCAGCCCATGTGGTTATTGAGTTAGACGGTAGGTAAAATAACCATTCCTTAGCCATTCCGGCTAAAGAAAAAGGAAATGCCCTTAGTTTGATTTGGTCTTCCGAGACTCCTTGCGGCTTCATGCTACTACACACCATGTGGAATTCGGCGAGATGTTTATATGGGCTTTCGCTAGGAAGACCGTTGAATGTAGGGAGGAGATGAATTAACCCTGTTTTGAGTTGAAAAGGGATAGTGCCTTGAGGAAAGGTAATGCAGAGCGGTTGTTGTACGCCGGGGGCGGCGGCAAGTTCTCTAATGGTTTGGTTCGCCATTGGCTTCGGTTCAAATGTGGTATTTGTTATTGGAGTAGTGGTGTTGGGAGGTGGTCCTTCGTTGGGAGTTTGTTCTAGTTCACGTGGTGGTGTCGCAGAAGTAGATTCCAGATTGGATTGTCGTTCTCTTTGCTCTTGCTGCTTCTTTCGTTGAAGCGTTTGACCGTTATTTCTACGAGCGCTTGCTTCAATTTTCGGGTTTTATTGAACTAGAGTCCCCGGGTTTCTCCTGGTCATAAAAATCAAACAAAATAATCAATAATTGCCGAAAATAAAACTCCCCGGCAACGGCGCCAATTTTGACAAGCGTCGTTTTGCCTATCAAAATAAAATAAACCTCTTCAAAAATAAAATAAATAAATAAAAAGGTAGAATAGTGGAAGAGGGTCGATCCACAGGGAGTTTAATGGAATTTTTGATTAAATTTCTTGTTCTCGACCTAAGAGCTGAAATGGAAAATAAAAAAAAGGTGATTTGAGAAGTAACAAGAAAATAAAATAAACAAGTAAACGTGCAAAGAAAGATGTATTAAAATAAAAGCAATAAAATAAAGAAGATGAAAGATTAAGTTGAATAAACACGAGTATAAGAATCGCCTCGAGCTAGTTTCATCAATTCCCACAATCATTGAAAATAGATTTTTGCTCCGGGATTCATGTCGGTTACAGTCTACGAGGCCCAACCCATTGTAACTTACTTTTCTCTCATGTAACCGATCTTCCCAAGTCTATCTTCGAAAGTCGATTCTTAAGTAAATCAACCACGTCTATCGCTGTTAAAATACTTAGTTTTAAAACAGGAAAAGCCCAACTCGGAAGTTGTCTTATCAAGAATCATTTCCGATCTCGTCTTTCCTTAACGGACCGCCGCTAAGAGTGTTCATAGGAAGTCGAAATGCCACAGGCCGATCCTTCCTCCCAACTGTAAAATTAAACGATTCCAGACCAACGGATCCTTTTTTATTTGAAAAACGTTTAAAAATTTTAGTAAGGCCGATTGCCAAACTATCTAAGCAGAAAGATGAAAATGTATCCCGAAGGGATTTAAGCAATATTCAATTCTCACGTGAGGAATTGATTCGTACTAGCTCTTGGCTTGAGAAAAATTAGCCAAGCATGATATTGATTATCATGCTTAACATGTTTTGATAATGTAAAAACATAAAATAAAATAAAGTAAAGTAGAAATAAAACAAAAGAAGAAAATTTTATTAAAAATGAAAACAAAGTAGCAATAAGAACAAAAGACAAGAGATCCCCTTAGCCTTACCCAAAGGTGGGTATTTATAGGCTTCAAATGCCTAAATCAACAAGGAAAATTAATCAAAAAAAAAAGAAGATAATTGATAACACTCTAAAATGACGTGTTTTTATATATTAATCATGTGTTTATTTTGAGCTTGAGCCTACTAATTTGAGCTATTTATGTCTTTTTATCTTTTAGGGACTAAATTGGAGGCGAAAAGTAAATTCAAGGGAAAAAGCGTCAATTTGGAGATTAAATGGGCCAATATGCAACGTGGGACAAATATGGTGTCAAAAGTGCGAACATGGAAGGCACAAGGACTTAAAAGCAAATAGAAGAGATTTTATTTTGGAAGACTCTATTTTCTTTTATTCTATTAGGATAATTAATATTAAGATAATTATTAGGATTATTCAAATTTAGGATTTTATTTTAATTATCTTTGTTTATCTTTAATTAAATGTATTTATCTTTTTAGAATTTAAGTTCAATTAGACTATCTCCCTAGCACTATAAATAGGGGGTGAAGTGACTCTATTTGAGGATCTTTTTTCGTAAACACTCTCCCCCAAAAGTCTTTTGTTCTTTCATATTTCTTTTCAATAAAATTTCTTTTTCCATATTTTTATTTATTTGCTTTCCTCCATTATCATGAACCACTAAAACCTTTCTAGCCAAAAGTTGTCAATATTTCCCCAAAAGGGTCTTGAGGCCTAGAATCCGTATTTAGCCTTCTCGCCAAGTATTCATCGTTTCTCAAGACTACGGGTGACGCTTCGTCCATGGCCCTTAAGTAAGCTTTTCAGCATATGCAAAGGCGGCCGCTTTGTATGTTTTGGAAGGACTGCATAGTCGGATCGTTAACTTCATCGTCGAGGTTAGCGAGCCAAAGAGACAAAATGGCGTGGGATTCGCCATTGAGAAGCGTTGATCTAGCATAGATTCTTGGCTAGAGTCGGTTCCTAAAATTGTAAATCTAATCTTTGGAGCTGGTGGTCGAGGCGTCCTCTTCCACTATAACGGCTTACTTGAGTCGAGAAGGATCATCCAAAAGCCAAGGATTGAGCCCAAGGAGGAATGAGACAACCGAGGTGGAACTTTCCCATAAGAATTTCTTTTCACTTAAAACTCTCTTTATTATTTTTATTATTTTCGTAATCATAATTTCAAGAAACTTTAAATTTGCTTTTATTTTATTTTCGCTTCCAAAATCAATTCTTAAATTCTGCTTTTTTTTATTTTTTTCCAGAACGCAGTTTTCTTGGGCACGATTCTCCTGAGATTTCGAGAGACAAGCATTCGTATAATCCGGTCCCGAGGATTCGACCCTACTTCCCTTTACTATTTCTTTTTCATTATTTTACAGGAATAGGATATTTTAGTGCTCTCAACGATCGCATCAAATTTTGGCGCCGTTCGGGATAAACAACATACTAATCTTGTTTTCTTTGTTTTCTATGACCAGATCTGCTCCGGTACTCTTGCGTTCGACTCGAAATTGAAAAGATCTGCGAAAGCTAATCGAAGGAAACAAAACTAAGGAAAAAGCGATCAATGGTGGTTGGAACTCAAAGCAATCCACCGCCGTAAATTAGAATCGACGACGAAGTAGAGTCTAGGGTTAACGAAAACCCTACTCAAACGTTAGAAAGTAAAGAAGAAGAAGTCGATTCCCGAAGAAGTGCTGAACACTAGGGTTGACGAAAACCCTAATTTAACACCTCAACTCATGGCTCGAGACAATTGACAATGGTCAAGCGCCAAACGAACAACGACCACTATGCATCGCGTATCCTACTATGGATACTGATTTTGAATTAAAGTCGCTTAATTCACTCATCGCCAACTTTCCGTGGGTTACAAAATGAAAACCCCACAAGCATTTAAAAGAATTCCATATGGTTTGTTTGAATATGAAACCTCGGGGGTGGCGAGGATCAAATTAAATTGCGCTTTCCCTTTTTCCCTAGCAGATTCAAATGTGGAATGGTTATTTTATTTACCTCCTAGATCCATTACAACTTGGGTGATCTATCTCGTTTATTCTTTAATGTGTTTTTTCTCGCATCACGAGTAATTTGAGTTAAGAAGAGAAATCGTGGGCATAAGGCAAAAGACGCAGAGACTTTATCGACTATTGGGAGCTATTTAAGAAGTTGTGTGCAAGTTGCCCACAACACGGTATAATGAACGATCTTTGCTCCAGTACTTTTATGAAGGCTTGAAACCCATTGAGATGAATATGGTAGATGCCGCGAGTAGAGGAGCGTTAGTCAACATGACTCCACAACAAGCAAGAGACTTAATCTCCACAATGGCTGCGAATTCCCAACAATTTCGAGCTAATCCTGAACCCCCTAGAAGGGTTCACCAGCTAAGTAATTCTACAATTGAAGATAGACTTGATAGACTTACTAATATTGTGAATTCCTTGTTACGTAAAAATCGAAACCAATTTTAGTATGTGGAATATGTGCTACACCGAACATACGATCGACACGTGCCCTAGTCTCAGGTGACGATTCTATGGCCCATTTAGATGTTGTGGGAAATTTCCTAGGCCACCACAAAGACGATACGACCCTTACGCCAATACCTACAACCCGTGATGGAGGGACCACCTAATTTTAGTTATGGGGCTAATCCACGATATAACCACCATACCAAAATCGAGCCCCACAACAATGTAAGATTCGTGTAATTCTTTAGAAACTTTGGTCAATAAATTAGCAACTAATGTCCTTGATTTTCAACAACAAACTCTCAATTTCCAAAGAGAAATGAAGGGTTTTCAGAGAAAAGCGAAGCATCCATAAGGAGTTGACCACATCAATTGAGAAATTAAACTCTCAAGGAAACCGCCATCACAAATGTAACCAAACCCGAGGCAGAATGCGAATGCAGTAACATTACGAAGCGGAAAGATCCTGGAACCAGTTCCTGGCAAGAATCTTGGTCAAGAAATCGCCCAGAAAACTCCAGGAAACGACGAACAGATCCGAGCGAAACCCCCACTGCCAAAAAGCCAACCTCCATTCCCAGGACGATTAAATCAGTGTCGAAAAAGTAAGGAAGACAAAGAGATCCTCAAACATTCAGAATGTTGAGATCAACTTACCACCGTTAGATGCCATTAGACGATTCGCGGTATGCCAAGTTCCTCAAAGAACTTTGCACCAACAAACGAAAACTAACGTGTAATGAAAAGGTAAGTGTTGGTGAGAATGTTTCTGCAGCTTCTACAATGAAAAATGCGGTTAAATGCAAAGATAGGGGTATGTTCGCTATTCCATGCAAAATTGGCCATTTGGGAATTAAGAAGGCTATATGCGATCTAGGGCCTCCATAAATGTAATGCCTTATTCTATTTATGAATCACTTAATGCGGGTTTTTGACAAAGACAGTGTTACCATTCGGTTGGCGATGTGTCTATTGTGCATCCCGAAGGGGTCCTCGAGGACGTATTAGTCAAAGTCAATGGGCTTATCTTCCTTGCAGATTTTTACGTGATAAAAATAGAGGAGGATAACACTCCTGGGTCTTCAGACATCTTGTTGGGGCGACCTTTCCTTAGTACTGCGAATACTAAGATTGATGTACGAAGCAGAACCCTCACGATGGAGTTTGACGGGGAGATTGTGAAGTTTAACGTTTATGGCACTATTAGTCACCCAAGTGAAGTCTTGGACGTAAACCGTGTCGACATAATTGACTCATCAGTAGAAAAATCTTTTGAGTCATCTTATGGAGATAAACCAAAAATGATGTTTGATGATTTTGAATCTATTAATAAATTATTGGCTCCTATGGATACTAAACTTCTACCTTACATTGTGCGGGCACGGATCCGAAATTAAAACCACTTCTCGAGCGTTTCAAATTCACATTTTTGGAGAATGATGAGACCATTGCTTACTTAAAAGGGATCAACCCCTTGGAGGAAAATACGGAGCCAAAGAAAGAGGCGCAAGGACGATTAAACCCAAATATGGTGGACGTGTTAAAAAATGAGAATTTCCAAGCTCATAAGAACAAAAGAATTCAGCTGGAACATCCCCAATACTAGTTGAGGCGTCAAGCTAGCGACGTTAAACAAGCGCTTGTTGGGAGGCAACCCAATCTTTATTTTTATTTTTATTTTTATTTTTATTTATTATTTTCCTTTATTTTCTTTTATTATTTATTATTTATTATTTATTATTTTATTTTATTTTATTTTAGTTAAATATTAATAAATTTCTCTTCTTTGATCTAGGTGAAATGGAGCGAAAATACGAAGAAAAAAAAAGACAAAAAGTGTGCGCCAAAACAACCCTATCCATGCTGTCAAACAGTTTTATTCCAGCCCAGAATACCATATCTCTGCAGCCAAACAGTCCTATTCCACCTTAGAATCCCCAAAACCTGCAGCCAAACACCCTTTTCAGCAAATAAAACCCCAAACCTTACATTTTTTCCCCAAATTTCTCCATAACCGACTCCTTTCTCCTCCACCACCCACCGCCGATTTCTTAGCCACCATGGTGAGAACTCAAGCCAAACCAACATTGCACACATCACTCACCCCTGTCTCCACCTCTTGTCGCTTCGCCATCTTCTTCTCCACCTGTAGCGCCAACCGACAGTAACTACATGGGGAGTTTTTCTAAATTTTTTTCTCCACCTATTTGTTTTCCTTTTACTTTCACATCGAGGACTATGTGTTTTAAGTGGGGAGTCATTCTTCGTTGTTCTGTTATTATCTCGCTATTTTTTTTGTCATATTGTTTGACTTTCATGCATGATTCTTACCTTCTAAGGAAGTTATGATTTTTCCCATAATTGATTCCATCTCCATTGTTTTATTTTATTAGGCTAAAAATAATTGTGATTAATAGGGTTAATTCTATCTTGCTTTTCGTAAAATTGATCAAGTTTAATATAAAGTGAACACTTAAAATGATTGCATGCTTAATTAATGTTCATGGCTATTAGGTGATTATTGAAACTTATTTTGACACTTAATTTTTTTTCTTTCCGAGTTCTCAAGAATTTTAAATATCGTTTAATTTTTAATAAATGTTTTCCATGGTTATGAGTACAACTTAGATCGTGGATCGATCGAGTAACGGGGTAGGGTGCTTGGGTTGTCATTCTACTTGGCGTCAAAAGGTTGTGTGACGTGTTGGGTAAAACTCCGCTAACCGAAATAAATAATTTTAGGAGTATGTTAATGAATGTAGGGGTGGGGTGCTTGGGTTGTCATCTCTTCACGTCAAAAGGTTTAATATATTCCTAAGTAAATAAATAATAATAAAATTTAAAAAATAAAATAAAAAATCAAAAAAAAAAAAAAAGAAAAAAAAGAAAAAATAAGTACTAATAAAGTTGCACTTCGGGGACTAAAGGAGGAAATAATTAAGGTGTCTTAGTAGGTTTGGTAATTTACCTAAATGGCATAACTCAAGTCGATCTTAATTTTTGTGTGAAATAATTGGAATACTTTTTCTGTTTTACTTAAAGCAAGCTTAGAGGTCTCTTTATTTTTCATATGCGTTTTTAACTAATTTTTATGAAACTTTGGAGTGGTATTTCTTTTATGGCAGAATCTAGCTTTCACAGTCAATAGGAACCATACTTGAGGGCAAGCATGGGCTAAGTAGGGGGAATTTGATAATACTCTAAAATGACGTGTTTTTATATATTAATCATGTGTTTATTTTGAGCTTGAGCCTACTAATTTGAGCTATTTATGTCTTTTTATCTTTTAGGGACTAAATTGGAGGCGAAAAGTAAATTTAAGGGAAAAAGCGTCAATTTGGAGATTAAATGGGCCAATATGCAACGTGGGACAAATATGGTGCCAAAAGTGCGAACATGGAAGGCACAAGGACTTAAAAGCAAATAGAAGAGATTTTATTTTGGAAGACTCTATTTTCTTTTATTCTATTAGGATAATTAATATTAAGATAATTATTAGGATTATTCAAATTTAGGATTTTATTTTAATTATCTTTGTTTATCTTTAATTAAATGTATTTATCTTTTAGAATTTAAGTTCAATTAGACTATCTCCTAGCACTATAAATAGGGGTGAAGTGACTCTATTTGAGGATCTTTTTTCGTAAACACTCTCCCCAAAAGTCTTTTGTTCTTTCATATTTCTTTTCAATAAAATTTCTTTTTCCATATTTTTATTTATTTGCTTTCCTCCATTATCATGAACCACTAAAACCTTTCTAGCCAAAAGTTGTCAATATTTCCCAAAAGGGTCTTGAGGCCTAGAATCCGTATTTAGCCTTCTCGCCAAGTATTCATCGTTTCAAGACTTTTCTGGCCGACGCTTCCGTCCATGGCCCTTAAGAAGTAAGCTTTTCAGATATGCAAAGGCGACGCTTTGTATGTTTTGGAAGGACTGCATAGTCGGATCGTTAACTTATGCGTCGAGGTTGGCGAGCCAAAGAGACAAAATGGTGGGATTCGCCATTGAGAAGCGTTGATCTAGCATAGATTCTTGGCTAGAGTCGGGTTCCCTAAAAATCGTAAATCTAATCTTTGGAGCTGGTGGTCGAGGCGTCCTCTTCCACTATAAGCGGCTTACTTGAGTCGAGAAGGATCATCCAAAAGCCAAGGATTGAGCTCAAGGAGGAATGAGACAACCGAGGTGGAACTTTCCCATAAGAATTTCTTTTCACTTAAAACTCTCTTTATTATTTTTATTATTTTCGTAATCATAATTTCATAAACTTTAAATTCTTTTTATTTTATTTTCGCCCAAAATCAATTCTTAAATTCTTTTTTTTTATTTTTTCCAGAACGCAGGTTTTCTTGGGCACGATTCTCTTGAGATTTCGAGAGACAAGCATTCGTATAATCCGGTCCCTGAGGATTTGACCCTACTTCCCCTTTACTATTTCTTTTTCATTATTTTACAGGGAATAGGATATTTTTGGTGCTCTCAACGACCGCATCAATAATATCTTTAAAATTATGAAAATGAAATCCAAAATCCCTCAAATCACGTCAATAGATCAAGATAAGTTGTTTCCAGAATATTCCCCGTGTTGACTTCTGATTTGCCACGTCGGATCAGCGTCGCGCCAAATGTCGTGCTCCACGACTCCAATGTAATGAGAATAAGTGTCGTGCCCACGACTCCACCGTGATGATGAAAAAAAAAAAAAAAAGCTGCAGACACGTCTTTTTGTTGCCATTTCTAGTATTGGGTTCACTACACAAGAAATAAATCAAATACAACCAATTAAGTAGTGAAAAATTCATAAGACAAAGGAATTAACAAGCAAAAAGTGTCAAATATAAGAGTACATCAACAGGCTTATTTTATCATTTGCAAGCGAATCATTCATTGCCTACAAAGAAATTAGAAGGACAAAAAAAAAGACAATGAAAGACTTATTGTTGTGGTTTGTTGCAATGGGGATGGTTCAAATAAAGTGCCTATTTGGGTTATTGGTAAGTTTGCTAATCCTAGATGCTTAAAACATGTGAATATTGATAATCTTAACTTTCATTATCGAGCCAACAAATAAGCATGGATGACTGGATTAATTTTTCAAGATTTTGTTCATTTGGTTTGATACTAAAATGGTGGTAGAAAGTGTTGCTTATAGTAGACAATTTCCTAGTCCATCCCAAGGTTATTGAAGGCTTGAGAAACATTGAATTATTCTTTTTGCCTCCAAATTTAACATAAAAAATTCAACCATGTGATGCTGGAATTATTAGAGCAATTAAGATTTATTATCGGCGTCGCTTTTACTCTAGCATTTTGAAAGGTTACGAGAAAGGAGAATTAAATCTTGAAAATATTAATGTATTGGATGCAATCCATTTTATTAATGTTGCTTGAAATATTGATGTGAAGCCTACAACTATTGCAAATTGTTTCTGACAATGCAAAATTTGATCCGAGGAGGATATGCCTCTCGAACAAGAAATTGGTGATGTTGAAGACATTCATAAATTAAAAGAGTAATTTCTAATTTACACTACAGAAATGCCATGGATGTTGAGCAGATTTTGAATTATCAAAGTGAAAATGAATCTTTGATGGAGTTACCAACAAATGAAGAAATTATTCAAGGAGTAATGGATGTGTCAGCTGATGACGAGCAAGATCCATATGACAGTAGTGTTTTACTACATGTTTCTCCAAAAGAGGTTTTTCTAGATGTGGATACCTTGAAGAATTATGTAATATAATACGAGAAGAATATTGTAACAACCCGTTTTTAGGATTAACCGAAACAGTGGTTTCGGGGCCACCAAATCCGACGAGTAGGTTTGTAAATATTATATTTAATATTTACGAGTTAATTGTGATTTTAAAAAAATGTTTTTGATATTGTGATATTTGTTTTATAAGTGATTTATTAAGTTCAAGTGGTATGACCTTAAGGTCAAGTGGGTTTAAGAAATGAGGTATCGGGACCTCATTTCTATAAACCAGTCGTAAATATTTTTATAAATATTTACGAGTGGCAAAAGATGGTATTAAAGTTTCGTTGAAAAATTTTATCATTTCGATAGTTAATTAAGCAAAAAGACTAAATCGCTTAAAATGCAAAAGTTGCATTCTAATTGTTTAAGTGTTTATTTTCCATGTTTTACTAAGGTATAAGTCCCTATTTATCAATTAAACCATTACTTTATGATAGTGGAGATTGGTGGTTTGGCATATATGAAATTATGTATTATTATAAAGGACAAAAAGGTAAATGGAATATTAAAATGTATTAAATAAAAATAAAACATAAAATGGCCATGCAAATTTTATTTCTTGGCCGAATATGGAGGAGAAAAAGAAAGCCATTGAAGCTTCCTTATTTTCGGCACTTGCATGAAGTGATTTAGGTATGTTTAGTGTTCGGTTTTTGATAATTTTTATGTTTTTGAGATCGTTGCTTCGTATTCTAGCTAGCCCGTATCTCTGATTTCAAAATTGTTAAAGTATTTGAATGTTGCCATTGTTGAATGCATGAGTATTTTGATAGTTGATGATGGAAAATAAATTGTTGTTGTTGGATATACATGTTTTGTAAAGTGAATTTTGGTAAAAATGTCAATTTTGGATTAAATTGTGAATTATTGAAATTATATGGTTGAAAGTGTGAATAAATGAAAATATGGGCTGTTATGAAGTTGTAGTAAATTTGGCTAGGCATGGGTTTGGCCAAAATTGAATGAATTTAATTTTTCGAGCTTAGGGACTAAATTGTAAAGAAGTTGAAATATCAGGGGCAAAAATATAATTTTGCCATAAAATAATTTATGGGCTGTTTTAATACCATGAATATTCGGTTAAGCTTAATTATGGTTAAAAATGGTTAATTTGCATTTTTTAGCTCAGGGACTAAATTGAATAAAAGTGAAACTTTAGGGGTAAAATAGTAATTTTACCAAAATATGAAATTGAGTTAAAATGAATAGAATTTGAATTGTAATAGTTGAATTTGATTGATTAGATCAAGTTAAGCCTCGTACGAGTCTATATCGAGGGAAAAACGAAGTATCGGATTTGTCGATCTAATTTGTCGTTACCGCGAATGAGGTAAGTTCGTATGCAATAAGCATTGTTAAATTTATGTTTCTAATGCTTTAATATCGCATAAATTGTATATACGTGAATATTTTAATGTCTGACGACATATCGACAAAATGTGGCACTTAGTGTGCGGGGCAATCAAATATGGTACTCAGTGTACGAAATATTAAGAATGACACTTAGTGTGCGAGATATTGAGAATGACACTTAGTGTGCAAAATATCAAATGATTCAAAGGGCAATTATAAATTGTGATTGAATGATTAAATAGAGCAAAGTGAACAGGTATACATGCTATATTATATGAATTGTTTATGAGACGACTTTATAATGGTGATATTCGGGCTTTGAGCCTAGCAAGCTTTAAGCTGGTGAATAATATTATCGGGCTTCGGGCCTAGCAGGTTATAATGCCGGTGAAATGATATCGGGCTTCAAGCCTAGCAGGCGATTTGCCGGTGAATGAGTTTAGACTTAAAGTCTAGCAGGCTTCGTGCCGGTGATGAATTCGGGTTTAAAACCTAGCAGGCTAAATGCCGGTGATTTGATAAAAGTCTAAGACTATGAGATCTTGTGTTAAATCGGTAATTGAATTCGTTCAATACATTAAGTTGGCTAGGTATGTGATATATACTTATGCATGTTAGATCGATTGGAATTGAATCATGAATGTGAAATGAGAAGCATAGATGAAAATGCCTATGTCATATATGTGAGTAAGGGTAAAACCATCGTAAATTATCGATAAGGGTGGGCTATGTGCGGAACCATCTTATAATTGATAATTTGAATGGTTGTGTGCGAATCATTGAGCATGATGTATTGTATTGAGATTATGCTTAAGTGAAATTATAGAATTGTGATGAAATTGATTGGTGATATACATGTTTAAATAATGTGACTGCAAAGAATGTGTGAAAGAGAAAATTTGTAATAAATCTGTTTGGGACAGCAGTAGTAATGTGATTTTGGAAAATCACCATAAATTGTGGGAGTTGATTTAGAAGCTAAATAAATTATGTAATTAAAGCTTAATGAGTCTAGTTTCTTATAAAAGAAACCGTGTAAGCAAAAGAACTTCTGATAATGAGATATTTGAAGTGGCGTGGGATAGAGTCAAATGACTTTGGGGTCCCTTGTTCTGTTTTTAGAAAATCATTATAATTTGTACAAAAATGTTTGTAAGATAAAATTTATATGCTTAGACTCCTTAATGAGTCTAGTTTCAAATGAAATTAACTAGAATATGTTTTGAATTCTGTACAATGAGAAATTTGATTCGTAGTGAAGAGTGGTCAGATTAGTCAAACAGTGAAATAGGGGAAACTTTAAGAAAAATCTGGTATTGATTGGCCAAACCAAAAATTCTGAAAATTTTATGGATGAAAGATATATGAGTTTATTTTCAGGGAAATTAACGGAAATTGATTTGGAGTTTCGTAGCTCCAGTTATAAATAATTTAGTGACTGTTGCTCAGGAAGACAACTTGTTGTGAATTTGTGATTATGTTGTAAACATTGATAAAACTTGTTAATAAGTTGCTTATTGTTTTCTTATGAACTTACTAAGCATAAAGCTTACTCCCCTTTTCTTTCCCATATTCCCTAGGGTTGCCAGGTTAGCTCGGGTTGGAGGCCGTCAGAGATATTATCACGCTGTCGAGTTAACGCTATTGGTGTAAGTAAATCCTAGTGTTTCGAGTCTATGGAATATATAGGGTTTTAATGTTGAGTATGTGATATTATGATTTAGCCAAAGGTGTTGGCTTGTATTGATAAAGTGTTGTAGCCATGTGAATTGGCCTATGTTGGCTAATGATGTGGTGGGCCTAAATGTTTATTCATATATATGTACGATACTATATCTTGTGATGTGGCTTATAGTATGTATGCCTAGAGATTGAAATGAGATTCATTGATGAGTTAGTAACTGGTGCAAGATTTGGTGATTGGTAAATAGTTAATAATGTCTCATGAATGGTTTGTGGAAATGATTATGTATGCTTAGTGATGGACATGAGGTTTGTGATGTAATGATAGTTATGACTAGTATGTGGTAATGATGTGGGCAAATTCTATAATATTTATTGCATAAGAAAATGACTTGAGCATAACATGTTTGTAGATGTTTAAGAGCTCATTTATGCCATGTTGTATGTTATTGGATAAGTATGTATCTATGCATGTGGTGTGAGAGTGACAAAAGGCTTGGTAAATAGCCTATTTCTGGCCACACAGCCTGAGCATACGGGCATGTGAAGCCTTAACGCAAGAGATTTTTCTAAGTTTTTCATGAGTTCTCGGTTGGGTCCTGAACCACCCCGGATGTATGTTTTGGGCATCGTAAGCCCGTATATGGGACAGATTGCATGTGAAAAGAAAAGTTTTTAAATTGAACAAAATTTTATGGCCCGATTTTTGTGTGATTGATTGAGGTTTTAATTATTTGAGATTTCATGGCCCTGTTTAGTATGGAAGTGTTAGTAAAAGTTAGGTAGCACCTTGAACCCTGTCCGGATGTCGGATACAGGCGAGGGGTGTTACAAATATACCGGATTTAGTTTATGCCCTTCTAAAAGTTAAAGATGAAATTGTTTTTGAGTCACATGTAAAGAATAAGCAGTTAACTATAGATGCATATTTTAGCAAAGAATAAAATTGAAAAAAATAAGAGTTGTCTAGAAAGCACTTTAGTTTTATGTACTATATATAAAATTTTTAGTATATTTAATTGTAACACTCCAAACCCGACCTAGACATTAAGGTCAGATTATGAGGGTTACAATATTCGTAAAAATATTATTGATTAACTTATGTGACACTTAGTTTTATTTCTAAAGTAATAATGTTATTTAATTTATCAAAAACACAAGTATTTAATAGATCGTGTATGAGCAATTTGACGAGAGCCTTGTTTTATTAATTTTATAAAAACAATCCGAATGTTTAACCAATTGAGTTGTAAACATCGTAATTAATTTCAAAACCTTATAGTAGAAAAATACTTTAAGAATTTCTTATCTCTTAAAATTATAGAATCCCATCAGTTATGTCGTCTTAGGTATAATTACGAGTTATAAATAGCATGTTCGCGAAAATAAATATCAAAACCAAAAGTTAACGTCCCAAAACAAATTAAAATTCGAAAGACTGTAACGTCTAAAATTAACATTCAAAACATACTTAAACCAAAATGTGTGAACCAAGCTCCGGAATCGCCGCCAAGTCCTAAGTCTGAAGGTCACCTGAAACGTATTAAACAAACGGATGAGCTAGAAGCCTAGTGTGTGACTCGGCCCACAAACAGTATATACTTATAACAAACACAAATATAAATACCATCACAAAAATTTACTAGAAACATATGTCCGATCAAAATATCATATTTTCATAATCATATATCATAATAAAATTCATAATTTTAGAATAAAAATCTCAAGCACATTCTCTTATACAAAATCAGATTAATTCATAATCAGATATAGATGCATATTCAAATTTAGATACAAATGCAAACGAATCACAGATCCTACCCCCATCTGCTAGAAACCAACTCCGTCTAACTAATCACACCAAATAGGACTACAAGAGTCCATCCATCCAATCACACCGGGTCATGGTGGTATGTCACTCATAATAGTGCAGCTGAGCTGCCAGACAGATATTGTGGTTGAACTGCCAAAATTGTAGTAAAATTGTCAGAAAACACTTCCTCCATCATAGCCAAAACCCACCCCAATGCACGTCCAAAATAATAATAACATATGTACATATCACATAGTCGAATCATATATCATATCAGAACAGATAACAGAATACAGATATTACACATGCTTTACAAAAATAGTCATGCTTTCAAAAATTGTCGACACATACAATATACATGTAACTCACTTACGAAACATATCAACACATATATCACACTTAGGGTCTTTTTAAGCAAACTGGACCCCATGGAAGATCTAATTACAAACTACAGATTAAATCGAGCCTAAATGAAAATTTTAGTAAAATGGGTCACATGTCCGTGTGGTTTCACATGGCCCAGGTGACCAACCCATGTAGCCTACACGGCCTAGTTGATTTGCCCATGTAAACGCACACACCCGTGTACCCCCACACGACCTAACACAGCAAGACACAAGACCGTATGGTACACACAGTCTGCCACACGGCCTACCACACAGTCATGTGACGCAAAACAATTTCATTTTCATTTTTTCTTGTGGTTTTTCCAAATTTTCAGCTAATACACAATGGTTTCGAGTTAGAAATACACACGGTTCGCTAATCAGTTATTAAGCATTTCGCACATAGGATTCTTAGAGCATAAGGTTAGTGTCCACACATACAATTCACATTAGATTAAGCCTCACACCTGAAAACGCAATCCGAAGAGCAGTACTCCACAATCAAACACTCCAACGTTTTGGATCTAAATCGACACCCTCTAGAATTGAGACTTAGAAAAGAAAACACACAAAACAGATGCTTAGATTCGGACACACACCCTCACAACATTCAACCACCGTAGAGAAATAAAGAAAAAAACAAGATATAATATTTAAGCGTCAACTTACCCTATCAAAGGTCTAAAACGATGCAACAAAAATTGAATCGAATGACCATCAAATAACAAAAAATAAAAGAAAAATGTAGCTACCCGGTCGACAAGCAATGCAACAATGCGACAATTGAATGGTGAAATTAGGGGAGCTATCGCAAGAATGGAAACAATAATTGCAGAAATTATTTTGGAGGTACATGATGCTGCAAACTATGCCAAAAACAAGTAAAAATCCAATCAAGAAACAATAGTTAAGGTCATGATTGTCGCCATTACAGGATTTTAGTTGATATTCACATCTAATGCAAAATTGGGATTCGGAACCATTATAAGAAGAGTCTAGGCATGAAACAACAATGGAAGCAACGAAACATGGAAAGTTTATCCAACTATTATTAGAGCACCACTCTGAAGGCAATTGAATGTTTATGGAAGATCCTAAGCTTTTGAAATCAAACCATTCCGGGATTTCACTCCCAAGGACGCATGTAACAATGCTAGTTCTTCTTTTGCTTTCTGGGGGTGCCTGTTCGATTACAATTATTAGAAACATGATTGATTATTCAGCATATAGCTATCCAAAAGAAGAAGAAGAAGCTGACCTCATGATAGTCTTTTAATACAGCGACCAAATTGCTCAAATGGCATCTCCAACTTTGGTGTTTCAGGACGCTCACAGCTTTCTGATCCAGTTGGAAGCAGTTGGTAAATAGCCAACCCAAGGATTTACAAAACACTGCTTGCTTCAAAAGCTTCTTAATGCTTGAGACTTCCTCTACTGAAGTGCTGTCATCTACATGATCTATATCATTCCCCACACCTTTATCACCCAGTTTGAAGCGGTTAGCAAATCTGTTATAAAAAATAGATTAAAAAGAAAATAAATAAAGAAGAATCACCTTTTGAAATTTTTTGTTATATTTTTATTGCTTCGTCAGTATTTCTTTACTTTTCGAAAAAAAGAAGGTCCTTCTGATTTGTTTTCAAGCTTTTTTATAGCCAATTCCAATATTATTTTTTCTATTTTTCTCTTTTTCGCCATCGTTTGTGCATCTACTTCATCCTTTTCTTTTCTGCAGTGTCTCCGAGTCAACCGACGGACGGAGGCGATTGACGATGGCGGAACCTCGAGTGCGAGCATCTTGACTAGCAAGGAGCGGTGCGGAGAAGAGGATTAGGGTTTCTTAGTTTTTCTAAAAATTTTAGATCATGGGCCGTAGAGTTTTTTGTATTTGGGCCATTTGTAATTCTAAATTTTGGCTGATGCACTATTGTAATGGAATTTGGACTGTTATTATTACTTTTTTATTTTTATTTTGGTTTGATTTCTGTTTGGTTGAGTCTGAGCAAAATTGGGCCTCTACACTTCTGGTTAAGGAATTAAGATGATTTGTTGACCGTGGATTAGAATGATTAGTATAGTATCAATGATCATGGCATAGAGTTGGATGTTTTTTTTTTGTTGTCTTGGGCTAAATTGTAACGCCCCAATTTTCGGGAATTCTGTGAATGTTGACAAAATTTCATGCTTTGATTTTGTCATTTGTGAGTGAAATTATGAAATAGGACCTATGTGAAAATGTTTGAAAATGCTATAGGCTAAATTGAAGTGGCCAAATAAATAGGAGTGCAAAATAGGAGGATTTGCATGACAAACCTCCCATTTTACATGAAGTGGCCAGCCATCATGTTGTTGTAGACAAAATGTGCACTTGATATCCATAATTTATGGTACAAATTGATACAAATTGATAATAGGTTAGGTAAATGTTCCATGACAATAGGTTAGGTAAATGTTCCATGCTAATGGGTTAGGTAAATGTTTCATGATAATGGGTTAGGTAAATGTTTCATGATAAGAATATCATGTCTTTTGTATTAAAGAATTAAATGGATGAAATATGAAGTTTTATTAAAAGAAAAAGGGGTGAAAAGAACAAAGTTTTGTCCATCTTTGTTCATCATAGCTGAAAGTTAGAGAAGAGAAAGGAGAGGAGAAAGCTCTTGAGTATTTGGTCATTAGGAGGAGGAAAATTGACGGTAAGTTCTTGGTACCTTGCTTCTATTTTGAGGTTCATGAGTTCTTCTTGATTCTACCTTAACTCTTGAAGTATATTTTGATTTTAGTTGTGTTGTGAGCATTTGGTCATGAATTAAAATGAAGGAAATGGTTGTTGTTTCATGTTCTTTTGATGAAAAATGGAAGATATGTGAAGTTGAGCCAAACAAATGAGCATGCATGTGCCTTAGATGCTAAAGGAAAAATCGGCTAACATGTTGTGCTTTGAAATGATGAAACGGAGATTATGCTTAAGTAAAAATCATAGATATGTGATGATTGATTGGTGATATACATGTTTAAATAACATGCATGCAAGATAGGTGTATGAAAGAGTGATTTGGTAATAAATCTGCTTGGGACAGCAGCAGTAACGTGACTTTGGAAAATCACCATAAATTGTGGGAGATGAATTAGAAGCTGAATAAATTATGTAATTAAAGCTTATTGAGTCTAGTTTCTAATGAAATAAACAAGAACATATTTTGAATTCTGTACAATGAGAAATTTGATTCGTAATGAAGAGTGGTCAGATTAGTCAAACAGTGAAACATGGGAAACTTTGAGAAAAATCTGGTATTGATTGGCTAAACCAAAAATTCTGAAAATTTTATGGATAGAAGATATATGAGTCTATTTTCAAGGAAAATTAACGGAACTTGATTTGGAGTTTCGTAGCTCCATTTATAAATGATTTAGTGACTGTTGCTCAGGAAGACAGCTTGCAGTGAAATTATGATTATGTGGTAAACATTGACAAAAATTTGTTAATGAGTTGCTTATTGTTTTCTTATAAGCTTACAATGATCTGTAGGTGTGGTTGGCGAATATTGTAAGGGGTTAATCGTAGTTCGTATTTGAATAGTTAGATTAACGTGTTAGTAATCCAATTGTAGGCAGTTCGTGTGTGGATCTCGTCAAAGATATCGTCGCAAAGCATGTGTGTAACTAACACCCTCTTTCTTAGTCTAGATCGGCAAAAGCCGAAATGCCGAAAACCGGTATTTTGTAGATTTGCGAGTGTGCGAATGCTCGTGAGGTAAATCGATTAATGTTTTTGGTAAGCTGCAATGTTTGGATTGCAAAGTGCATGATTTCTGTGCCCTCGATATTTTTGGGCTTAATGGGCCAAAATTGGAATGATGGGCCAACGGGCCCAATTCGGTAAGAACCCTCGGTACGTGATTCTGTTAGTACGTGAAAAGTAGGAATATGCATGAAAAACCCTAAAATAGATAAATTACTGAAATACCTTTAAAAGTGGAAAATTTACAGTTTTACCCCTAAGAGATAAATTACCAAAATACCCCTAGGGTTAAATTGACCTAAATGCATGTTTGACTGTTGTTATTTCTCGCATGCCATGTTGTTATTATCGATGCATGGGATGGGATATTGACGGAGGAAGTCTGAAAGTGGCTTGTCCACGTCTTGGAGGCTTTGCCTCAATTTATTGTTAAGCGAGCAAACAAGGCTACAAGCTGTGGAGTGTTGAAATTTGGGTGGGTTGAGCTATTCGACATGGAGTGTATGGCTGGTGCGGGTGGAGTGTAGTGGTTGGTGGGTTGAGTAGTCTCCCAAATGGGCTTGCATATGTTTCTTGATGTTGCATGTATTTTGAAATGGGCCTATGGGCCATACATTATCTGAATAAGGGCTAAGGCCCGGTTTATTGTAATCTAAAGGGCTCGCCCAGACCATCATTACTGAATGGGCTTAGGCCCAATAGGCTTGAGTGACTTGGGCTTTGAATGGGTTTTCCTTACACATGAGTTTCCCAAACTCACCCTTTTATTTTCATCCACGCAGAAATCCCCAACCATAGTGGGCTTGGAGTTGTGAGGGAATTCGGAGTGGCCACCCGTTCTGAAAGTTTGATTTTCTTCTCGTGAACTGGACATCCTTTTAATTACGTTTAAGGTTTTGGGCTTTTAAATGTAATAAGGCCGCTTATTTATTTTTGATGGTTTTTATATGTTTTATTAAGATAGATAATATTTATTTTAACTGTTGAAATTGGATAGCTTTAGGGCGCGTTTTCAAAAACAACAGTTGATTTCAAAATAACACGACAACAAGCAAAGCTTCCGCAATGAAAGTATTTTCCAAAATTAATCACTTTTCCTAAAAATGACTTAATCAAATCGGTTTCCTAGAAATATCCATGACGTTAAGGTGTGGCAATGGCGGTATGCATGTCTAGGATTGGATCCGAAGGGAGCTTGGTACTTAAACAGTCCGATGGACTCACCACCTCTTTTCCGGTTTCCTACCGGTGCATGACTTCCTTTCACTTTAACCCTTAATGAATTAATCTTTTGAACATCAAGTACGATTTTCTGGACTTAGAATGGAAATTTTTTTTTTACGTTTTGATGTGGCATGCCGGATCCGGCCATAACTTCTGGGCCGGGTTTGGGGTGTTACATAAATGATATCATTCTACTTTTTTTGGAGATTCTTTTGACTTTTTACAGTAAAATTTCTATAAAATAATATTTTGGATTCAAAAATTATTATTTTATCAAGTTTATTAGTTTATCGATAAAGGAATATTTTATTAATTTATTGACAAATTAATATTTATTATTAATTTAGAGAATATTTCATACTTTATGCGGGTTTTTTATTTATTAAAATTTAATATGCATGTAAGTGCAATGAATCAAAGTTAATTGGTTCATGTAAAAAAAAGGAATTAATTAATTGGTTCATGTAACCAAAAAGAAAAAAGAGTTAATGATTTCAAAATCCAGTACATATATATTTATCGGATAGATTAAAAATTTTATTATAAATACACATGTACGTATCAAAATATTGTAATGCATATAATCTTTTTCTCCATTATTTCCAATTTGAAAGGTGTAAAAAGTCTACATTGACAGATGAGATGAGAAAAGTATTATGTGATTACAAAAATAAGCATTCCTCTTCAAGTCAAAAAGATTTACATCAGTAGTGTCGAAACCATTTTTTTGAAAACGGGAATCGACTTTATTTGAAAATTAAAACGGGAGTCGCCACCGATCTTTATTAGGTATTTTTGGTCTATGAAACTTGAGAGAAAGGGTTCGAGAGTCGGTTACGTGCGAGGAAGGATTAGCACCCTTGTCACGCCCAAAATTGGTACCAAATTGATTAGTTAGTGTCTTAATGTCGAAAGTTGAAAATCGGGAATAGATTTAAAATACGATCTTTTTTATTAACGTCGATTTTAAAAATGCTTGAATTAGATCAAAACAATTGCAAAAGATTTTCTCGTCTCAAGATATTAGAGTATCACATCCCGTAAGTTAGGACGCGATACCATGAACTCCCGAGTGCAAGTTTGTCTTTAATTTTAATTGGAATTTCGTGTATTTTAAATCTCGAAATGATATTTGACCATTTAGGATCAACGAGAAAATCGAAACCCCGTAAGCTAGGGCACGATTCCTCGATGTTCAAAAACGCAAAACATTGCCTTATTTTGAAAATTTTTGTTTTTGAATAATGGTGAGTACGATATTTAAACGACGTGCATTATTTGTTTGGATTAAAATAAAACGATTTATTGGATGAATGTAACGAGGCTTGATTCATGAGGCGATGATATGAAATAAAAAAATAGTACGACATGGAACGATGATATATGAATAAAATATTACACAAGCCAATGACAATAATATGAACACGAATAAGCGAATTAAAGTACACACAATGACAATAATCTCACAATGTGCACCTTTAAGTACTAATCATTAATAATCAAAGACAAATGAATTAAATAATACAATTTAAAAATAAATAGTTGAAAGCAATCTAAAATAAAATAATTGCAAAATAAATTTTAAAATGATGATGAATAAATTTAAAATAAATAATGTGAAGAAAAAGTTAAAATAAATTTTACTTCTCACCTTATACTCTCAAATAAAAATTAAAATTATTTTAAAAATTACTAAACATAAATAGTAATAATTTTATTTATATCTACTATTTATATTATTAAATTAAATTTCACATTTTATATTATTTATATTATTGGATTGTTTAGTCATATTGAATATTTATATTAAAATTAAATTATTAATTATGCTATTAAATATTCATGTTAAAATTTTATATTGGTATCAATTTCACATTTTATCTTTAAAATAATTTTATTAAAAATCACATTTTTACATCTAATATATTTTTAATTCGAAAATACATAGTGACAAGAATCAAGATAATTGAAGCAACTAAGCAAACAAAGAAGCTAACTTGTATATAAAAGATTAATAAATAAATTATGAGGTGATGAAAGTTAATAAAAATTTTAATTAAGGTGGATAAATTTTATTACGATGGGTGACAGTGGTTACAAGGACCCAAAATCATTTTTTAAAATTTAACTCGAACAAATATATTCGATTCGATTAGATTCGAATTCCATCTCACTCGACTCGATTCGAGAAAATTTCAAATAAAGTTAGGATGATAAAATAAGATTCGAAAACTCGATTAACTCGAAAATTTTTGATTCGATTCGATCAAATGCTCACCCCTAATTGGTTCATGTAACAAAAAAAAAAGAATTAATTAACTGGTTCATGTAACCAAATAGAAAAAAGAGTTAATGGTTTCAAAATCCAATACATATATATTTATCGGATAGATTAAAATTTTTATTATAAATAAACACATGTACTTATCAAAATATTGTAATTCATATAATCTTTTCCTACATGGCTTCCAATTTGGAAGGTGTAAAAAAGTCTACATTGACAAATGAGATGAGAAAAACATTATGTGAGTATAAAAATGCTCTTACAAGGTCATCTGAATATTGTCATAAGAGATAAAGAACAACAATGTTAAAAGGCACAAATTAGCCAAATATCCCGAATTAGAGAAGGTATTGTATGAGTGGTTTCTCCAATATCAAGAGAAAGTAAACCTAACTGGAGAAATGATTCAAACTAAAGCAAAAGAGTTTCTCCAGAAAATGTATGGTGATGCAAATTCCGAATTTTACTTTTCAAGTAGTTAGCTAGAACAGTTCAAGGCAAGACATGAGATTAAGTTTTCTAGAAGATTTGGTAAAAGTGATTCAGTTGTTATGGAGAATATTAAAGATGCTTTACCTCAAATAAGAGCTAAATTGAAAATTGTTGATGGGAAGGATATCTATAAAATGGATGAAACAGACTTATTTTATCATTTGCAAGCAGATAATTCATTGCCTACAAAGCAATTAGAAGGACAAAAAAAAAAGACAATGAAAGACTTATTGTTGTGGTTTGTTGCAATGGAGATGGTTCAAATAAAGTGCCTATTTGAGTTATTGATAATACTCTAGAATAACATATTTTTATGTATTAATTACATATTTATTTTGAGTATGATCCTACTAATTTGAGCTATTTATGGTTTTTTATCTTGTAGGGACTAAATTGAAGGCAAAAGAATATTTGGAGGCAAAAAGCGTGAATTTGAAGATAAATTGGGCCAGCATGCAAAGTAGGAGAGAAGTGGTGCCAAAAATGCAAAGTGTGGAAGATTTTGGAGCAAAAATGTAAAAGAAGAGATTTTATAGCATAAGACTCTATTTTAATTCAATTATAGTAGGATAATTATAAAGAATTATTATTTAGATTTAATTTTAGCATTTATCTTTATTTATCCTTATTTATCCTTATTTATGTTTTATTTATGTTTTATTTATCTTTATTTATCTTTTAGAGTTTAATTAGGAATAGACTAGGTTTCCTAGTACTATAAATAGGGGATGGAGTGACACAAATTTTACTCATCTTTTCTGTAAACACTCTCTCCTCCAAAAAGTTTAGCTTTTTGTTCTTTTCATATTTTTTCAATAAAAATTCCATTTCCATTATATTTATTTCTTTTTCCCCAAAAAACATGAGCCACTAAATTTATCTAGCCGAAGGTTGTCAAAATTCCCCAAAAAGGGTTCATGAGGCTCAGAATCCGTACTTAGTCTTCTCGACAGTATTCATCGTTTCTCCGTATTACGAGGCTGACGCTTTCGTCCATGTCCCTTAAAATGTGATTTTTTCAACGTGTGCAAGGAACGACCGCTTTGTATATTTTGAGAAGGTTGCACAATTGGTTCATTAGCTTATTGCGTTAGAGCTTGGCGAGCCCAAGAGACAAAATGGCATGGCATTCGCCATTAAAAAATGATGATCTAGCATAATATGGTCCCACAGAAGCGATTGTTGGCTAGAGTTAGGTTCCTCTAAATCATAAGTCTAAATTCTTGAAGCTGGTGGCCATAGGCATCCTCTTCCACTATAACTGGCTTATTCTGTTTGAGAAGGATCACCTAAAAGCTGGTGATTGAATCCAAGGCGGATCGAGACAACCGAAGACTGAAATTTCTCTATAAGAAAATTTTTATCAACTTTATTTATCTCTACTATTTTAATTTTAATTTCTGCACTTTCAATTAAATCAAAACTTTTAATTCTTTTTTTTTATTTTTTCTAGGTACGTAGGTTTTTTTGGGCACAATGCTGTCCAGGATTTCGAGGAACAAGTAATTATGCAACAGTGGGTTCAACATACATTTGGTCTCTCTATAATCCAATCAACAATATCAAATGCTCTTACAAGGTCATCTGAATATTTGTCAAAAGAGATAAAGAACAACAATGTTAAAATGCACAAATTAGCCAAACATCCCGAATTAGAAAAGATATTGTATGAGTGGTTTCTCCAATATCGAGAGAAAGTAAACATGACTAGAGAAATGGTTCAAACTAAAGCAAAAGAGTTTCTCCAGAAAATGTATGGTGATGCAAATTCTGAATTTAACTTTTCAAGTGGTTAGCTAGAACAGTTCAAGGCAAGACATGAGATTAAGTTTTCTAGAAGATTTGGTAAACGTGATTCAGTTGTTATGGAGAATATTGAAGATGCTTTACCTCAAATAAGAGCTAAATTGAAAAATTTTGATTGGCAGGATATCTATAATATGGATGAAACAGGCTTATTTTATCATTTGCAAGCGGATCATTCATTGCCTACAAAGCAATTAGAAGGACAAAAAAAAAGACAATGAAAGACTTATTGTTGTGGTTTGTTGCAATGGGGATGATTCAGATAAAGTGCCTATTTGGGTTATTGGTAAGTTTGCTAATCCTAGATGCTTAAAACATGTGAATATTGATAATCTTAACTTTCATTATCGAGCCAACAAATAAGCATGGATGACTGGATTAATTTTTCAAGATTTTGTTCACTGGTTTGATACTAAAATGACTGGTAGAAAGTGTTGCTTATAGTAGACAATTTCCTAGTCCATCCCAAGGTTATTGAAGGCTTGAGAAACATTGAATTATTCTTTTTGCCTCCAAATTTAACATAAAAAATTCAACCATGTGATGCTGGAATTATTAGAGCAATTAAGATTTATTATCGACGTCGCTTTTACTCTAGCATTTTGAAAGGTTACAAGAAAGGAGAATTAAATCTTGAAAATATTAATGTATTGGATGCAATCCATTTTATTAATGTTGCTTGAAATATTGATGTGAAGCCTACAACTATTGCAAATTGTTTCTGACAATGCAAAATTTGATCCGAGGAGGATATGCCTCTCGAACAAGAAATTGGTGATGTTGAAGACATTCATAAATTAAAAGAGTAATTTCTGATTTACACTATAGAAATGCCATGGATGTTGAGTAGATTTTGAATTATCAAAGTGAAAATGAATCTTTGATGGAGTTACCTACAAATGAAGAAATTATTCAAGGAGTAATGGATGTGTCAGCTGATGACGAGCAAGATCCATATGACAGTAGTGTTTTACTACATGTTTCTCCAAAAGAGGTTTTTCTAGATGTGGATACCTTGAAGAATTATGTAATATAATACGAGAAGAATATTGTAACAGCCCGTTTTTAGGATTAACCGAAACAGTGGTTTCGGGGCCACCAGTTAATTGTGATTTTAAAAAAATGTTTTTGATATTGTGATATTTGTTTTATAAGTGATTTATTAAGTTCAAGTGGTATGACCTTAAGGTCAAGTGGGTTTAGAAAATGAGGTATCGGGACCTCATTTCTATAAACCGATTCGTAAATATTTTTATAAATATTTACGGAGTGGCAAAAAGATGGTATTAAAGTTTCGTTGAAAAATTTTATCATTTCGATAGTTAATTAAGCAAAAAAGACTAAATCGCGTAAAATGTAAAAGTTGCATTCTAATTGTTTAAGTGTTTATTTTCCATGTTTTACTAAAGTATCAGTCCCTATTTATCAATTAAACCATTACTTTATGATAGTGGAGATTGGTGGTTTGGCATATATGAAATTATGTATTATTATAAAGGACAAAAAGGTAAATGGAATATTAAAATGTATTAAATAAAAAAACATAAAATGGCCATGCAAATTTTATTTCTTGGCCGAATATGGAGGAGAAAAAGAAAGTCATTGAAGCTTCCTTATTTTCGGCACTTGCATGAAGTGATTTAGGTATGTTTTGTGTTTGGTTTTTAATAATTTTTATGTTTTTGAGATCGTTGCTTCGTATTCTAGCTAGCCCGTATCTCTGATTTCAAAACTGTTAAAGTATTTGAATGTTGCCATTGTTGAATGCATGAGTATTTTGATAGTTGATGATGGAAAATAAATTATTGTTGTTGGATATACATGTTTTGTAAAGTGAATTTTGGTAAAAATGTCAATTTTGGATTAAATTGTGAATTATTGAAATTATATGGTTGAAAGTGTGAATAAATGAAAATATGGGCTGTTATGAAGTTATAGTAAATTTGGCTAGGCATGGGTTTGGCCAAAATTGAATGAATTTAATTTTTCGAGCTTAGGGACTAAATTGTAAAGAAGTTGAAATATCAGGGGTAAAAATGTAATTTTTCCATAAAATAATTTATGGGCTGTTTTAATACCATGAATATTCGGTTAAGCTTAATTATGGTTAAAAATGGTTAATTTGCATTTTTTTAGCTCAGGGACTAAATTGAATAAAAGTGAAACTTTAGGGGTAAAATAGTAATTTTACCAAAATATGAAATTGAGTTAAAATGAATAGAATTTGAATTGTAATAGTTGAATTTGATTGATTAGATCAAGGTAAGCCTAAATGAGTCTATATCGAGGAAAAATGAAGTATCGGATTAAATCGATCTAATTTGTCGTTCTGCATGAATGAGGTAAGTTCGTATGCAATAAGCATTGTTAAATTTATGTTTCTAATGCTTTAATATCGCATAAATTGTATATACGTGAATATTTTAATGTCTGACGACATATCGACAAAATGTGGCACTTAGTGTGCAGGGCAATCAAATATGGTACTCAGTGTACGAAATATTGAGAATGACGCTTAGTGTGCGAGATATTGAGAATGACACTTAGTGTGCAAAATATCAAATGATTCAAAGGGCAATTATAAATTGTGATTGAATGATTAAATAGAGCAAAGTGAACAGGTATACATGCTATATTATATGAATTGTTTATGAGACGACTTTATAATGGTGATATTCGGGCTTTGAGCCTAGCAAGCTTTAAGCTGGTGAATAATATTATCGGGCTTCGGGCCTAGCAGGCTATAATGCCGGTGAAATGATATCGGGCTTCAAGCCTAGCAGGCGAAATGCCGGGAATAAGTTCAGACTTAAAGTCTCGCAGGCTTCGTGCCGGTGATGAATTCGGGTTTAAAACCTAGCAGGCTAAATGCCGGTGATTTGATAAAAGTCTAAGACTATGAGACCTTGTGTTAAATCGGCAATTGAATTCGTTCAATACATTAAGTTGGCCAGGTATGTGATATATACTTATGCATGTTAGATCGATTGGAATTAAATCATGAATGTGAAATGAGAAGCATAGATGAAAATGCCTATGTCATATATGTGAGTAAGGGTAAAACCATCGTAAATTATCGATAAGGGTGGGCTATGTGCGGAACCATCTTATAATTGATAATTTGAACGGTTGTGTACGAATCATTGAGCATGATGTATTGTATTGAGATTATGCTTAAGTGAAATTATAGAATTGTGATGAAATTGATTGGTGATATACATGTTTAAATAACGTGAATGCAAAGAATGTGTGAAAGAGAAAATTTGTAATAAATCTGTTTGGGATAGCAGCAGTAACGTGATTTTGGAAAATCACCATAAATTGTGGGAGTTGATTTAGAAGCTGAATAAATTATGTAATTAAAGCTTAGTGAGTCTAGTTTCTTATAAAAGAAACCGTGTAAGCAAAAGAATTGCTGATAATGAGATATTTGAAGTGGCGTGGGATAGAGTCAAATGACTTTGGGGTCCCTTGTTCTGTTTTTAGAAAATCATTATAATTTGTACAAAAATGTTTATAAGATAAAATTTATATGCTTAGACTCCTTAATGAGTCTAATTTCAAATGAAATCAACGAGAATATGTTTTGAATTCTGTACAATGAGAAATTTGATTCGTAGTGAAGAGTGGTCAGATTAGTCAAACAGTGAAACAGGGGAAACTTTAAGAAAAATCTGGTATTGATTGGCCAAACCAAAAATTCTGAAAATTTTATGGATGAAAGATATATGAGTTTATTTTCAGGTTAGCTCCATTTATAAATAATTTAGTGACTGTTACTCAAGAAGACAACTTGTAGTGAATTTGCGATTATGTTGTAAACATTGATAAAACTTGTTAATGAGTTGCTTGTTGTTTTCTTATGAACTTACTAAGCATAAAGCTTACTCCCCTTTTCTTTCCCATATTCCCTAGGGTTGCCAGGTTAGCTCGGGTTGGAGGCCGTCAGAGATATTATCACACTGTCGAGTTAACGCTATTGGTGTAAGTAAATCCTAGTGTTTCGAGTCTATGGAATGTATAGGGTTTTAATGTTGAGTATGTGATATTATGATTTAGCCAAAGGTGTTGGCTTGTATTGATAGCGTTGTAGCCATGTGAATTGGCCTATGTTGGCTAATGATGTTGTGGGCTAAATGTTTATTCATATATATGTATGATACTATATCTTGTGATGTGGCTTATAGTATATATGCCTAGAGATTGAAATGAGATTCATTGATGAGTTAGTAACTGGTGCAAGATTTGGTGATTGGTAAATAGTTAATAATGTTTTATGAATGGTTTGTAGAAATGATTATGTATGCTTAGTGATGGACATGAGGTTCGTGATGTAATGATAGTTATGACTAGTATGTGGTAATGATGTGGGCAAATTCTATAATATTTATTGCATAAGAAAATGACTTGAGCATAACATGTTTGTAGATGTTTAAGAGCTCATTTATGCCATGTTGTATGTTATTGGATAAGTATGTATCTATGCATGTGGTGTGAGACTGACAAAAGGCTTGGTAAATAGCCTATTTCAGCCACATGACTGAGCTATCTGGTGATGTGAAGCCTTAACGCAAGAGATTTTTCTAAGTTTTTCATGAGTTCTCGGTTGGGTCTGAACCACCCGGATGTATGTTTTGGGCGTCGTAAGCCCATATATGGGACAGATTGCATGTGAAAAGAAAAGTTTTCAAATTGAACAAAATTTTATGGCCCGATTTTTGTGTGATTGATTGAGGTTTTAATTATTTGAGATTTCATGGCCCTGATTAGTATGGAAGTGTTAGTAAAAGTTAGGTAGCACCTTGAACCTGTCCGGTGTTGGATCAAAGTAGGGTGTTACAAATATATCAGATTTAGTTTATGCCCTTCTAAAAGTTAAAGATGAAATTGTTTTTGAGTCACATGTAAAGAATAAGCAGTTAACTATAGATGCATATTTTAGCAAAGAATAAAATTGAAAAAAATAAGAGTTGTCTAGAAAGCACTTTAGTTTTATGTACTATATATAAAATTTTTAGTATATTTAATTGTAACACTCCAAACCCGACCTAGACATTAAGGTCAGATTATGAGGGTTACAATATTCGTAAAAATATTATTGATTAACTTATGTGAAACTTAGTTTTATTTCTAAAGTAATAATGTTATTTAATTTATCAAAACACAAGTATTTAATAGATAGTGTATGAGCAATTTGACTTTAATTTTATAAAAACAATCCGAATGTTTAACCAATTGAGTTGTAAACATCGTAATTAATTTCAAAACCTTATAGTAGAAAAATACTTTAAGAATTTCTTATCTCTTAAAATTATAGAATCCCATCAGTTATGTCGTCTTAGGTATAATTACGAGTTATAAATAGCATGTTCGCGAAAATAAATATCAAAACCAAAAGTTAACGTCCCAAAACAAATTAAAATTCGAAAGACTGTAAAGTCTAAAATTAACATTCAAAAGATACTTAAACCAAAATGTGTGAACCAAGCTCCGGAATCGCCGCCAAGTCCTAAGTCTGAAGGTCACCTGAAACGTATTAAACAAACGGGTGAGCTAGAAGCCTAGTGTGTGACTCGGCCCACAAACAGTATATACTTAGAACAAACACAAATATAAATACCATCACAAAAATTTACTAGAAACATATGTCCGATCAAAATATCATATTTTCATAATCATATATCATAATAAAATTCATAATTTTAGAATAAAAATCTCAAGCACATTCTCTTATACAAAATCAGATTAATTCATAATCAGATATAGATGCATATTCAAATTTAGATACAAATGCAAACGAATCACAGATCCTATCCCCATCTGCTACAAACCAACTCCGTCTAACTAATCACACCAAATAGGACTACAAGAGTCCATCCATCCAATCACTCCGGGTCATGGTGGTATGTCACTCATAATAGTGCAGCTGAGCTGCCAGACAGATATTGCGGTTGAACTGCCAAAATTGTAGTAAAATTGTCAGAAAACACTTCCTCCATCATAGCCAAAACCCACCCCAATGCACGTCCAAAATAATAATAACATATGTACATATCATATAGTCGAATCATATATCATATCAGAACAGATAACAGAATACGGATATCACACATGCTTTACAAAAATAGTCATGCTTTCAAAAATTGTCGACACATACAATATACATGTAACTCACTTACGAAACATATCAACACATATATCACACTTAGGGTCTTTTTAAGCAAACTGGACCCCAGGGAAGATCTAATTACAAACTACAGATTAAATCGAGCCTAAATGAAAATTTTAGTAAAATGGGTCACATGTCCGTGTGGTTTCACATGGCCCAGGTGACCAACCCGTGTAGCCTACACGGCCTAGTTGATTTGCCCATGTAAACGCACACACCCGTGTACCCCCACACGACCTAACACAGCAAGACACAAGACCGTATGGTACACACAGTCTGCCACATGGCCTACCACACAGTCGTGTGACGCAAAACAATTTCATTTTCATTTTTTCTTGTGGTTTTTCCAAATTTTCGGCTAATACACAATAGTTTCGAGTTAGAAATACACACAGTTCTCTAATCAGTTATTAAGCATTTCGCACATAGGATTCGTAGAGCATAAGGTTAGTGTCCACACATACAATTCACATTAGATTAAGCCTCACACCTGAAAACGCAATCCGAAGAGCAGTACTCTACAATTAAACACTCCAACATTTTGGATCTAAATCGACACCCTCTAGAATTGAGACTTAGAAAAGAAAACACACAAAACAGATGCTTAGATTCGGCCACACACCCTCACAACATTCAACCACCGTAGAGAAATAAAGAAAAAAACAAGATATAATATTTAAGCGTCAACTTACCCTATCAAAGGTCTAAAACGATGCAACAAAAATTGAATCGAATGGCCATCAAATAACAAAAAATAAAAGAAAAAAGTAGCTACCCGGTCGACAAGCAATGCAACAATGCGACAATTGAATGGTGAAATTGGGGAGCTATCGCAAGAATGGAAACAATAATTGCAGAAATTATTTTGGAGGTACATGATGCTGCAAACGATGCCAAAAACAAGTAAAAATCCAATCAAGAAACAACAATTAAGGTCATGATTGTCGCCATTACAGGATTTTAGTTGATATTCACATCTAATGCAAAATTGGGATTCGGAACCATTATAAGAAGAGTCTAGGCATGAAACAACAATGGAAGCAACGAAACATTGGAAAGTTTATCCAACTATTATTAGAGCACCACTCTGAAGGCAATTGAATGTTTATGGAAGATCCTTAGCTTTTCAAATCAAACCATTCTAGGATTTCACTCCCAAGGACGCATGTAACAATGCTAGTTCTTCTTTTGCTTTCTGGGGGTGCCTGTTCGATTACAATTATTAGAAACACGATTGATTATTCAGCATATAACTATCCAAAAGAATAAGAAGAAGCTGACCTCATGATAGTCTTTTAATACAGCGACCAAATTGCTCAAATGGCATCTCCAACTTTGGTGTTTCAGGACGCTCATAGCTTTCTGATCCAGTTGGAAGCAGTTGGTAAATAGCCAACCCAAGGATTTACAAAACACTGCTTGCTTCAAAAGCTTCTTAATGCTTGAGACTTCCTCTACTGAAGTGCTGTCATCTACATGATCTATATCATTCCCCACACCTTTATCACCCAGTTTGAAGCAGTTGGCAAATCTGTTATAAAAAAATAGATTAAAAAAGAAAATAAATAAAAGAAGAATCACCTTTTTGAAATTTTGTGTTATATTTTTTATTGCTTCGTCTGTATTTCTTTCTGTTTTTCGAAAAAAAAGAAGGTCCTTTACAATCTGTTTTCAAGCTTTTTTTATAGCCGAATTTCAATATTATTTTTTTCTATTTTTCTACTGTTCTCGCTACTGTTTGTGCATCTACTCCTGTCCTTTTCTTTTCTGCAGGTGTCTCCGAAGTCAACTGACGGGACGGAGGCAGTTGACGGTGGCAGACCTCAGGGTGCGAGCATACTGACTAACAAGGAGCGGTGCCAGAAGAGGGATTAGGGTTTCTTAGTTTTTCTAAAAATTTTAGATTATGGGCCGTAGATTTTTTTTGTATTTGGGCCGTTTGTAATTCTAAATTTTGGCTGATGCACTATTGTAATGGAATTTGGACTGTTATTATTACTTTTTTATTTTTATTTTGGTTTGATTTCTGTTTGGTTGAGTCTGAGCAAAATTGGGCCTCTACACTTCTAGTTAAGGAATTAAGATGATTTGTTGACCGTGGACTGGAATGATTAGTATAGTATCAATGATCATGGCATAGAGTTGGATGTTTTTTTTGTTGTCTTGGGCTAAATGATATCATTCTACTATTTTTGGAGATTCTTTTGACTTTTTACAATAAAATTTCTATAAAATAATATTTTGGATTGAAAAATTATTATTTTATCGAGTTTATTAGTTTACCGATAAAGGAATATTTTATTAATTTATTGACAAATTAATATTTATTATTAATTTAGAGAATATTTCATACTTTATGCGGGTTTTTATTTATTAAAATTCATTATGCATGTAAGTGCAATGAATCAAAGTTAATTGGTTCATGTAAAAAAAGAATTAATTAATTGGTTCATGTAACCAAAAAGAAAAAGAGTTAATGATTTCAAAATTCAGTACATATATATTTATCGGATAGATTAAAAATTTTATTATAAATAAACACATGTACGTATCAAAATATTGTAATGCATATAATCGTTTTCTCCATTATTTCCAATTTGAAAGGTGTAAAAAGTCTACATTGACAGATGAGATGAGAAAAGTATTATGTGATTACAAAAATAAGCATTCCTCTTCAAGTCAAAAAGATTTACATCAGTAGTGTTGAAACCATTTTTTTTGAAAACGGGAATCGACTTTGTTTGAAAATTAAAACGAGAGTCGCCATCGATCTTTATTAGGTATTTTTGGTCTATGAAACTTGAGAGAAAGGGTTCGGGAGTCGGTTATGTGCGAGGAAGGATTAGCACCATTGTCACGCCCAAAATTGGTACCAAATTGATTAGTTAGTGTCTTAATGTCAAAAGTTGAAAATCAGGAATAGATTTAAAATACGATCTTTTTTATTAACGTCGATTTTAAAAATGCTTGAATTAGATCAAAACAATTGCTAAAGATTTTCTCGTCTCGAGATATCAGAGTATCACATCCCGTAAGTTAGGACGCGATACCATGAACTCCCGAGTGCAAGTTTGTCTTTAATTTTAATTGGAATTTAGTGTATTTTAAATCTCGAAAGGATATTTGACCATTTAGGATCAACGAGAAAATCGAAACCCCGTAAGCTAGGGCACGATTCCTCGATGTTCAAAAACGCAAAACATTGCCTTATTTTGAAAATTTTTGTTTTTGAATAATGGTGAGTACGATATTTAAACGACGTGCATTATTTGTTTGGATTAAAATAAAACGATTTATTGGATGAATGTAACGAGGCTTGATTCATGAGGCGATGATATGAAATAAAAAAATAGTACGACATGGAACGATAATATATGAATAAAATATTACACAAGCCAATGACAATAATATGAACACGAATAAGCAAATTAAAGTACACGCAATGGCAATAATCTCACAATGTGCACCTTTAAGTACTAATCATTAATAATCAAAGATAAATTAATTAAATAATACAATTTAAAATAAATAGTTGAAAGCAATCTAAAATAAAATAATTGCAAAATAAATTTTAAAATGACGATGAATAAATTTAAAATAAATAATGTGAAGAAAAGTTAAAATCAACCATATACAAAATAATTTTTAAAAAAAAAGAAAGAATGATATATGTATGAAGAACTTTAAGATAGATAATATATATATATATATAAAAGTATGAAATAAATAATGTATAAAAAATAAAGTAAATGATAATAATAAAACATTTTAAACTAAATAAATAGAGTTCAAAATAAAGTATATAAAACAATTTTAAAATAGGTAATCAAAACGATTTTAAATAAATAATATATAATAACGTTTTTTAATAAATACCATAAACGGCAATTCGAACTAAACAGTATAAAATGATTTGAAAGAATTAACATATATAATACATTTTAAAAAATGTAATAATATATAAAGTAATTCAAAATAAATAATTTATACACCCTTTAAAATAACATACTGAAAGCTTTAAATATATGATGTGTAAAAGAATTTTAAATGAATAATAAAAGGCAAAACAGTTTTAATATAAATAATTTACATAAACATAAAACAGTTTAAGTGAAATAATATGTAAAAAGAAAAATCTATACGGTTTAAAGAGCAAATAATAAAAAATAAAAATAAACAAACAAAAAAAAATAAACAGAAACAATTTAAAAATAAAATTGAAGTTAAAAGGTCAGAGACTACATTGCAAATCAGCATAAAATAATGGGGCATAACCATAAATACTAAAAGCTGCCAGGGACTAAAGCGACAAGCGCATAAACTTGTGGGGGCTAGATGGGAGAATATCCCCGGTCCCAATGCGAAACGTTTTTACCCGAGGGCCTAAATGACACACGAATAAAATTATAGAGGTCGATTTAAAATATACACAAAACATTCCAAGACCTGATTGAAAAGTGTAACAAAAACAAGAGGACCAAAGCAGAAAATATCCCATTTCGGGTCGTCGCGGGTTTTCCCCCCTAAACGATGCCGTTTTGAGGGGTGTGGGGGGTTGCAAAACGGTAACGTTTTGCATGGCTATTAAAGCCAAATTTTTTTATTTTCTTTTCATTTCAGCCCCATTTTTTTAAAAAAACCAGAGAGCCTTTTTGCTCTCTCCCTCTCCCTTTCTCTTTTCGGCTAGGATTTTGAAACTCATCATTGCAGCCGATGTCACGGCACCACCATGGGCGATGGTTGGGGCAATGCGAGACAAGCTTTCTAGCCCCTGTTTAAGACACCCCCAAAGGCCAAGCCTTCTCAGCCCAAAAAGTGCGAAAGAAAAGGGTCTCTCCCCTCCCTATTCGATCCGATCCCGATGACGGAGGAGAGACCTCCGGCGACATAACCACGGGCAATTCCGATGAGATCTTCTTCTCTTTCCTTTTGTTTATTTTATGCCAACTTTTATTTAAAATAGATTCGTAGTAAAAAAATAAACAGAAACTAAAAAACGAATAGAAAACAAATAAAATAAAATTGAGATCAACCTTTTCAAACTTTCGTTCTGCTTTTTTGATTAATAGTGTGTGTAAAATAATATACAAAGGGGATCATTTGGCTTTTAAAGCCGAATTACAACATTTTACATTCATTTTTTTTGTTGTTTTGCTATTACTTCTTCTGATGCCTTGTATTAATTTCTCTTTGTAGGTGTCAGAGGCGTGGGAGGCCGGTGGTGGCTTGCGGGGAAGGCTCTGCGCGAGGTGGCCAATGGTTGGCCTAGCATGCAGCAGCTGAAGGCTTGGGGGCTAGGGTTTGCTATTTCGTTTTTGTGTTTGGGTTAATTGGGCTATTAGGGTTTAGGTTATTGGGTTTTAAATTTTGAGCTTGGGTGATTTAGGCCTGATATGTAATGGTTGTTGTTTGATTTATGAATTGGGTAATGGATAGGTTTATTCTATTTGGACTTGTAAATAACTAAACTATTATATTTATTTGTTTATGAGCCCAAGCAAAATTTAAGCCTTACAAGTAGGTTCAACAAATATTTAATCTTTCTATTAGTCAATCAACAATATTAAATACTTTTATACACCATATTATATTATATTCATCACATAATTTTTATTTATTAAATACGCCATATTTATATAATTTACGAGTCTTTTAGTCACTATGTGTATCGTTGGTTGTTTGGTAGAAAGTTACCCACCCACCCATCGTACATTAACCACAAAAGCTTATAGCTGCATTGGGGGAACATGGCCAATCGAAATCATTCTTCCACTTTAATTTTATGCCATATATAAATACATAAACATAAGTATATAAAATCTTTTTCTCCTATATTGATTAATTAATTATTTTTCAAATAGAGAATTAAAACTTAATTTGAAATATATTATAAAGGCTTTTATGATACTTTTATTTATAAATTTTGATTTCATATTTTATAATATTTATAAGTTTTATGGAAAAATATTAGATTAAGTCAAAAGCTTGGATATGTTTCATATTTCTTATTTTACCTCCATAAAATACCGAAATTTTCAAATTAACCAAGACCAAAAATTATTTTTAATTTAGTCCTTAATTTAAATAAACTCTGATTCTAAATTAATTCTAATCCTATTTCAATTAGGGAAAATTTTTATAAATATCCAATCTTTAAAAACACTATAATTTTTATTTAGAAAAATTAGAAATCATTTACAATCTCTATTCTGTCTCTTTCTGGGAAATGTTACTTTTTTTTTCCCTTTCAATTTATTATTATTTTATCTTTCTTGCTCCCCTCCCTGGTGTTGCTCATCTCCCAAATTGGAAAAGACTCCACACTGATATAATCTTTGTTTTTACAAAGATTATACCGAATAAAGATAAAATAGAGCATATTCTTTGTGAGTGAAAAATTCAGAATACATTTAAGTCAGCTTTTTAAGAAATCAAGAACAAAGATCCAGATATTATTTGCTAACTTGTTGCATCTCAACCAGCAAGAGAGAGGTTCTACGAAACTTCTTGGGCGTGGATAGGACAATAACTAATATTAAGAAAGTTGTGCTTTCAGCACTGCACTTACAGGAGATGAACGAAGCATTCATTGCATTTGTCAATGAAGAGAAACAATGGCAAAAAACACTTGCTCAAGAAAGATGCCAAACAAAGGTCTTCGGCCAATTTGTCACCCCAGATGAGAAACAAATGGCTGAAACATTTGTTGTAGAAGGAAATTTGGAAGATCAGATTCAGACTTGTCATTTGAAGCTAAACGAAAAGCAAGTTCGCAGTGAGCCAGATGATTTTTATTGGCTCTATATAAAAGAGTTTCTCAACTACAAACAGGTGCAAGAAAAATACAATGATAAGACAGTTGGGATCATATTTCTGATAGCAATTGTATTTTTTGAGGTATAGGCAAAAAATAAGATTCATCGATAGTAAAAATGTAATTTCTCTATTTTAATAGCTTATATTTTGATAATTTTTAGAGAATTAAATCTAATTTTTATCTTTTTTTAGGAGTTAAAAGTACAATTTTACCTTTACTAATTTAAAATTTTATAAATTATAGATGATCTAAATAAAAAAATTCATTTCAGGGGGGTAAGGCCTCTATTAGCCCCCTTAGATCCGTCCTTGGTTTAGCCAAGACTTACAATTACAAAAGAAAAGAACACTTTTATTAATACACAATACAATTATAATATAAAACACACTTGCCGAAACCTTTTTTTTTAAGGAAAAAACGGGGATCGAATTTTAAAACAACGTGTAGAGTCGCCACAAATCTTTTTGTTTAGGTGTGATTGGATCACCTAATAAAACATTTTGTTCCATTTAAATCAACTTTGGTCCACGTAAATTTAAAAATGGGTTCGGGAACCGGTTACGTATGAGGAAGGGTTAGCACCCTCACTACGCCCAAAAATTGGTACCAGATTGATTAAATGCTGTCCTTATGTCTAGGAATTTTTTGAAAAATCTTAAAATATGGTTCCTTTTAAAACATTTGAGTGGTTCAAGTTGGTCGTCAAAACTTTCTCGTTTCAAAGGTATACAACATCACATCCAGCACGATAGGATACGATCCTTTATACCTTTGAAAACACGATTGATTTTTGACTTCCAAAAGCCCATAGGTCAAAAATTACAAAAGGATGTTCAAATATTTAGTCCAATGAAAAATTGAAACCCAGCACAGTAGGGCACGATTTCTCGAATTTTCAAATATTGAACATTGCCTTGTTTTAAATTTTTTTGAATAAATGATTGTAAATTATTTGAAATAAAATAAAATAATTGATTTTTAAAAAATGAAAATTATCAAGCAACGTTTGTAAACCAAAAGAAAAATATTAATAATCATGGGATAATATGTATGCATAAAATTCAATACTTGGTGAATGAAGATAATATGATCTTATTTAACTAACTAACAAAACAAATAATTAAATATAATTAATCCAAAATATAACCCAAATTCACAAGCATGGATGAGCAACAATTGATTTAACATATAAAACAATGAATAAATAATATGCAACAACAATATATAAGGCATAATATAAAACCATCAACATAAAATGTACAAAACAAAATAGAAATTAGAAGCCAATGTGGTATAAGATAATTTTAAAACAGTGACGAACTAATGAACACATAATGTATACAATATATGAATTAATGAATTGATGAATTTGAAATAATTTGTATAAAAACTAAGGATATATATATATATACAATTATTGAAGTGAATTAGTGCAAAATGAAGACATTTGAATCAAATCATATGCAAAGTGTTAAAAACATTGACAATATACACAAGAACTTAAATAATATATAAGATATAAAAGAATAGTAAAAATACATGATAAGGTATAATCTTAAGAAATAAATTATTCACATTGTAGATTTACAAAATATATACCTATACACAAATATATTTTGAGGTAATTACTTGTAAAAACATCATGGAATTGATAAGAATAGCATGGAATTGGTAATGCTTATAAAATTAAATTAATTTTATCATAAATTGTATATGTAATAGATTTTTTTAAAAATAATTATATAAATAACTTCAAAAGAAAATATATGTATAAAATTAATGATGTATATAGATCAAACATAAGCTCCAATATATATGTATATATATAATAATAATTTACATAATGCATGAAACATGTAGGATTTTCCTTTAAACAACAAAATTATATAATAAAATAGGTGAATAAATTTAAAAGAAATTATATGTGTAAAATAGCATGAAATTAATAACATATATATAGAATAAAATTAATTTTATCACGAATTATATACATATAAAATGTATAAGTACATTTCTATAACGTATTATACAAAATGTTAAAATGATATGCTATAAAAATTTTACAATAATGACTTTAAAACAAAATACAATTATTAAAGTAGCTCAAAATATAAAAATAATTAAACAAGAATTTAAAACAATAAATATGAAATGAAGTTTAAAAATGATGAAAAAACTTAATTAAAATAAAATTAAAATAAAAGGGATAATTTACAAATTTTGAAATTAAATTGAGGACTAACGAGCAATGCGCGCAAAATTCCAGGGACTAAAGATGGATGTGTTCCAGGCCCCAAAACACAGCGCTGAGATGCGGACTAAAATATAAACATGCGCAAACTACAGAGCCAAATTTAAAAATGAAGTAAAACACATTAGGCGCAATTGAGTGCTCGTGCAAAAAGGGAGGACCTTGCGCGCAATTATCCCTCTCCGTAGAAATGCGCGGATCCTAGGGGCAAAGGATCGGATCGGGTCGGGTTGGCTCTACACGACACCGTTTTGGAGCCACTGAAACAGGCTCGAAACGGCATCGTATTTGGTCCTTTATAAGGGGTAAAATCGAATCATTTGGCCAACAATCCTAGCTTTTTCTTTTCTCCTTTAGTCGAACCCTAAATCACCACTCAAACCGCCGATTCTCATCCCCCAAACAACAACCCACACATTCAAGCCTAGGGGACGACTTTTCAGCCTTGAGATCTCCTCTTGGCTTTGATTTAAGCAAAAGGAAATCTATAGCGTATTTACAAGGTAAGACCCTCATTCTTTTTTTCCTTTTTTATTTTTGCTTTCGAATACAAAAACAACAAATCCAAAAGAATGAAGCCGAAAAAAAATAAAGTATCCAGAGATTTGAACCGGAAATCACCTTTTGATTTTGGTGGCCTTCTGTTTATTTCAGTATGCGTAAAAATTTACAGTGTACACTCGGTGGCTTTTATAGCCGGAAAATTTCCATTATATTTTGTTGCTTCTCGTGTATTCTTTTGCTATGTTTGTTTTTCCTTCTCGCAGGTTCTGTTGACGTGAAGGCGTACGGAGAAGAAACCACTTGTGGGGAGGCCATTCGTGAGAGACCACTCGTGGGAGCCCGATCCTCTGGCGCTGTTCTAGCGCATTCCAGAAGTTTCTGGTGTTCTCGGGCTGCTGAGTTTCTTTGGGTCCTGTTGGGTCTCAGGTTTGGGCTATTGGAGTCGAGTTTAGGGTTTGGGCCGTTGTGACTAGGTCTAGGTTTATTGGATCAATTTTGATGTTTGATGTTTGGGTTTGGTTTGGTTTTATTATTTTTTTTAGGTTTCAATTTGGGCCAATATTTTGTAATCTGGACTAATGCTTTATTTTTGTTTTGGGCTAATAGTAGATGTAAATGGAGTTTTATTTATTGGTTTTGTTTTGAATTTATTTTATTGATTTTTTGATAACTTTATGGGCCCGGGTGAAATTGGCCTTCTACAACACTTGCATCACTACTCCTTTTCTTCTCTATCTCTACCTCTTACACTCTTTTGCTTATGACTTTCTCTTACATCATAGCAAGAATAAAAGCTCTCAACCCTATTTATAGAGTTTAATGGCCGTTAAATTGTTAATACATGTCAACATCATTACCATTGATTTTACAAATATCTAATAGCTAGAACGTTCATCCCTAATCTAGAATATCTAGTCTTTTAGATAATATCCTATTTCTTTGTTTTATATTTTAAAATCTTTCCAATAAAATATCTATTAAATGATAAATTTAGATTTTATCTAGAAGTTGTGTTTGCTTTTAAAATTTCTCATCCCGCGACACAAATTGACTAAACACCCTTACTTGGGCTCTTTCTTGACCAAGCCTTTTTTGCCAATCCTCCTCTTCATTGACAAACTGAACGAAGGCTTTGTTAATGTCCTTCAGATGCAATGCTGAAAGCACAAGTATGTTAATCTTAATTCTTGTCCATTCCCCATCCAAGAGGTTTCCCAGAACCTCTCTCTCTCTTGTTCGTTGAGAAGTAGCAAGTCTGCGAACAATATTAGTAGATCTGTGTTCTTGCTTCCTTGTAGAGCTGCCTCATATGCATTTTGAACTTTCCCTCACCAAAAATATGTTATATTTTATCTTTCTTTAGTAAAAAGATGATAATGATGTGGAATTTTTTCCATTCAGAAAAGTCGGAAGAAGGGAGATTGAACCAAGAAATAAAGGTGACAAGGGAGGAAGGGAAGAAAGGTGAAAAACAAAATCTAAGGAAAATGGTTATATAACAGTTCGCACACAAATTTCAGATTAATATTTTAAGATTTAATTAGGGTTTAATACTTATTGTTTAGAATTTAATTTTATATTTCTTTGTTTCTTTAATTTTTTATAATTGTTAGTAAATAAATTTAGGGTTTAAAGTGTAAAATTTATTATTTTAAAATTTTATAAAAATATTTAATTAATTTGTCGAAATATATATTATAAGCGAAATATAGGAAGTCTTTCCCAAAATCTAATCATATATATATTAAACGCCCCATGATACTACCGTAAGTCCCATTAAGACTTAAATTTAGATTGGAGTGTAAAATTCACAATCTTTTAATCTAGTGTGTTGATATCTTCTTAGATTGGATTCGATCTAAATTTGGATTCATCGAATCAATTTTACATTACTTTTTTTCTATTAAAGTACTCGAAGTTCTTTATATTATAGGGTTGGATCAAATTAGTCCATTTATTATTAAATAGATCAATTTAAATACTATATTATTAAAAAATCAAATAAATTTAACTTGTAAAAAAATAATAGTTACTGAATAAAAATATCTTGAAAATTGTATTCTTCCAAATGTAGTTTGATTTCAAATAAAAGATTTTATTTTAAAAATCATAAAAACTTTAAAATATTACCTCTGTTAAAAAATAAATGTTAAACCTATTTCAATTTGGTTTTATTTGATTCTTTTTAGTAGTATAAGAACTAAATTGATCCATTTAATAATAGAGAGATTTATTTGATCAGATTTACAGGGACCTTTGGGTACATTCACCCTTTTTTTCCAAACGAACGTCCATGAAAGAAAACATGCATTCGTGATTTAGCTCTTCAGTAGCCTTTCAAACTAGAAGGCTTCAGCTCAAATTAACTCTCACAATCCTACAGTTCATTTAAATTTGATTGTTATTTCCCTTGATTGATCTAACTACTCATTCAATTTGTCACGTCAATGTTTTCCTCGGTAGACTGAATACAACTATTATGTATTCTATTGGTCCTTCCAACTGTATGTCATTCAACACCGAATTAATAAATTCATTTTGACTTATGTCTATACGACTTTATGAGATGACAATATCTCTCTAAACAGAAGAAATAACAAATATTAGAATGAAAGTTTTTAAGTATGATTTTGGATCTCACGAGTCTCTCCTGAATTAAGTATTGGTCTAAAGCTAGATTGATATTTTGTTACTCATGAAAATAAACATATTCAATGAAAAATTTTAACAAAGATCAAGTTAAAATAAAAATAAATTGAAAGAAGAAAAAGTAAGATTGCCCAGTCCAAAAGAAAGAAACAAACTAGAGATTTGCAATTGCAATTGATTACCAAAATCAAAGTACAAGGGTTGCGTCTCCCTCATGCGCATATATATATATATATATATATATATATATATATAATCCTACTCCAACTCTTTAATATAGTATTAAAAATACTAGCAAATTAAAAGTAGAAAATTAAAATATATATTATTTTTAAAATAAATTATTGAAATAAAAATTCTCAAAATAGATCTTTGTCCATGGGTCCAAAGCTTTTATGATAACCTGCCGTCTCGATTTTACTTTTCAATTTTACTTTTGTACCTAATAAAAAATAAAATAATAAGGTAAAAGTTGATACCATCTCATTTAAGAATTTATCAAAATTAAACGCAATGCATATGTCATTTCAAATTCTCTCTAATTAGCCAATGCTTGCCCTCAAGCATTTTATTCTTTTTCCAATCCAAGCATACTAATATCATCCAAGTCAGTCTAATTCCTACAATCATCAATTCAATCAAGTAAATATACATTGGTAAAACTTCAATCCACAACAGTCTCCCATAAGCTAATATGTCTATCCGCAATTCAATTGAGCACACAATTATCATATTATCTCATAATTAGAATCCACAATATTGGTTCAAGTTAAAATGTCAAGTCACCAAACTTATCAAAAATTCATAGCCATAAACAACCCTTTGTTTAATTTCTCGTGTTCTCTCTCTCTCTCTCTCTCTCTAAACGAAGGAAATGAAATATTTATCTAGAGTGTCGCTAAATCTTTTTACACGAAGAAGGATGACAACCTAAGCACCCCACCTCGGCTACTCTATTTGTCACATCTCTAAATGGCTATTAGTTCTACTCATAACTATTAAGACCAGTGGAGTAAGTGAATGACTTCGAACGTCACTCAATTTTTTTATGCGAAGATAGATGACAACCCAAACACCTAACCTCCGTTACTCAATCAATTACAATTCTAAGATTTTACTTTTAATCTAAATAGTTAGTTGGGTATTTGTTGATTTTTTTATTTTTTATTTTATTTTTCAATTTTATTAATCTAAACAAGTGCCTTTATTTAATGTTGTTGGCTCAACAAGGCCCATCATTCTATTCAAATCAGATTTCTAATCCTATTTTCTCTCACTCTTGAAGTTTCATCATTGGGCATTCTCTTTTCCCTTAGTGCTTGAGAGGCTTTAGTGCCTCCATCTCATTGTCAACTTGTAACAATATGATTTTAAGTGTTGTCAAAAAATGTGGTTGCAGAACCCTATTTTTATAAATCGAGTCTGTAAACATAAAATATAAACATTAATGAAATTAGTATAAATATATATTGAAGTTCGGTTAAGTAATTTAATCGAGAAAACCATTAATTACAGCATAGGGATTAAATTGTAAAAGTCCAATCGCTATTGAGTTTTAATTTAAAAATACTTGAGGACCAAGATAACAATTATTTAAAGGACCAAAATGGTTAATAAACCAATTTTAATCATGAAATAGTGGAGAATGATGATGGGTTACACTTAAATTAATTTATGATTAAAATGTGTAAGTTAATCTCTTGATTAACTAAAACAAGATTAATTAAACTAAATTAACATTAATTAAAGTGTATATATGTGTGTATTTTAGTGGAAAGAAAGATGAAAAGAAACATCCTCATCATCTTCCTCCACCGTCCACCAAAGTAAGAAAGAAAGAAATGCTTCAAACCATTCCAACATTCGACTATTAATCAAGTAAGGTCCTTAAGCTATTTTTATTTTTATTTTTATTTTTATGGAATTTGAATCATGAGAGCTTGATTCAACTCTCTCGTGTATCAATTTGTTCAATTTTTTAGTTTCTAGAATTTTTCCATTAAAATGAAATTGATGAAATTTAGCTTGATTTGATGAAATTGGTAGTTAGAAAGCTTAATTATGTTAAAGACTAAATTGGAAATTAAATTAGGCTTGTTAGATAACTTTGTATCATTAAGGACTAAATTGAAAAATATCATGATATTATACTATAGATGAAAAGAATAGGGTCTCTAATGAAAGAATGTGAAATTGGATTTTAATACGATGTTAGACATAAAAAAATATGTGTCTCCCGAGTATAGGGACTAAATTGAATAAAATAAAAATTATGTTGGCTATGTATTTTAATGTGAATTGAATATAAATTGATATTGTTTTTATTCTTGAATTATTGAACATAGCTAAATATGACGTCGAGATGTCGCGAGAGAAAGGAAAGGCAAGAGTTTTAGACAAGTAGCAGAACTATTCGTTTGAACTTTTATGATTCGAGTTCAATATATATATACATACATATATACATTATTATTGTCTATTGGTTATTAAGGTAAGTTTATTTGTTGTCTTATGAACCAAATTATGCTTGACAGTATTGAAAGTCTAGAATTGGATTGAATTGAATATACCTTAAACAAGCTTGATATAAACTATGATGTGTATTGATTTAGTGGTTACCTACTAACTGTCTAAGGCAAAGCCGAGTTTAGTTGGCATGTCATAGGATAATCAAAATAGTGAAAATCATCATTGTTGAGCTACTTGGGTTGGTAAAATATATAGATAATGAAAGTCATCATTTTTGAGCCATCGGGGATGGTAATGTAATAGGCCCAATTTGCCCGTGCCTATAATTAACCAAAAAGCCAAAAAAATAAAAAAAATAATAAAATCAAAATAAACCAATGTCCATTTACAAAACTCCGAGCCCATAAAAGAACCCAAAACCAAAATAAAACAAAAGAATAAAAAAAACCAATGTAATAAAAGTCCATTAGTCTAAAATAGCCCATAACCCAATTAACCTAAATAATATCCGACCCAAACATTAGGTCTAAATCCTAGCCCAAATAAACTAACACCCCAGTAGGCCCAATCTCGAAATTAGCCCAAACTGTCCGGATGGGTGAAGACTCTGGAAATCCCAGGTCACCAAACCGCTACTCACGCGCATCACAGCCTCCCCGCGAGTGGCCTTCCTCCGTATAGTCGAACCTGTGAGAAGAAGCAGATTAACAGAATATGCAGCAAATTACAGTAAAGCAAATTAATTTTTCTTATTTATTTTATTCTCATTTTTCAGCTATAAAAAGCCACCGAATGTAATCTCTAAGAACTTACGCATACTGAATATGAAAAACGCACTTCGAAAACAAATCAGAAAAGGTGATTTTTGGCTTTTCCCCCGATTTGGTTCTCATTTCTTTCTTTCTTCATGATTTTCATTTATTGTATAATAAAAAAAGAAAGAAACTTATCTGTGTTTTGACGCCTTCGAATCCCTGCTTGTTTCGTCACAATCGAAACTAACTAGCGATTTGGGGCTTGCGAGCAAGACTCACGAACTTATGGTTCAATGAAGCCTTGATTGACCATTGTATGAGTCGAAAGGAGAGGCAGGAGAATAGTCGAATGAAGGACTGTCGGTCGGCCGAATATTGGAGAGAAAATTTTGTTTTTTCTTCTTTTTGAAAGCGGTCAAATGCTTCATTTAGGGTTTGTTCTTGCTATTATAGGGATCATTAGGCAACATCATTTTAGGCCAACATCAATGGCCTCAAAACGACACTGCTTAAAGAGCCCCAACCTGAACCGATCCTTTGCCCCTAGGATCAGTGCGATTCTGCGGAGAGGGGATAATTTCGCGCAAGGTCCTCCCCTTTCGCACGAGCATTCAATTGCGCCTAATGTGTTTTACTTCATTTTTAACTTTGGCTCTGTAATTTGTGCATGTTTACATTTTAGTCCGCATCTCAGTGCTGCGTTTTGGGGCCTGGAATATTTCTAGCTTTAGTCCCTGGGAATTTGCGCGCATTGCGCGTTGGTCCTCATTTTAATTTCAAAAATTTGTAAATTATCCCTTTTATTTTAATTTTATTGTCGAAACCATTTTTTAAATCGAGTTTTGGAAAATGGAAATCGACTTTAAGAAAAACAAAAACGGGAGTCGCCACCAATCTTTTTAGGTGTGAGTGGATCACCTTATAAAATGTTTTGTTTTAAAACATTAATTTTGGTCTACGAAAGTCGAGAAAACGGATTCGGGAGTCGATTACGTACGAGGAAGGGTTAGCACCCTCGTAACGCCCAAAAATTGGTACCTAATTAATTATCAAGTGTCTTTAATGTCAGAAAAAACAAAATTAAGATGCAATCCTCTTTAAAATATTTTGATTTTGAAAATTGAGATTCGCTTGTATCAAAATATTGTCACTAAGTTAGCCCCCTTTTTTTTGAAATCCCTATCTCGAAACGACAAAACGCCACATCCAATAAGTTAGGACACAACGCTTTAAAATTCCAAGACAGTTGATCGTATTTTGAAAACCTTAAAAAATTTAAAAGGATACTTGACTATTCGAACTCAACGAGAAAAGTTGCAACCCAATAAGTTAGGGCACTACTTTTTCGAAGCTTCCAAACACCAAGCATTGCCTTTTTATTTTTTGAAAACTTTGAAGTCTCGTTTTTTAAAACCGATGCATGAAGGAGCGCATTAACATAATAAAACATAACATACAAGATCGCATATTATAGTAATAGGTAAATAAAAGCATAATAACAATAACATAAATGTCATACATTAATTAATATATATATATATATAGTAGAAATATAAAAATATGGCAAATTTTAAATAAGTAAAATATACATACAAAAAAACAACATATATCAAAGAAGAATAGATAAAACATATAAATGTGTAATTCAACATATATATTAATAAACGAAAAAATGATGCATGATGTATAATTGTATAAAAACAAAACAAGACAAACAAATACAATAATATATAAAAATAATAATAATAATATAGTAACATATGTTATTAAGCAATCAACACTTTATAAAATCATGAAAATAGCATTTAATACATGGACAATTTATAATATTTTAAAAAATAAAAGGTTTAATAAAATAAAGTGAGTAATTTGGATATAAGTGTATATAATTAAAATACAATTTAGATATGGGTGATAATAATATGTTATAGATAAACTTTTAATTTTAAGATAAAATAATAAAAAAATTATGGTATTGTATTATATCAAATAATATAAACATTTAATGATACATAAAATATAATATTTAATAGTGAATTTTAAAATAGATAATATATAATAGTATATAAAAATAATAATAAATGAAATAATATATAATATATAATATAAAAATGTAAGTTTTAAAATAATGTATAATATAAATAAATAAATATATAAGATATATAAGTTAAAATATAATATATAATAATAATTTACAAATTTTGAAAATATAATAATTTAATAAATAATATATAATAAATTAAAAATAAGTTTAAAAGTATATAAAAAAGGGGTGAAATTAAAACGAATTAAAATTTATAGGGTTATTTTTTAAAGAATAGAAATCGAGGGCCACTTGGAAAACACGTTTGGATTAATGGACTCACCGGGCAATTTGCCCTAATCCCCAAAACGGCACCGTTTCCCTAGTTAAACCTTAAAAGGCCATTTAGGACTAAATTGAAATAGATACAAACTGTTAGGTCCAAATCATAAATAAAATAAAGCATGATTATAAACACACAAAAAGGTGAAAGGACTGATTGGGTAATTAACCCAATTCTCAAAAACACGCGGATCCTCCCCGGGTAATCGGGTCAATGCGCGGATCCTTAGCCTTAATACGACATCGTTTTAAGCTTATTGGATTAAGCTAAAACGGCGTCGTTCTGTTGTGGCTATATAAGCCAAACTATTGGTTTTAAATCATTTTGAATCGGTTCTGGAAAAAAAAGAAAAAAAAACTCTCTGAAAGAGAGTTGGGGAGGGGTATTCGGAGGGTCACCGGACCTCCATCTAGGGGTCTGTACTCGCTCACGCGCCCTCACCTTCTCCACCGCATACGGTGGTCGGAGGTTTAAAAACCTCACCTTTCAATGCCGATTAAAGGTATTGCTTTCTCCTTTCATTATTTGCAGTATATATACGTACATATATTTAAAAAATTTCACCTTTGTGTATTCAATCGATTGAGATGCTTGCTGTGTATATGTATGCGAGAATAAATTATTTTGCTGAATCTCTAAATTTTTATTGATTCTCTCTGTGTGTATTTTTCGGAGTGTAAGTCCCTTTACATCATTTTATTTGGGCTTTTATAGCTACTGCTTTATTACATAAACTGGGAAAGAAATCTTCGATTTCTTTCCATTTCTTGTCTACTGTATCCACCGTATCTTTGATTGTGATCTGCTGAAATCCTTTTATTTTAGTTTCTTTTTTTGTTTTTTCGTATCTGCTGCGTTTCCTTTTCTTTTGCAGGTGCTTGCGAGAAATCTGGTAGTGACGAGGGCTGGTGTAGATTCGCGCTCTGATTTCAAAAGCAGAATCACAGCGCTGCTGGAGGAGGTCACTGGAACGACGCGAGAGATGAGCAGGCGCGTCCGTTGAGATGGCTTCTGGAATCTTCCATTTGCGGCGCGAGGAGAAAGAGCTAGGGTTAAAAACCCTAGCTGGTAATTTTAAATTTCAGGCCTCTGCTATTTGGGTCTGGTTTGGGTAGGGTGTAACAGGTTTGGGCTATTTTGGGTTTGCTGTAACGGGTCTGAGGTATTTGGGCTTTGTGTTTGGGCTCTTGTAAGGACTTTATATGGACTGTTAAATAAATAAACATTTATTCATTTATTTATTTCATTTGGTTTTATTTAAGCCCGGTCAAATTTGGGCTATTACATTTATTTTAATTAAGTTTTTTTCATCATTTTTTTAAATTCATGTCACATTCATTTTTAAATTATTGTTTAATTATTTTTATATTTTGAGCTACTTTGATAATTGTGTTTTGTTTTAAAATCATTATTGTAAAATTTGTGTCATATCATTTTAACATTTGGTATAATATTTTATATAAATGTTTTTGTACATTATTATATATATATATATATAATTCATGGTAAAGTTAATTTTATTCCATGTATATTATTAATCTTATATTATTTTGTACATATAATTTCTTTTAAATTTATTCCTATATTTTATGTTATATCTTTGTTGTTTAAAGGAAAATACTACATATCCTATGTATCTATTAAATTATTATTATATATGCATATATATATTGGCACATATGTTTGATCTATATACATCACTAAATTCATATATTTTATACATATAGTTTTTCTTTGTATACATAATTATATTTTTAAAATCATTACATATATAATTCATGATAAAATTAATTTAATCTTATATGCATTATTAATTTCATGCTATTTTTACAAATAACTACTTCTAAATCTCTTTATGTAGATATATATGTTTTGTAAACCTATTATGTGTATTTCCTAAGATTATATTTTATTATGTATTTTTGCTATCCTTTCATATTTTATATATTATTTAAATTCTCCTTCATTGTATGTATTTTAACAAATGTTTTAGCACTTTGTATATTATTTGATTTAAAATCTTCATTATATAACACTTATTTTAATGATTACGTATATATCCCTAGTTTTATTACAAATTATTTCAAATTCATCAATTTATCAATTCATATATTATATATTATGTGTTCATCAATTCATCATTATTTTGAAATTGTCTTATGCCACATTGGTTTTTAATTTCCATTTTGTTTTGTATATTTTGTATTGATTGTGTTATATTAGGTTATATATTATCGTTGTATATTATTTTTTATATTGATATATCAATTGTTCTCCATCCATGCTTGGAAAGTTGGTTACATTTTTCTTAGATTTGTTATGTTTAATTGTTTGATTTGATTGGCTAAATAGGGTTATATTATCTTCAGTCTCCAAGAATTGTACTTTATGCTTATATTTTATCCCATGTTTTTATTTTTCTTTTAGTTTACAAATGTTGTATTATAATTTTCAACTTTTTAAAATCAATTGTTCTATTTTATTTCAAGTAAATTTAAGGCGTTTTGAACCAGTTTACAATGGTTTATTTAAAAATTTTCAAATAAGGCAATGTTCAACATTTGGAAATTCGAAGAATCGTGCCTTACCGTGCTGGGTTTCGATTCTTCATTGGACCAAATAATTGGACATCCTTTTGTAATTTTTAACGTATAAGCTTTCGGAGGTCAAAAATCAATCGTGTTTTCAAAGGTATGAAGAATCGTGTCCAATCGTGTTGGATGTGATGTTATATACCTTTAAAACGAGAGAATTTTGACGACCAACTTGAACTGCTCAAATATTTTAAAAGGAACCATATTTCAAGATTTTTTTTCTAAAATCTTAAACATAAGGACAACACTTAATCAATCTGGTACCAATTTTTGGATGTAGTTAGGGTGCTAACCCTTCCTCATACGTAACCGGCTCCCGAACTCATTTTTAAATTTACGTAGACCAAAATTGATTTAAATGGAATAAAATGTTTTATTAGGTGATCCAATTACACCTAAACAAAAAGATTGGTGGCGACTCTACATTTTATTTTAAAAGTCGATCCCTGTTTTTTTCCCTAAAAATAAAAAGGGTTTCGACAGGTAGAATATCGAAATAATAAGAATTATCATTGTCGAGCCTCCCAGGATGGTAAAATATGTATCTAGTGAAAACTATTATTGTCAGGCCACCTGAGATGGTAGAATAAACAGTTGGTAAAAGTCACCATTTTCGCCATCTAGGATGGTAGAACATTCAAAATTTAAAAGTCATTATTTTCGGGAAACTCGGGATGGCAAGAGTAAAGTAAAGGCTATGGAATGTTGATGAAATCGATAGAACATGTATTCATACATATGAAGATGCATATGTTTGTTTATTTCGTACGTAGGTAATAGTAGACCTTAAAGATGCAAGAAGTGTTTCAATATCAAACTACAACCCTCGACTCAAGAATGTTTGTATAACCTTAATTATTATGTTTTCAATAAATGACATGTACTTAAGTTTTAAGTCGATTTTGTATAGTGTGTGACCTTTTTGTCAATTGGGATATAGCAAAGTTTGAATTGAATATAAGAAAATGACATTATATATGGTATTTTTATACCACTAAATGTAACACCCCAAAATCAGCCTAGACGTTATGGCCGAATCCGGTAATGTTACGATGAAGCGTTTTGAAACAGTGTTATTTCGATAAGGCTTTATATAGTTGTTCGATAAATCATCCGAGTATTATAACTATTACTGAAAGCATTATTTAATTAATTCATTTTCCAAAACATAATTTACAACGGAAGCCTTAGAAACCGTTATATTTTGGAAATTCAGTTTGCATTTTCGAAAAAATCTTTATTTTCATAAAACCATGATTTTAGTCAAACGTCGTAATAAAAGTTAAAACGCATCCAAAACCAAAATAAAAATCAAATAGTCCAGAGAGTCCAATAATTACGAAACTCTCAGAAAATAATCCTTAAATTAAATAAAAACCGTTATTTAAAATAGTTTACAAACTCATGGTTACCTTGAGACTCCGTCACACCAAACCGCCTAAGTCCGTGGATTACTTGAATAGAACAGACAAACAAATGTGAGTTTTTGTAAACTCAATGTGTAACCCAACAGAAATAGACATGAAACATACATAGATTTTAATGGTCAGTCAGATACAAATTTGGACCTAAGTCCATAGCAAATACAGTTATTAGAATCAGATAAGCAGAACAGATATAGCGATTTCTACCTTCATCCTCTACACACCATCTCCGACCATCCCATCACACTAGGTGGGGTTAAAAACATCCACCCATCCCTACACACCATATAGTTTCGATGTGGCACATTACAGATAATATGCAGTCAAGCTGCCAAAATATAGGCGAAGTGTCGCCATACAGATCACTTCTTCCACATATACAAGACCCACCCCAATCACAAATACATAATACATATACAGAAATAATAGATTTAACATGCTTAACATGCTTGTATATAGATAACATGCATGCTTAAACAGTACAGTTAGACATACATTTAGAATCCTACTCAGATTAGCCTATCAGAATATCATAGAACATAAAATAGGGTTTGGTTAGCCCTTATCAACCCTCCAGTAGGCCACAGTCGATCAGAACGACCCATCATGGGCCCACACGCCCTTGTGGCTCACACGCCTAGATTTGCTTTGCCCGTATGGTCCACACGGCCTGGCCCAAAACCCACACACCCGTGTGGCCCATACGCCTAACTTGGCCTAGCCCGTGTTCTACACCACCACACAGCCGTGTCCTGCGAACGGCCACGCCTTCGTCAAACACACGATCGTGTCTCGCACACAGCCAGACACACGCCCATGTGGTGTTGATAGAATACTTTTTGGCTTTCGTCGAAGCTCATTTTTTAATGGTTTGGGTATACATCTGATTCAATTTTTCTGCGAATGTAACCTCGAGGCTTTCGAAACCTAAAACAGAGTACCCAACAACGATTTAAAAGATCGATTAATGAATTCAAAAATGAAAATCCAACACGAAACCGACCTACCGCCGACGACAACCACTGTTAACGCGTACTAAGCCGTTGGAGACTAACTACAGGTTCCCCATCAATTCCTATGCAAAACATTATCAAAGAATTACTTTCCTTCTACATTACCCCATTAATGAAAATCCCCACAAACATCAAAATCCCAAATTAACCAAACTAAAACTTACAGTTAAACGAAACCCCATTTACCAAAAACGCACGATGAACACCAAAATATCGAGATACAAAATTACGACAGCAGATAGAAAGAAAAACATAATCATCAAAAAGAAGAGGAAGAAGAAAGTAGCAGAGAACAAAGAAAATTAATGTCAAATTTGTTTTGGGGAATTTGGAAGAGAGAGAAAAGAAAATAATAAATAATCAAATAATACATCAACAACTCCCCCAAATTCCTCCCCACTAACCCACTAACACTCAACTATCTCATAATCCTAGTCCTACCCAACCTCTAACAACCACTCGAAACAAAAATTAACACCCTTGCTCCGCAGGGATTCGAAATGACTATTAAAGACATTAGATTAGAAATGACAATGTATTTATGTTATATTATTTAATATAAAACATAAATTAAAATTATATTTTTATAAAATGATAATTAAAATATTAAAATCATATACAATAAAATTTAAATATTTTTAAATTATAGTCATAATAAAATATCAAAATATTTTTCAAATTATATTTAAATCAAATAATAAAATATAAATTAAATTGTATTTATACTAAATTTATAATTTTATAATGAAAATTAAATTATATTAAATAATGACATATTAAACTTATGTTATGTGTATTAAATAAAATAAATAATAAAGGAAGAGTTGGAGGGGTAAAATAATAATTACCCTTATTTTTGGACTTTCAAATCAGTCTACTAGAGCTTTTAACTCCAGCCAATATTTTGGGTAACAATGAGGTGAGAAATGCTTACTGATGTGCTTGCCAAACACCACAACTGGAGCTGCATTTCAGTTCAAATTTTTTTATTCTTTATCTCACCACACTGAGCTTACTGGTGATCCAAAGAGGCCCTGAGCTTGTTAACTCACCCTTCTGTGTTTGACCTTTCGGGTAATCTGCAAGTTTAGGGCTAAACAACGTATGGGAGCTCAGATTGTTTTATCGGTTAATAAAATAAGATAGTTTATGTTTTAACTATTTTGGACTGTAAATTTATTTTTAGACCTTTTTTTTTGTCGATTTTTGAGTATTTTTAACGTAAAAATGCAAAATGACATGGATTAAGAAACTAAAATTCGATTTTTAAACTAAAACTCTGAAGATTTTCTACTACAAAATTAAGTAATCTCTAACGTGTTTTTTGGTAAATAAATAAATAGTTTTAACAAATGTTTGTCTTAAATTTGGAAATGATTTGCCAAAATTAATACTTCAATACTTTCTAACAGACGATTTTGAATTCAAATTTTGAGTTTGAAACAAGTGTTTTCGGACTTACATTTTTCTAAACATTTGTGAGAGTTTTGTCAAATATTATATGCTTTCGAAATGCGCCCTAAGGAGGATTAAATCAAAAGTTTTTAAACAAGCTAATGTAATCCCTTAAAATATAGTCATAACATCTAGATCGAGTTTAGAATGTTACAATAATAATATAAAAATTACATGTAAAATTAGCATTATATATATATATATATATATATATATATATATATAAACAATGACACCGTAAGTGAAAATCTATGTTTGATCCTAACAATTGTCGAATCCACCTGAAACATGTAAAAGGGAAAAAAGTAAGATGATGGTAGCATAAATGACATCAATGAAGTGAGGGCATCACAAATTTATAATGTTTGGTTGCTGTTTGGTGAAAGCAAAATCTCCACTTGACTTGGGAAAGCAAAATCTCCACTTGACTTGGGGTCAACATTATATATTTTCCTCTGTAAATTAGATAAATAGATGTAATAAAAGAGACAATAGCAATAACTGCTTTCTTTTTCTTTTGTGGAAAATATGATCCTAAAAGCAAAGTTAGTTAGTGCGCTCAATATAAAGAATTTATTAATTTTGGTTTAAATGAATGTATGTGAGTTTGAAATGTTATTATATAAAATTTTTGATTCAATGTAAAAATTATTTATTAATTAAATAATTTTTATTTATTATAAGACATATTATATCAATACTTTTATTTTTTAACATTAAAATTAATTGTAACCTTGTACTCTCTCGGGTCAAAAACAAATTATCACAGAAAAAAATTGAGTTCTTATCTCAAATTTATTAGCGACACAATTAACATAACAAAATTTACACAAATATAAAATAATTTAAATATAATTATAATATGATAAAATATACATACATAAATTACAAAATTATATAACATGAAGTTACTGACATTATTTCATCATTTCTACTTTTTCATCAGTAATATTCACTTTTACCCTTTTTCTAATTTTTTTTTCATCCACAAAAAACTTGAAATTGGGCTATAAATAGGAGTGGAGAGAGGAGACCAAGTAAACCTACATGGCTAAATCCAAAATGAAGCCGCTGTTTCTTTTAGTTTGTGTTCTCTTAGCTTCCTCTTTCTTTATTCCCATGTCTGCCATGCCTATCCAGAACCAATCCTTGGGTAAGATTCAGCTGCTAGTCTTTATGTTTATATATAGGACATCCATATATATATATATATATATATATAGAATTAACAATATGCATGGGTGGACATAATATATGATTGTTGCAGGTGGAAAACGCAATGAAATTGGATGTGGTCGTGGAATGAAATGCATACCAAAGGCAGCGCCTCGTAAGTGTAAAAGTCCTTACAGCAAGTCATGCAACCCGCCCTGAATGTGGTAGAAAATAAAGCTATGGACCTATGGATGCTATGTTATTATGTCTATGCCTATGGATATGGATATGGGTAAAGTTATGCTAATAATAAATTAACAAATAAATAAAGTTTCCCCCATGCCTCATGGCCCATGGCAATGACCACATCATCATCAATGAAGTTCTTGCAATGATCGTATCATTACTTTCATGACTACTAGTTTGTATGTGTTATGTTTAATAAATTATGGAGTCCTTTTATGTTGAGAAATATCAAGTACTACTTTTTTTGTGATATGTTTATGTTCAAGAAATTATTGTTGGTGATGTTAAAGAAGAACAGAGAACAGGAAGCAAAAACGTGCAGCAAAGAAGCTGTTAGCTCTTTCATTCAACCAGAAAATAATATATTTAAAATCAAATGTGTCGAAACCATTTTTTTTTAAAAATGGCGGTCGATTTGGATTTTAAAAAATGAAAACGGAAAAAAAAGGGAGTCGCCACCAATCTTTTTTGATGAGGTGTGATCGAGTCATCTCGTAAAAGTGGTTGTTTTTAATAAATGGTTTGATTTATTTAAACAACGATTTTGGTCCACGAAATTAAAAAAAACAGGTTCGGGAGTTGGTTACGCACGAGGAAGGATTAGCACCCTCGTAACGCCCAAAATTGGTACCTAGTTGATTAATTAGTGTCTTAGTGTTGAAAATTGAAAACTTGAAAGACTTTAAAATACGATTCCTCTTTTTGTAACAAACACTCGAATGTTAAAGACCTTCTCGTCTCGAAGTAATAAAATGTCACATCCAGTAAGTTAGGACACGACATCTCGAACTTTTGAGAATGAGTTTGCCTTTTATTTTAAATTCGTGTATTTTAACTCTTTTTTTAAAAAGGATATTCGATTATTTAGGGTAAACGAGGAAGATCCAAACCCAGTAAGTTAGGGCACAATTTCTCGAACTTCTAAATACCGAATAGTGCCTTTATTTGTAAAAAATCTTATCTCGAGGTAACAAGATGTCATATCCAGTAAGTTAGGGTACAACACCTCGTATCTCCGAGAATAAGCATTTTATTCAAAACTCGTATTGTGATTTTAAAAAAATATTCCGTTATTTAGATTAAATGAGAAAAATCGAAACCCAGTAAGTTAGGGCATGATTTTCTCGAATTTCTAAATACGAAATATTACTTTTTTGAAAGAATTATTTTTATTGGGTAAAGGTTAAAGAAAAAATAATAAATAAATTACGGTATTAACAAGCATAGTGGGATAATAATAAATATGTAATGTAAATGACAATAATAAGAATAGAAATAAAGAAGTAAAACCAAGCAGGCAATGTAGAAAAGATGGGTAAAAATAAATAATAAATAGATAAAAATGATAGAAATAAAATAAAAAAGAAACCTAATAGTATATACATGAAATAGTGGAAAATAATAATAATACTTATAATAATAATAACATCAAAAATATTAATATTAACAATACTAATAAATACAATAGTAAAAGAGGATAATAGTAAACATAATGATAATAATAATAATTTATGAAAATAAAAGAAAATGATAATAGTTTACAAATAATAATGATCTATTATTAATAATAATGATGCAAGAATAAAAAGAAAAATAACAAAAATATCAATACATTATTAAGAATCATAAAAATAAAAACAATATGTTAATAGTGATAATGGTAAAAAGGAAAATAGAAATGATAATAATAATAATAATAATAAAGTAGAAAATAATATTACATTAATAAGAAAATAATAATCTAATAATGATAATATAAAATATAATAAATAATAATAGAAAAGGAGTAAAACATAAAAATATAATGATAATAATGGTAGTAATAAAAGTAATAATACTAATGATAGCAGCAAATATAATTGTAATAATAATAATAATAATAACAATAATTTGGATAATAAAATAGCAAAAATGACTAAAAGGGATTAAATCGAACTTGAAGCAAAAGTTGTAACGCCCCAATTTTCGGGAATCCTGTGAATGTTGGCATAGGTTTAATTACGTTAGTGGGCCTTTAGAAAGCTCAAGCTTAAGATAGAACCCGACAATTTTAGTTAATTTTTGTTCCATAAGAAAAAGGGGGTGAAATTATGAAATAGGACCTATGTGAAAATGTTTGAAAATGCTATAGGCTAAATTGAAGTGGCCAAATAAATAGGAGTGCAAAATAGGAGGATTTGCATGACAAACCTCCCATTTTACATGTAGTGGCTGGTCATCATGTTGTTGTAGACAAAATGTGCACTTGATATCCATAATTTATGGTACAAATTGACACAAATTGATAATGGGTTAGGTAAATGTTCCATGATAATGAGTTAGGTAAATGTTCCATGATAATGGGTTAGGTAAATGTTCCATGATAATGAGTTAGATAAATGTTCTATGATGGGAATTTCATATCTTTTGTATTAAAGAATTAATTGGATGAAATATGAAGTTTTATTAAAAGAAAAAGGGGTGAAAAGAACAAAGTTTTGTCCATCTTTGTTCATCATAGCTGAAAGTTAGAGAAGTGAAAGGAGAGGAGAAAGCTCTTGAGTATTCGGTCATTAGGAGGAGGAAAATTGAAGGTAAGTTTTTGGTACATTGCTTCTATTTTGAGGTTCATGAGCTCATCTTGATTCTACCTTAACTCTTGAAGTATATTTTGATTTTTAGTTGTGTTGTGAGCATTTAGTCATGAATTAAAATGAAGGAAATGGTTGTTGTTTCATGTTCTTTTGATGAAAAATGGAAGATAGGTGAAATTGAGCCAAACAAATGAGCATGCATGTGCCTTAGATGCTAAAAGGAAAAATCGGCTAACATGTTGTGCTTTAAAATGATGAAATGGAGATTATACTTAAGTAAAATCATAGATATGTGATGATTGATTGGTGATATATATGTTTAAATAACAAGCATGCAAGTTAGGTGTGAAAGAGTGATTTGGTAATAAATCTACTTGGGACAACAGCAGTAACGTGACTTTGGAAAATCACCATAAATTGTGGGAGATGAGTTAGAATCTGCATAAATTATGTAATTAAAGCTTAATGAGTCTAGTTTCAAATGGAATAAACGAGAACATATTTTGAATTCTGTACAATGAGAAATTTGATTCATAATGAAGAGTGGTCAGATTAGTCAAACAGTGAAACATGGGAAGCTTTAAGAAAAATCTGGTATTGATTGGCCATACCAAAAATTCTGAAAATTTTATGGATAAAAGATATATGAGTCTAGTTTCAGGGAAAATTAACGGCACTTGATTTGGAGTTTCGTAGCTCCAGTTATAAATAATTTAGTGACTGTTGCTCAGGAAGACAGCTTGCAGTGAAATTATGATTATGTGGTAAACATTGACAAAAAATTGTTAATGAGTTGCTTATTGATTTCTTATAAACTATGATCTGTAGGTGTGGTTGGCCGAATATTGTAAGGGGTTAATACGTAGTTTGTATTTGAATAGTTAGATTAACGTGTTAGTAATCCAATTGTAGGCGGTTCGTGTGTGGATCTAACAAGACATATCGTCGCAAGCAGTGTGTAATCGACACCCTCTCATAGACTAGATTGGCAAAAGCGAAAAGCGAAATGCCGAAAAGTCGGTATTTTGGGAATTTTTGATGTCTGAATGCTTGTAAGATAGTTGGGTTTATATATTTGGTAATCTAAAGTAATAAACTCCGATGACGCGATTTCGTACATTTTGATAATTTGGGCTTAATGGGCCAAAGATCGGGTTCATGGGCCAACGGGCCCAATTGATAAGTATTGTGTAAGTGTTCGATAGTACGTAAATAGTTAGGATATGCATGAAAACCCTAAAAGTAGCTAAATTACTATAATACCCCTATGTGTGGAAAATTACTGTTATACCCCTATGTAACGCCCCAATTTTTGGGAATTCTGTGAATGTTGGCATAGGTTTAATTATGTTTGTGGGCCTCTAGAAGGCCCAAGCTTAAGATAGAACCCGGTAATTTTAGTTAATTTTTGTTCCATAAGAAAAAGGGAGTGAAATTATGAAATAGGACTTATGTGAAAATGTTTGAAAATGCTATAGGCTAAATTGAGGTGGCCAAATAAATAGGAGTGCAAAATAGGAGGATTTGCATGACAAACCTCCCATTTTACATGAAGTGGCAAGCCATCATGTTGTTGTAGACAAAATGAACACTTGATATCCATAATTTATGGTACAAATTGATACAAATTGATAATAGGTTAGGTAAATGTTTCATAATAATAGGTTAGGTAAGTGTTCCATGATAATAGGTTAGGTAAGTGTTCCATGATAATAGGTTAGGTAAATGTTCCATGATAATAGGTTAGGTAAATGTTTCATGATAATGGGTTAGGTAAATGTTTCATGATAAGAATTTCATGTCTTTTGTATTAAAGAATTAAATGGATGAAATATGAAGTTTTATTAAAAGAAAAAGGGTGAAAAGAACAAAGTTTTGTCCATCTTTGTTCATCATAGCTGAAAGTTAGAGAAGAGAAAGAGAGGAGAAAGCTCTTGAGTATTTGGTCATTAGGAGGAGGAAAATTGAAGGTAAGTTCTTGGTACCTTGCTTCTATCTTGAGGTTCATGAGTTCTTCTTGATTCTACCTTAACTCTTGAAGTATATTTTGATTTTTAGTTGTGTTGTAAGCATTTGGTCATGAATTAAAATGAAGGAAATGGTTGTTGTTTCATGTTCTTTTGATGAAAAATGGAAGATATGTGAAGTTGAGCCAAACAAATAAGCATGCATGTGCCTTAGATGCTAAAGGAAAATCGGCTAACATGTTGTGCTTTAAAATGATGAAATGGAGATTATGCTTAAGTAAAAATCATAGATATGTGATGATTGATTGGTGATATACATGTTTAAATAACATGCATGCAAGATAGGTGTATGAAAGAGTGATTTGGTAATAAATCTGTTTGGGACAGCAGCAGTAACGTGAATTTGAAAAATCACCATGAATTGTGGGAGATGAATTAGAAGCTTAATAAATTATGTAATTAAAGCTTAATGAGTCTAGTTTCAAATGGATAAACGAGAACATATTTTGAATTCTGTACAATGACAAATTTGATTCGTAATGAAGTGTGGTCAGATTAGTCAAACAGTGAAACATGGGAAACTTTGAGAAAAATCTGGTATTGATTGGCTAAACCAAAAATTCTGAAAATTTTATGGATAGAAGATATATGAGTCTATTTTCAAGGAAAATTAACGGAACTTGATTTGGAGTTTCGTAGCTCCAGTTATAAATAATTTAGTGACTGTTGCTCAGGAAGACAGCTTGCAGTGAAATTATGATTATGTGGTAAACATTGACAAAAATTTGTTAATGAGTTGCTTATTGATTTCTTATAAGCTTACTATGATCTGTAGGTGTGGTTGGCGAATATTGTAAGGGGTTAATCGTAGTTTGTATTTGAATAGTTAGATTAACGTGTTAGTAATCCAATTGTAGGCGGTTCGTGTGTGGATCTCACAAGATATCGTCGCAAATGTGTGTAACTAACACCCTCTTTCTTAGTCTAGATCGGCAAAAGTCGAAAAGCGAAATGCCGAAAACCGTATTTTGTAGATTTGCGAGTGTGCGAATGCTCGTGAGGTAAATCGATTAATGTTTTGGTAAGTTACAATGTTTGGACGCAAAGTGCATGATTTCGTGCCCTCAATATTTTTGGGCTTAATGGGCCAAAATTGGAATGATGGGCCAATCTGCCCAATTCGGTAAGAACCCTCGAGACGTGATTCGTTAGTACGTGAAAAGTAAGAATATGCATGAAAAACCCTGAAAGTAGCTAAATTACTATAATACCCTTATGTATGGAAAATTCTTGTTATACCCCTAGGTGCAAAATTACCAAAATACCCCTAGGTTAAATTAACCTAAATGCATGTTTGATGTTGTTATTTATTGCATGCCATGTTGTTATTATCGATGCATGGGATTTGGGATATTGACGGAGGAAGTCTGAAAGTGGCTTGTCCACGCATTTAGAGGCTTTGCCTCAATTTATGATAAGCGAGCAAAGAAGGTCAAGAATCTGTGGAGTGTTAAATTTGGGTGGGTTGAGCTATTCCCACATGGAGTGTATGGCTGGTACGGGTGGAGTGTAGTGGTTGGTGGGTTGAGTAGTCTCCCAAATGGGCTTGCATATGTTTCTTGATGTTGCATGTATTTTGAAATGGGCCTATGGGCCATCATTATCTGAATAAGGGCTAAGGCCCGGTTTATTGTAATTTGAAAAGGGCTCGCCCAGTACCACTATTACCCAAATGGTCTTGCATATGTTATTGATGTTGCATGTATTTTGAAATGGGCCTATGGGCCATCACATTATTGAATAAGGGCTAAGGCCCGGTTTATTGTAATCAAAAGGGCTCGCCCATACCACTATTACTGAATGGGCTTAGGCCCAATGGGCTTGAGTGACTTGGACTTTGAATGGGTTTTCCTTACACACCGAGTTTCCCAAACTCACCCCTTTTATTTTCATCCACGAGGAAATCCCCAACCATAGTGGGCTTGGAGTCGTGAGGGAATTGGAGTGGCCACCCGCTGAAAGTTTGATTTTCTTCCGTGAACTGGACATCCTTTTAATTACGTTTGAGGTTTTGGGCTTTTAAATGTAATAAGGCCGCTTATTTATTTTGATGGTTTTAATATGTATTACTAAGATAGGTATTACTTATTTTAACTGTTGAAACTGGATAGCTTTAGGCGCGTTTTCAAAAACAACAGTTGATTTCAAAATAACACGACAACAAGCAAAGCTTCCGCAATGAAAGTATTTTTCAAAATTAATCACTTTTCCTAAAATGACTTAATCAAATCGGTTTCCTAGAAATATCCATGACGTTAAGGTGTGGCAATGGCGTATGCATGTCTAGGATTGGATCCGAAGGAGCTTGGTACTTAGCGGTCAGATGGACTCACCACCTCTTTTCCGGTTTCCAACTCGGTGCATGACTTCCATTCACTTTAACCCTTAATGAATTAATCTTTTGAACATTAAGTACGATTTTCCGGACTTAGAATGGATTTTTTTACGTTTTTGATGTGGCATGCCGGATCCGGCCATAACTTCTGGGCCGGGTTTGGGGTGCTATACCCTAGGTGCAAAATTACCGTTATACCCCTAGGGTTAATTTTGACTGAAAAGCATGACGATCGATTACGTATGATGTATGCCATGATTATATATCATTGCATGGGGACATGGGTTATATTATGGCGAAGCGTTCGGTGGCTATGCCACAAATATTTGATCTGGTGGCTCTGCCACAAATATCTGTTCTGGTGGCTCGCCACGATTATTCATATCTGGTGACTCTGTCACATTATTCGCTCTGGCGACCATGCTGCAAATTACGTGGTGTGTAGCTGTTGGGTGGGTCGAGTTGTCTCCCACACGGTGTAAGGTTGGTATGGGGTGTATACGGTTGGATATGGTTGGGTTTCGCATAAACATGTAATATTTGTTACGTTCATTATGGGCCTATGGGCTTTATTCGAATTGCTCGGCTAAGGCCAACTTATTCTATTTCTGTGGTTTGAGCTGATATAGGCTATGGTTGGGTTAATTTACACACTGAGTTTCCCCAAACTCACCCTTTTATTTTCATCCACGCAAGTAATCCCCAACCATAGTGGGCTTGGAGCTGTGAGGGAATTCGGAGTGGCCACCCGTTCTGAAAGTTTGATTTTCTTCTAGTGAACTGGACATCCTTTTATTTACGTTTGAAGTTTTGGGTTTTTAAATGTAAAAAGGCCGCTTAATTATTTTTGATGGTTTTAATATGTATTACTAAGATAGGTATTACTTATTTTAACTGTTGAAATTGGATAGCTTTAGGGCGCGTTTTCAAAAACAACAATTGATTTCAAAATAACACGACAACAAACAAAGCTTCCGCAATGAAAGTATTTTCCAAAATTAATCACTTTTCCTAAAAATGACTTAATCAAATTGGTTTCCTAGAAATATCTATGACGTTAAGGTGTGGCAATGGCGGTATGCATGTCTAGGATTGGATCCGAAGGGAGCTTGGTACTTAGCGATCCGATGGACTCACCACCTCTTTTCCGGTTTCCTACCGGTGCTGAGCTTCCATTCACTTTAACTTATAATGAAATTATCTTTTAAAACACTGAGTAAGATTTTCTGGATCAACAATATAAAATGTTTTGAACGCTTCGATGTGGCATGTCGGATCCGGTATTAACGTCTGGGCCGGGTTTGGGGTACTACATTTAGTGGTATCAGAGCCTAGGTTGCAAGAACTCGGCTGTGGAATGGGTTTACAAAAACAAAAATTTTCGAAAGCGAAAATTTTATAAAGAATGCGAAAAACTCGATTTTCAAAATTTAGATCTATAGAAAGTGGCATTCTGAATCTCCGGTCCAAGCCTGTAAGTATTACTCTAAACTTTTTTGAATATTTTCCTGAATTATCTGTCTGTACTGAAACCCTATTAGGATACTCTAGATAGGATGATACTGAAACCATAGGAAAATCTGATAAGAGATCAAATCGTAGCTAGACTTGATTCTGCGAAAACAAACTCGAACTCATCATTCGATTCATAAAACATCTATAATAAACACTAGAATATTAATTGATGCATAAAAATTCGTAATCAAGATAATACGATATGAGTACAAGAGGCCGTGGACGTGGCCGAGGAAGGGCTCGAGCGGTATCTTCGTCTTCGGGACATATGCCGGTGGCAGATTCACCGGTACCATTAGCAACAGAAGTGGAGTCTCATGATCGTGGTGCCAGGGATGACGCTCTGTCGTAGGCAATGCTTCGTGTTCTGGAAAAGGTTGCCGGAGCAAGTTCGGGCAACGAAATTCAGGGATCTATTTCTGAATGACTTCGGGACTAACGAACGGAGATCTTTAGGGCGTGTCGGTATAGCCCGAATGTGGCGGAATATTGGTTGGAGGCCACGAAGCGGATTATGGACGACTTGAACCGCTCTGAGGAGATTGTGAGTGGGGTATCTGTACTAAGTCCCTTGGGTCACTCAGTTAGGGTAGACAAACTGTATAGGAATGTACCCTTAAAAACTCAACGTAAGGTTTTTCCTGAAGATCTGATGGAGTTACCGTTCGGAGAGTTTGACCTCATTCTGGGAATGAATTGGCTTGTTAAGCATAAGGCGACTCTAGATTGTGCTTCTAAACGAATGGTGTTAAGAACTGCAAAGGATGAGGAGGTTATGGTGATAAGTGAGAGAAGGGATTATTTGTCCAATGTGGTGTCGGCATTAAGAGCCGAAAAGTGGATTCGGAAAGGTTGTGAGGCCTAATTGGTATTTGTAAGTCAGTCGGAAGAGGAGGGACTGACAGTGGATAAGGTTAGGACCGTAAAGGAGTTCCAAGATGTTTTTCCGGAGGAGCTTCCAAGATTGCCTCCGAATCGAGAAGTTGAGTTTGGAATAGACTTGTTGCCTGGAATGGCGCCTGTGTCTATCGCACCGTATAGGATGGCACCGAAGGAGTTAGTAGAGTTACATGTTCAAATTCAAAAGTTGTTGGATAGGGGCTTTATTAGGCCAAGCGTGTCTCCATGGGGAGCACCGGTGCTATTCGTGAAGAAGAAGGATGGTACAACGCGGATGTGCATTGATTATCGCCAGTTGAACAAACTGATAATTAAGAATAAGTATCCACTGCCAAGGATTGACGATCTATTCGACCAGCTTAGAGGAGCTTCTGTATTTTCCAAGATCGACCTTCGATCTGGATATAATCAGTTAAGGGTCAAGGAGGCAGATATCTAAAAGACGACATTCAGGACTCGGTATGGTCATTACGAGTTTCTGGTTATGCCATTTGGACTAACGAACGCTCCTGCAGCGTTTATGGATCTGATGAATCGTGTGTTCCAACCATTTTTGGATCAGTTCGTAGTTGTCTTTATTGATGATATCCTGGTATATTCTGAAACTGAAACGAAACATGATGAGCATCTTCGTATAGTGCTGTAAATATTAAGGGAGAAGGAACTCTTTGCGAAGTTCAGCAAGTGTGAATTTTGGTTGAGGGAGGTAACCTTCTTAGGACATGTGGTCTTTGCTGAGGGGATTAAGGTGGACCCTCGGAAAATTGAAGTGATTTTGGAGTGGAAGCCGCCTAGGTCAAGGTCGTAAATACGGAGTTTTCTAGGACCGGCATGATACTCTGAAGGTTTGTGGAAGGTTTTTCGTGATGGCACTCTCGAAAAAACACATAAGGAAAGGAGTACCGTTTGTATGGACTAAGAAACAGCAGGAAGCTTTTGAGAAGTTGAAGAAAGTTCGATGAAGCACTTGTGTTAATTCATAGGAGTTTAGGAATGATTTTTGTGTACAATGACGCATCACACGTGGGTTTGGGTGCGTGTTAATGCAAGAGGGTAAGGTGGTTGCATATGTATCACGATAGCTTAAGCCTCATGAGGGAAACTATTTGACTCATGATTTAGAGTTGGCGAGTGATATTTGCACTTAAGATTTGGAGACATTACTTGTACGGAGAAAGGTGTATTATATACACCGACCATAAGAGTCTTAAGTATTTGTTGACTCGAAGGAGCTGAACCTTAGGCAAAGGAGATGGATTGAGTTGCTTAAGGATTATGACTGATTCGATCGAGTATCACCCAAGCAAGGCTAATGTGGTAGCCGATGCTCTAAGTCGTAGAGTTGTATCGATCCGAGAGCAACGTTTGCTCGTCTGAGTCTCAGTATGATGATGGAAGTCATTGGTGAGTTGCAAGTGAGGCCAACTGGTGGATCGATTAAGGAAAACAGTTGAACGATGAGTCTTTGGTCGCTTGTTTCCAACAAGTTAAGGAAGCGGAAACTTCTGAGTTTGGGAGCCAGAAGAGACGATGCAACAGCAATACCTTCATCTGTTTGGATTAGGTAAATTTCAAAGACGAAATTTCTTTAAGGAGGGTAGAGTTGTAACGCCCCAATTTTCAGGAATCCTGTGAATGTTGGCATAGGTTTAATTATGTTAGTGGGCCTCTAGAAAGCCCAAGCTTAAGATAGAACCCGACAATTTTAGTTAATTTTTGTTCCATAAGAAAAAGGGGGTGAAATTATGAAATATGACCTATGTGAAAATGTTTGAAAATGATATAGGCTAAATTGAAGTGGCCAAATAAATGGAGTGCAAAATAGGAGGATTTGCATGACAAACCTCCCATTTTACATGTAGTGGTTGGTCATCATGTTGTTGTAGACAAAATGTGCACTTGATATCCATAATTTATGGTACAAATTGACACAAATTGATAATGGATTAGGTAAATGTTCCATGATAATGGGTTAGGTAAATGTTTCATGATAATGGGTTAGGTAAATGTTCCATGATAATGAGTTAGGTAAATGTTCCATGATGGGAATTTCATATCTTTTGTATTAAAGAATTAAATGGATGAAATATGAAGTTTTATTAAAAGAAAAAGGGTGAAAAGAAAAAAGTTTTGTCCATCTTTGTTCATCATAGCAGAAAGTTAGAGAAGAGAAAGGAGAGGAGAAAGCTCTTGAGTATTCGGTCATTAGGAGGAGGAAAATTGAAGGTAAGTTCTTGGTACCTTGCTTCTATTTTGAGGTTCATGAGTTCTTCTTGATTCTACCTTAACTCTTGAAGTATATTTTGATTTTTAGTTGTGTTGTGAGCATTTAGTCATGAATTAAAATGAAGGAAATGGTTGTTGTTTCATGTTCTTTTGATGAAAAATGGAAGATAGGTGAAGTTGAGCCAAACAAATGAGCATGCATGTGCCTTAGATGCTAAAGGGAAAAATCGGCTAACATGTTGTGCTTTAAAATGATGAAATGGATATTATACTTAAGTAAAATCATAGATATGTGATGATTGATTGGTGATATACATGTTTAAATAACAAGCATGCAAGTTAGTTGTGAAAGAGTGATTTGGTAATAAATCTACTTGGGACAGCAGCAGTAACGTGACTTTGGAAAATCACCATAAATTGTGGGAGATGAGTTAGAAGCTGCATAAATTATGTAATTAAAGCTTAATGAGTCTAGTTTCAAATGGAATAAACGAGAACATATTTTGAATTCTGTACAATGAGAAATTTGATTCGTAATGAAGAGTGGTCAGATTAGTCAAACAGTGAAACATGAGAAACTTTAAGAAAAATCTGGTATTGATTGGCCATACCAAAAATTCTGAAAATTTTATGGATAAAAGATATATGAGTCTATTTTCAGGGAAAATTAACGGAACTTGATTTGGAGTTTCGTAGCTCCAGTTATAAATAATTTAGTGACTGTTGCTCAGGAAGACAGCTTGCAGTGAAATTATGATTATGTGGTAAACATTGACAAAAATTTGTTAATGAGTTGCTTATTGATTTCTTATAAGCTTACTATGATCTGTAGGTGTGGTTGGCCGAATATTGTAAGGGGTTAATACGTAGTTTGTATTTGAATAGTTAGATTAACGTGTTAGTAATCCAATTGTAGGCGGTTCGTGTGTGGATCTCTCGACAATATATCGTAAGCAACAGTGTGTAATTGACACCTCTCATAGACTAGATTGGCAAAAGCCGAAAAGTCGAAATGCCGAAAAGTCGGTATTTTGGGAATTTGCGAGTGTGCGAATGCTTGTAAGATAGTTGGGTTTGTATATTTGGTAATCTAAAGTAATAAACTGCAGTACGCGCGATTTCGTACATTTTGTATAATTTGGGCTTAATGGGCCAAAGATCGGGTTCATGGGCCAACGGGCCCAATTCGGTAAGTATGCACGGTAAGTGTTCTGATAGTACGTAAATAGTTAGGATATGCATGAAAACCCTAAAAGTAGCTAAATTACTATAATACCCCTATGTGTGGAAAATTACTGTTATACCCCTAGGTGCAAAATTACCGTTATACCCCTAGGGTTAATTTTGACTAAAAAGCATGACGATCTGATTCTGTATGATGTATGCCATGATTATATATCTGTTGCATGGGGACATGGGTTATATTATGGAGGAAGCGTTCTGGTGGCTATGCCACAAATATCGATCCGGTGGCTCGCCACAAATATCTGATCGGTGGCTCGCCACGATTATCTCAGATCCGTGACTCTGTCACATTATTCGCTCGGCGACCATGCTGCAAATTTCGTAGTGTGTAGCGGTTGGGTGGGTCAAGTTGTCTCCCACACGGTGTAAGGTTGGTACGGGGTGTATACTTTGGATATGGTTGGGTTTCGCATAAACATGTAATATCTGTTACGCTCATTATGGGCCTATGGGCTTTATTCGAATTGCTTGGGCTAAGGCCAACTTATTCTATTTCGTGGTTTGAGCTGATATAGGCTATGGTTGGGTTAATTTACACACTAAGTTTCCCCAAACTCTCCCTTTTATTTTCATCCACGCAGTAATCCCCAACCATAGTGGGCTTGAGTCGTGAGGGAATTGGAGTGGCCACCGCTCAAAATTTGATTTTCTTCGGTGAACTGGACATCCTTTTATTTGCATTTGAAGTTTTGGGTTTTAAATGTAATAAGGCCGCTTAATTATTTTTGATGGTTTTAATATGTATTACTAAGATAGGTATTACTTATTTTAACTGTTGAAATTGGATAGCTTTAGGGCGCGTTTTCAAAAACAATAATTGATTTCAAAATAACACGACAACAAACAAAGCTTCCGCAATGAAAGTATTTTCCAAAATTAATCACTTTTCCTAAAATGGCTTAATCAAATCGGTTTCCTAGAAATATCCATAACGTTAAGGTGTGGCAATGGCGGTATGCATGTCTCAGGATTGGATCCGAAGGAGCTTGGTACTTAGCAATCCGATGGACTCACCACCTCTTTTCGGTTTCCTACCTAGTGCATGACTTCCATTCACTTTAACCTATAATGAAATTATCTTTTAAAACACTAAGTAAGTTTTTCGGATCAACAATATAAAATGTTTTGAACGCTTCGATGTGGCATGTCGAATCCGGTCATAACGTCTGGGCCGTGTTTGGGGTGCTACAAAAGTTTTGGGGCAAATTTGAAGTAAATAAGAGAGAAAAGGACCAAATTGCATGCACAAATAACCAGGAGGGACTAAAATAGGCAATAACCCCTCCCTTCAAAACGCGCAGCATAAGGGGGGACCAAAATGAAAATCAAAATAAATTATATGGCACATTTAAAAAAACAAAAGAACTTGATTTTAAAAGAATAAAATGGCGGAAGGGCTAAAAGTGCAATTAGCCCTTTCGTTAAAAAACACGCGGATCCTAGGCTGAAGCGGGTCTGATCGGGTCGGACCAAGGACAAAACGATGTCGTTTTGGTGCCTAAAAGGCCTGCCCAAAACGACGTCGTTTTGAGGGGCTATTTAAGGCAAATTTTTTGGAAAAAAAGGTCATTTGCTGTGCATTTTTCACAAAAAAAGGGGGGTTCCTTCATTTTCTCTCTGGACAAACCCAGAATTCGGCGAAGGGATCGTTGTCGCGCCGCCGTCGCCTGCCACCACGTGCGGTGGCCGGAACTCCAAAAAAGGTATTTTTTTATTTTTTAATGTATTTTTAATATATATGTATATGTAAAAAAAGAATGAAAAAAAAAGAAGATTCGAAAAAAGAAAGAAAGAAACGAAAATCACCTCTTTTTTGTTTTGATTTTGTTTTTCGTTTTTGCTCTCTTTTTGATGTTCAATCTCGATTATATGTTTGAAAAATATGTTGTTTTCATTGATAAAAAAAACCTCACTTACATTCGGTTTTGTGATGGCTTTTATAGCCTTTTTACATCATTTTTTATTATTTGCTGTCTTTTCTTCTTGTAGGCGGTGGAGCAAGTGGAGGAGCAAGTGGCTGACAAGGGCAGTGCTGGTCAGAAGGTAGGGGTGGCACACCTAGGGGCTAGGGTTTCTTGGAGGAGTTTAGGATAGTGGGCTAGGGTTAGGTTAGGTTTGGGCTTAGTTTGGGCTTGTTTTGTAATTGGTTTTTTTTTTTGTGTTTGCTGGACTGTTCATTTTGGGCCCGTGCAAATTTTGGATCTTACAAAATGTATCACCAAATACTCAACTATTTCCACTAACTACATGGAAACTAGCAAAACATTGCTTGCACACATGGGTGAATCTAGGGGGTTTGGCTGCCGACTGCCCCTAAAATGGAAATTTTTTCATTTAAATCTTTTAAAATTTTAAATTAGTAAAAATAAAATTACACTTTAGCCCCCTAAAAATGATAAAAATTTAATTTAATCCTTTAAAAATTATATTTTTACCATGGTAAAAATTACAATTTAATTTCAGTCCCTAAAATTTTTTTTTTGGCTTTGCCCCTAGGGGCTAGGGTTTCTTGGAGGAGTTTAGGATAGTGGGCTAGGGTTAGGTTAGGTTTGGGCTTAGTTTGGGCTTGTTTTGTAATTGGTTTTTTTTTTTGTGTTTGCTGGACTGTTCATTTTGGGCCCGTGCAAATTTTGGATCTTACAAAATGTATCACCAAATACTCAACTATTTCCATTAACTACATGGAAACTAGCAAAACATTGCTTGCACACATGGGTGAATCTAGGGGGTTTGGCTGCCGACTGCCCCTAAAATGGAAATTTTTTCATTTAAATCTTTTAAAATTTTAAATTAGTAAAAATAAAATTACACTTTAGCCCCCTAAAAATGATAAAAATTTAATTTAATCCTTTAAAAATTATATTTTTACCATGGTAAAAATTACAATTTAATTTCAGTCCCTAAAATTTTTTTTTTGGCTTTGCCCCTACTTGCACACATGGATAAGCTTACTAATAAATTCTATCAGCACCTAAGTACATCAAAGCATACCTAAACACATAAAAAAAAACATGAACAACAAAGTTCATTCTTAACTAAATTACATAACAAAAGAACTAAACAAGTTTTCCATGCAACTCGACAAAGTCAACATGCACCAAAACTTTAGCTGCATCTCGCAAGTTCGCAGGGTCAGCTTGCACTTTGACAGTTGGTGGGATCAGCAAGCACTTTGCCACTTGTGGAGCCATCTTGCAGTTCACCTTGTGTTTGAGTTGTTGCATGGTCGGCTAACTTGTAATAATTATTATGTGTTTTCGGTGTATTTTCCAAAATTGAAAATGACAAAAGCATAGACTTGCATTTTGTTTCAATTATTGATATTTGAACTATTTTTGAAATAAATAACTTGGTTTACAGTCACTCAAAACGATTTCGTTTTATCTTCTATTGGAACAAAAGTTTGGGACACAATTAGAAAATTTTATATTAAGTCTAAAATGTTTGCGAGTCAAAGGGGCAAGTAAAGATAGAAAAACACATTATATTTGTTAACACAATTCAAACTCCTAAACAAGAAGTGTCTAGCACACCCCCAAAACGACTAAAGAAAACGGTCAACAACCTAGTTATAGGCTCTCCATCAACTGATCAACAACTAGAAGATGAGTCTTTATCACATGTTTAAATGCTAAAAATTATCTTCACAAATTATCTTAGAAAAATATTCAAATAAAGCTCTTTATAAAGCAACCTTCCATCAGCTTCAAAACTCTCAAAGATAAAGATAAGGATAAGAATGAGTATCCAACAAAGTTTAAACTTCTTTCTTTCCTCTCCAAGGTTGTCAATTGAAAATGATAATTGCTTCATATTCTGGCATGGAATTATCTCCTCAATTGTTGGTTTAAATAAGATGTAATCAAGTCCTTTTATTGTCAAGAATGCCAACCTTAATGGACTTTGACTGGAATATGCCCATGTTCTAAAGTATGTCCAAACAACTTGTTAGTATCTCAAGGCTGCAACTATTTTTTAAAGAATAAGACTAAGTCCTAGGGATATTTGACTAAGTCCTTTTTTGTTAGCTTGTCAGTAGGAGTAAAGCTAAGAGTTGTTAACTTGTTAATAGGAGTAGGAATTTAAACTTTTTATTCAGGTTGTTACTTGATACTTGTATATAAGGGTTACTTTGTTGATGAATTAAATAATCCATTTCATTCACATTTTTCTATGCTTTTGTTAGTTCTTTGCTAAACCAATAGTGGTATCAAGAGCTATTTTTCTTGAGGGAACTGTGAGAGAAGTTTTGTGAGAGTTCTGAGAGAAAATTGAGAGATACACTTGTGAAGTTTTAAGGAAAATAGAATTAAGATCAAGTAACTTATTTGATTTAGCCCCACCTGTGCTTAATGGAGAGAATTATCAAGCATGGGTTGTGAGAATGTAAGCATACATGGAGGGTTGTGATTATTGAGAAGCTGTCGAGGAAGAATATGAGGTGACTCCACTTCCTACCAATCCAAATATGAACCAGATCAAAATGCACAAGAAGAGAACTACCAAGTAGGCTAAGGCAAAGGCTTTTCTTTATGCTTCGGTTTCACCAGCCATATTCAATAGAATTATGGCTTTTGGATCAGCAAAGGAGATATGGGACTACCTCAAGGTTGAGTATCAAGGAGATGAGAGGATCAAGAACATAAAGGTGTTGAACTTGATCAAAGAATTCAAAAGGCTACAGATGAAGGAGTTTGAATCAATCAAAGGATACTCGGACAAACTGATAAATATTGCCAACAAGGTAAGAATCTTTCTGATTCTAGACTAATGTAAAAAGTACTAGTCTCTGTGCCTGAGAAGTATGAAGCAACAATTGCCTCTTTGTAGAACACCAAGGACTTAACTCAATTGAGAGTAGTGGAGTTGATCAGTGTTTTACAAGCAGAAGAACAGAGGAGGCCAATGAGGTAGGAAGGAATCATAGAAGAAGTGTTGAAGGCTAAGATGTAGCAGAGTGAAAGAAGAAAGGACCAGAAGTGGAATGGGAAAAAAGAGTAGTGACAGTAGTGGTTCAGAAACTACTAAAAAGGTAATGGTACTACTATAGCAAAACAGGTTTTTAGCGGCCTTTTTTACAAACGCAGCTAAAGATCGAGTATTAGCGGCGCTTTTTTAAAAACGCCGCTATATGTACACCTTTAGCGGCGTTTTTCAAAAAACGCAGCAAAAAAAATTTACACAACGCCGTCGTTTTGTATTGAGCCTTTAGTGGCTTTAGCGGCGCTTTTTAAAAACGCCGCTAAAGATCGAGTATTAGCGGCGCTTTTTTCAAAACGCTGCTAAAGATGTACGCTTTTGAAAAAACACCCCTAGTGCTTGATCTTTAGCGGCGTTTTTAAAAAATGCCGCAATAGAATTTTGCAAAACACCGTCGTTTTGTTTTGAGCTTTTAGTGGCTTTAGCGGCGCTTTTTAAAAAAGCCGCTAAAGATCGACTATTAGCGGCGTTTTTTCAAAAACGCCACAAAAAGTAAAAAAAATTAAAATACTATTATTTAAAATAATTTTAAAGATTTTTGGTATATGACTAATTGTTTTTTAATTTATATGTTAAATATTTTCTTATATAATTGTAAAAGAGATAATATTAATTTTAAAATATTGAATTAATTATCATTATAGTTTAGGGTTTACGGTATTTGGTTAAAGATTTAATGTTTATGAGTTACTATTTTAAGGTTTATGGGTTATGGGTTTAGGGATTATGGTTTATGGTTTAAGGGTTGGGGTTTAAGACTTAGGGGTTAGGGGTTAAGTGTTAGGTTTTTAGGGTTTATAGATTATGTTTATGGTTTAGGGTTTAGGGGTAAGGATTAGGGGTTTAAGGCTTAGATTAATTAATGTTTTGGTTTAAGGCTTAGATTAATTAATGTTTTGTAATTTATATATTAAATAATTTATTATATAATTTTAAAAGAGATAAGATTAATTTAATATATTAAAATTATGATTATAGTTTAAATTATAGGTTAAGGTTTGGGGTTTATGGTCTAGGATTTATGAATTAGAGTTTTGGGTTTAGGGGTTTAGGGTAAATATAGTGAACTACTTAACCTGTGTATCTTGGATTTTTTATAATATAAATCTAAATAAGATAAATATAAATTATTATTTTAAAAATATATATATCAAAATGGGTTAAATCCCAAAAGCATAAATTATGAACACAATTATTGATATAACATTATTTTATATTTATATATTGCATACATAAATATTTATATTTATTCAATATAAAAATATATTCATGTATTTATTTTTTAAAACGTGTATGATTAAATCAAAATTAAAGTTTCAACTATACATTTAAACCACAATTAGAATTTCAAGTCTACAATTACACATTAAACCGAAATTCATATATAATTCGAGATGTATCTCTATCAAAATTTAGGTGTATACATATAATTAAATATAGTTTAAATTATTTAAGAGATAATGATAAAGTTTATATATATTAAAACAAAATAAAAAAATTTTTGCAGAGCAAAAATATAGAAAAATAATTTTTTGTGGCGTTTTAATTAAAAATGTCGCAAAAAGTAAGCAATAATGGCGTTTTTTTATAAGAAACGCAGCAAATTTTTTTACACAAAATGGTGCCGTCTTGTTACCCAAAATGCATTAGACTTTTTTATTCTCCCTTTCCCCCTGAAATCCCAAAACTTGACAAGAAATCTTTCTTTTTTCCCTCCTTTCTTTTCCCAAAATCGGTTCCCTCCCCCCTCCCTAAAGAAATCCTAAAATTTCACTTGAAATTTCTTCTCTTTTTTTCCCCATTTTATTTTTCTCAAACCATTTCTCCCCTACCCCGATTCCCTTTATTTTTTCTCTCAATTTCCCCAAATCGGCAGCCCTCTGCATCTCCGTCGGTAGCCCGCTGCTGTATCTCTGTCGACATCTGCTGTCAAGTATATTGAAAGAGGACCTAAGGTACGTACTAGGATTTTCTTTTCTTTTCTTTTTGCTTTCATTTCATATTTACAATTCTGATTTCTTCGGTTAATGTTCATGATATTGTATCTGTTTGCATTTTCTTTTTATTCATAGGCTAAATTGGGCTCCTTTTTTCTTGTTTAGACTCAATGGATTGAATTCAGGAGTTTCTTTAACTAGTAAACTCCCCTCTCTCTCTTTGTTTACTATCACTGTTTTTACTTGTAATTTTCATATTAATAACTATCTCTTCAAATGGGTTTTCTTTTCAATTTATATGCCATCAGGAATAGACCTCTTTAGTCTTCGAAAACGCTTTCCCTGATCGTTAATTTTACTACAGTTGACAGTGTTCTAAGGGTTTAGACTCGAGAGTGTGCTATTGGTATGCTTGAAAAAGCTATAAAGTAACTTCATTTGTTAAGTTCTCCTTGTGCTCAGAGATAAATCGATTCTTGTTTTTTTGAATTTTGCAATTTGAGAAATGCACTGCAAGGTATTGATTTTTTTTCTTCCTCTGATGATGAAATTTGTGCAAAATGGTTAGGAATAAAAGTGGTTCAACAGGGGAAAACCCTTGTGATTTTGCTCTTGCTTACTACTTCGTATCACTCATTTCCACATTTCACCTTGTGTATATTTTAGCATTTATCTTTCCTGTCTTCTAATCTGCGCCACCTTTCCTATCCTTCACCCACTCCACACGACACACATATAACCCCTTCTCTCTCTGTTCAATTGCAGTACGGATGGTTCATCTTTTATCGTTTACTCTCTCTTTGTTTCCGTTTGAAGAGATTTTTAAGCTGTTTATCTTTTCTCTTGATAATAAGCTCTAACGGCAGGAAAAACAAAAGGAGGGATCTTTTGAAGTGGAAAAAAAAGAGAATAAGATCAGATTAACATCTTTGTTGGTTTTTTTTTTACTTTTTATTTATTTGTGTTTGGGATATGAATTGTGAGTTTTTGGTTTGTTCTTCACAAGGATCTATTTTAAGCTTTTGGGTTTTGTTTTTGAGTGTTTAGAGAAAGAGAAATGGCTGGAAGTAATGAAATCAACCTCAACGAGTGCAAGGTACAATATTTTCTCCTTTTTTTTCCATTTACTCATTGTGAATATTCTTTCTAGAATTGGGTTGTCAAAGTTGAGTTCTATAATGAATTCTTCATATATTTTCGGGGTTTTTTTGGTTAATTAGGCTGAGTTTTAGCTTATTTTTTTTGTTAGAGTTGATGGTCTTATCAATCTTATTTATTGAACTTTTTTCCATATTTGAATATCTAGGGTTATGGGTTGTGGAAAGTTGATTCTTTTGCTGTTTTGGGGGTATGGAGCAGTTTAGTTTGATTTTTAAGCTTCAACGTCATATATGAGTTTATGTATTATATTGTTGTTTTAATCATATAATTGAATAAATGTATAAGTTAGAGCTTAAAACTGTTGTTAGTTTTGTGTTATAATTTGTTCCAAAGTTAATTTTTTACCCAGAACATGCTCTCTATCTATGATTTTGTTCCTTGAAACAACTCCTTAATTTTTTATACTAATTGTTCCTTGAAATAATTCTTCTCGTTATGTGCACAAGTATTTAAATGTTCATGATAGCAACTGGTATTTTTATTTTTATTTTTGCAAGAGAAATTATAGCTCTAATTAATTTAATTTATATGGAGGACAAAATGAAATGAAAAAGGTAGAAAGAAAGGAACTCTAGCTGTCTCAAGTCCCTACTAAATTTCAGTGTTTTAGTAGTCCTTTTGGTAACTTAGGAACATTTTGAGCTAGCCTTTAAGTATTGAAAGCATGCCCTATTTTTCCTAACTTATTGTCTTGCAAAGTTTAGATGTTTTGTTGTTTATATTAATTAGCACTAGTAATGATCTTGGTTTTCAAATTTCAACATCCTAATAACATGGTTTATCAGGTTTAGGTAAGATCAATCCTTGGTGGTTTAATCTTGCTGTTTCGGGTTGGAAGAACTGTATGAAAGAAATCAGTTAAATTGCTGCTATTAATGAGGTCTGGAAGTGAGTAAATTGATGTTTGAAATATCTTTGTATGGTGGATTGAATGCTGCTGTATATTGTTGCTTATTACCAAATTAATGCTGAAACTAAGCTAATTAAATGGTGGATAATTTGCTGTCGATTATGATGGAAATGACTATTAAATGTTTAAAATTCCTCTTATTTAATTGATGGCTATTGTTGTTTAAATGCTACAAATTGAAGTGTTTAAATGCTGTAAATTGAAGTGTTTAAATGTTGTAAATTGAAGTGTTTAAGTACTGCAAATTGAAGTGTTTAGTTGCTAGAAATTGAGATGTTTTATCGCTGTAATTGAGTTGTATAAATGTTGTTAATTGAGATGTTAAAGTGCTGCAAATTGAAGTGTTTAAATGCTGTAAATTGAAGTGCTTAAATGTTATACAAGATATTAAGAGTGATAAAGATGTTGAGTTATTTTATAATCTTAAAATCTTTCACAAATTTTTAATAAATTTTTGTATATTTTTCAGAAAATTTAACTTCATTTTATAATTTAAAAACTATATTGAAAATCAACTTCAACGGGATATCTAAATTGAAATAAAGATGAATATTTATTTATTACTTGAAATTTTAAAGAATTTATATATTTTTGAATGCTTTATTATTGTTGACTTAAATTATTACATCAACATCATAATAGTTATTACACCAAATATGTTCTACTTGTTGACTTGGGATGATTTCAATATGTTCTTTTATAGGGAAACTGGACCTGGGAACATGCAAAACTTAAAGCTAGAATGCAAACTTTACAAAGAAACCTGAGGTACCCCCCAATGGCTTCAAATTTCAGATACATTCAAGGCATGCATCTTTCTCTTTTAATAATTAATTATATTTCTAGGCATTACGAAGGAGAAGATATCTAGAATTTGAGTCTTAGAGAGCTTCAAAATTTGGAGCAACAACTTGATTCTGTCTTTAAACGCATAAGATCCAAAAAGGTTTAAATCACTCCAACAATATATATACTAAAACATTATTTTCCTTAGTGTAAAAGATTTTCATGATTTATTTTTTAAATCACTCCTTGATCACCATGTTTGCCAAAGGTAAAGTCATTGATTATATACATAAATTCCTCAAAAGATAAAAGAATACCAAAAATCTCAATATTCAGCTTGCTTTTTGCTTTTTCGTGTCATGAACAGACAAGAAATGTGATGAAGATGATTATATTCTCACCTACCAGGACAAAGAAGGAGAATGGCTGATTGCAGGCGATATTCCATGGCAGTAAGAATATTTTTCCTTCCTTTTCTTGGTTAATGAATCCTAAAATTATATATTAGTAGTAAATGTTGCAAATTGAAGTGTTTAAGTACTGCAAATTGAAGTGTTTTAGTTGCTGGAAATTGAGATGTTTTATCGCTGTAATTGAGGTGTATAAATGTTGTTAATTGAAATGTTAAAGTGCTGCAAATTGAAGTGTTAAAGTGCTGCAAATTGAAGTTTTTGAATGCTGCAAATTGAAGTGTTTAAATGTTGTAAATTGAAGTGCTTAAATGTTGCAAATTGAAGTGTTTAAGTACTTATTTTGGGTTTTTTAACTTGTGTGATTATTTGTGTTTCTAGCTGTTGGTTTCAATTAGATGAGGCTAACATCTCCATCACCGGTGTATAGAGGTATCTTCGCCACGTTCCTCGCAGGTTCAAGATAGGTTTCAGGGAAGGTAGGAAAATACTAATGTCCTTAGGCTCATTGCTTTCTGATTTTAGTTCCATTGCGTATTTCTGTTCGGTTTTTTTTTTGAAAATGTTCTTATTTTTTATTGGGGGTGATGTATAGGTACTGAAGCAGCACCAAGAAAGAAGGTTGCAGCAGCTTCTGCTTAAAAGGCAAATTGTAATGGTATGAGGTTTTGTTTGGGATGAAGCCATGTTTATGAGGAAACATTTAGTGATGAAGAGTGAAATTATGTTCCATTGGATGCTTTAGTTGTTATTTAGTTTCTATTTGAATGTAGTTGTCTTATATTTTGAACAATTATTGGAGCTAATGTTTGACCCTTAATTTCTTCATTGTCTTTTTTTTTTTAACTTGATCAATGTTCTTGTTTGTTAATTTAAATTCATTAATTTTTATATTTAGTTTTGAAGTTTAAATTTTAATAGGAAATTTAATTTAATTAATATTTTTTATTTATCCTTAAAAGTATATAGTTTAAAGTTCAAAATTTAAAAATTAAACATAATATAATATTTATCATAGAAATAAATATTATTTAATTAAAATAATTCTTTTTAAAGGTCATATTCTTTAGTGGCGTTTGTGGGAAAAACGCTGCTAAAGGTCCATTTTATAGCAAGTAGGAAAAGTGCCGCTAAAGGTTATGACTTTTAGCGGCGCTATTCCCACAAACGCCGCTAAAAGCCATGACTTTTAGTGGTGTCGCAAATTTTTGCAGCGTTTCCTATAGCGACATTTTTTGTGGCGCTAGTAAAAACTCCGTTAAAGGCTAAAAAAAGCGTCGCTAAAAGTCTATTTTCTTGTAGTGTACTGGAAATTCTCATAAGTATTCTTCATGTAAATATATTGGAAAACAGAATCATCCTCATTTCTAAATGTTGGAGAATGCCAGATGTTGCAACTTGATGGGGCACATTGAGAGGTTCTACAAGGAACCAAAAAATCAGCATCAAAGTGGAGCACATGATGTAGTTAATGAAGAAGATGACCAACTATTTGTTGCCTCTTGCTTCTCATCAAGCACTCCATACAACAATTGGTTAGTTGATAGTGGTTGCACCAATCACATTACTTGTGATGAGAAGTTGTTTAAAAACCTTGGCAGGTCATTGAAGTCGAGAGTAAATATAGAAAATGAAGAATACCTAGAAATGAAGGGAAAAAAGGCATAGTAGCAGTAGAGAGTTGTGTTGGAACTAAGTTGATTTCAGGTGTTTTGTTTGTACCTGAGATTGATCAAAATAAGTTAAATGTAGGAAAGTTGGTAGAGAAGGGACTCAAGGTAATGTTTGAAAAAGAAATGTATCTAATCCTTGAATCTTGTGGCAATGTATTATTTAGGATCAAGATGCAAAAGAAGAGTTTCTCATTGAATCCACTCGAGGAGGAGCAAGTGGCATTAAAATGTCAAGTTAGTGACTCTGAATTGTGGTATAAGAGGTTAGGGCACTTTCATCACAAAAGTTTGTAGTTCATGCAGAAAAATGAGATGGCAATTGGGCTACCAATTCTGGAGGAGTTAAATTCAAGATGCAAAGCTTGCTTGACTGGTAAACAAACAAGGTTGCCTTTCAAAAACTCAACTTGGAGAGACAAAGAGAAGTTGCAGCTAATTCACACTGATCTGTGTGATCCACAAGCAAGTCCTTTATTGAATGGTAGCAGGTATTTCATTATCTTTATTGATGATTTTACCATAATGTGTTGGATTTATTTTATGAAGAAAAAATATGATGTTGCTGATGTGTTTTTTAAGTATAAAATATGGCTTAAGCATCAAAGTGGTTGTAAGATTCAGGTTGTCAGATATGATAATGGGATAGAATATACCTCACAAAGGTTCAATACTTTCTGTGAGGAGGCTGGGATAGAGCATCAACTCACTGGTCCCTACTCTCAACAATAGAATGAAGTCAGTGAGAGGAAAAATAGGACCATTATGGAGATGACTAGGTGCATGCTGCATAAGAAGTCCCTACCTAAGGAGTTTTGGGCAAAGGCAACTAACATAGCTGTATTTTTGCTAAATAGATTGCCTACGAGGGTATTGGAGAAAAAAACACCATATGAAGCTTGGTTTGAAATGAAGCCAACTCTGAAGAAGTTGAAGGTATTTGGTTGTTTATGTTTCTATCATGTTCCACAAGTTAAGAGGGACAAGTTGGGAGAAAAATATGAGCATGGAGTATTTGTTGGTTATAGTTTGGTGTCAAAACCCTATAGAATCTATCAACCTCAAACAAGGAAGATGATTTTGCGTAGAGATGTTCAGTTCCTAAAAGATGAGCAGTGGGATTAGACAAGTAATGCAGAAGAAAAAAAACAAAAGTTCTCTCTTAATCCTAATGAACTGGTGGTTGATATACCAATTAGAGGTACAAGATCATTGAATGAATTTTGTAAAAGGTGCAGTGTAGCTATGCTTGAACCTGTAGGGTATGAGGAAGCCAAAGGTGATCAAGAGTGGATGGAAGCAATGAAGGAAGAGTTGGGTATGATAGAGAAAAACCAAATATTGGAACTAATTGAGAGGCATGCAAACAAAAAAGGTGATTGGAGTAAAGTGGGTTTCAGGACCAAACTTAATCTTGATGGCTCAGTGTATAAGCATAAGGCTAGGTTGGTGGTGAAGGGATATGCACAGGTTTGGGGAGTTGATTTTTTTAAAACTTTTGCTCCAGTGGCAAGAATGGACACAATTAGAATGCTTCTGACAATGTCAGCTCAATAAGGTCGGAGAGTGTTTCAATTGGATGTGAAGTCAGAGTTTGGATGTGAAAACGGGGTAAGAGGATAAATGAAAAGAAGTCAGAGTTTGAACCTCTCTTCTTCCAAATCAATATTTATAATACTTTTTCAAAATCTATATTTATAAACATAAAAATACAAATAAAATAAAAATCTACTTCTAATGACTATTAGAATCCAAAAATATATCAAACTTATCTTTAAATTGATGAACATCCGATTAATAATAAAATATTCATAACAAAATTATAAAATATACAAATACTAATATTCTTTAAAAATTAAATATATGATAATATTGAATTATTGAGCAAGATGGGGTTGATAACAGACCATAAAAAAAACATAATTCTTTTAAGATGATGGTTCAATCGAGCCCATGGGATATCTAACTTATTAACATTGAATTGTTTAGACAGTCGTATAAAAATATCATATGATTAATGATATGAGTGCAAAAATATTTCAAAATTTATTTAATATAAATATTAATGTATCAAAATTTATTGAATTTTAAGTTAACGTCTCATATGGAGTGAAAAAATGTAAAAATTATATTTATATAAAGCTACAATTAAACTAATAAAATTGAATATTTAGAATCATAATGCTTATCTAATCATGTATGAGATTTTTATTGATTTTATAATACAACATAAAAACACACTTTTTCTTTTATAGAAGATAAAAACATTTTCATAATAATATAACTTAGATTATATAAATATTCATTTTCAAATGAATTTATGCTTGATTTGTTGAGACAAGTGTTGGGAGAACGGACTTGAGAAGTGACCATTGCACTTGACATTGCGTTAGATGCATAACTTGTCTTATTTGTTGACATGTTTGACTTGTCTTATTTGTTGACATGTTTGATCAAAATATTTTAATTATTCGTTTGCATTTTTTTAGGATTTTGTGTAATTAATCTCATGTTTATTATTGGAAAAGAGACTAAATCAAGCAAGATTACTTTTCAATGATTCTTATGTCTACCTACCTTATATACTAAAATATGCAATCCAAGATGATATGGTTGACCTTATGAAGATTTAATTATCTCAATCTTTTGGATCCTTATATAAAGGATAATTGATTTGATAAGGTTTGGGTAGATGATGATGGATTGAAGTTTACTTGGTGAAACTGGATTCGTGCTCTAAGTATGAAAGGCTAGATCAACCTTGATAAAGGTTTTATTATGGAGGCAAGTGCTTTTGAAGTGGTTATCGCAGTGCCAATGGTTGTGGTACTAGCACTGTGCTTAATTAGCACTGCAACAGTCAACATAATTTGCCTTATTTGGAATTGGCGATCATTTGAACCAAATCAGTTGGGCAATGACTTAAATGATTTTGTGCATGCGTGCCAGCCCATATTTGAAGATCCATTTTGTGGAGCAACAAATCTTTAAAAATTGAATTGAATCGGATCCTTGAAATTAGAGATTGGATCAACACTACATTGAAGGCTTATCTCCAACTATTCTACTTTATCTTGGACTTTATTATTATATTCTATATATTGTTTTAGTTGCTGCTTAATAGGAGAAATTATTGTAATTGATCTAGAATGTTTGCAAGTCTCAAACTCTTATATATTTGGAGAGACTTGTATAGGTTTTGTATATAGTGAATTAGTACTTATCCTTGCAATAAGAAACTTGTATTTGAGAGTGCATTGAGTGTAACGCCCCAGTTTTCGGGAATCCTGTGAATGTTGGCATAGGTTTAATTATGTTAGTGGGCCTCTAGAAAGCCTAAGCTTAAGATAGAACCCGACAATTTTAGTTAATTTTTGTTCCATAAGAAAAAATGGGTGAAATTATGAAATAGGACCTACGTGAAAATGTTTGAAAATGCTATAGGCTAAATTGAAATGGCCAAATAAATAGGAGTGCAAAATAGGAGGATTTGCATGACAAACCTCCCATTTTACATGAAGTGGCTAACCATCATGTTGTTGTAGACAAAATGTACACTTGATATCCATAATTTATGGTACAAATTGATACAAATTGATAATATGTTAGGTAAATGTTTCATGATAATAGGTTAGGTAAATGTTCCATGATAATAGGTTAGGTAAATGTTCCATGATAATGGGTTAGGTAAATGTTTCATGATAATGGGTTAGGTAAATGTTTCATGATAAGAATATCATGTCTTTTGTATTAAAGAATTAAATGGATGAAATATGAAGTTTTAATAAAAGAAAAAGGGGTGAAAAGAACAAAGTTTTGTCCATCTTTGTTCATCATAGCTGAAAGTTAGAGAAGAGAAAGGAGGGGAGAAAGCTCTTGAGTATTCGGTCATTAGGAGGAGGAAAATTGAAGGTAAGTTCTTGGTACCTTGCTTCTATTTTGAGGTTCATGAGTTCTTCTTGATTCTACCTTAACTCTTGAAGTATATTTTGATTTTTAGTTGTGTTGTGAGCATTTAGTCATGAATTAAAATGAAGGAAATGGTTGTTGTTTCATGTTCTTTTGATGAAAAATGGAAGATAGGTGAAGTTGAGCCAAACAAATGAACATGCATGTGCCTTAGATGCTAAAGGGAAAAATCGGCTAACATGTTGTGCTTTAAAATGATGAAATGGAGATTATGCTTAAGTAAAATCATAGATATGTGATGATTGATTGGTGATATACATGTTTAAATAACATGCATGCAAGATAGGTGTATGAAAGAGTGATTTGGTAATAAATCTGCTTGGGACAGCAGCAGTAACGTGACTTTGGAAAATCACCATAAATTGTGGGAGATGAATTAGAAGCTTAATAAATTATGAAATTAAAGCTTGTTGAGTCTAGTTTTAAATGAAATAAACGAGAACATATTTTGAATTCTGTACAATGAGAAATTTGATTCGTAATGAAGAGTGGTCAGATTAGTCAAACAGTGAAACATGGGAAACTTTGAGAAAAATCTGGTATTGATTGGTTAAACCAAAATTCTGAAAATTTTATGGATAAAAGATATATGAGTCTATTTTCAGGAAAATTAACGGCACTTGATTTGGAGTTTCGTAGCTCCAGTTATAAATGATTTAGTGACTGTTGCTCAAGAAGACAGCTTGCAGTGAAATTATGATTATGTGGTAAACATTGACAAAAATTTGTTAATGAGTTGCTTATTGATTTCTTATAAGCTTACTATGATATGTAAGTGTGGTTGACTGAATATTGTAAGGGGTTAATCGTAGTTCGTATTTGAATAGTTAGATTAACGTGTTAGTAATCCAATTGTAGGCAGTTCGTGTGTGGATCTCACAAGATATCGTCGGAAAAGTGTGTAACTAACACCTCTTTCTTAGTCTAGATCGGCAAAAGCGAAAAGCCAAAATGCCAAAACCGGTATTTTGTAGATTTATGAAAAGCGAATGCTCATGAGGTAAATCGATTAATGTTTTGGTAAGCTGCAAAAATTTGGACCGCAAAGTGTATGATTTACGTGCCTCGATATTTTGGGCTTAATGGGCCAAAATTGAAATGATGGGCTAATCTGCCCAATTCGGTAAGAACCCTCGAGACGTGATTCGTTAGTACGTGAAAGGTAGGAATATACATGAAAAACCCTAAAATAGATAAATTATTGAAATACCTTTAAAAGTGGAAAATTTACAGTTTTACCCCTAGTAGATAAATTACCGAAATACCCCTAGGGTTAAATTGACCTAAATGCATGTTTGATCTGTTGTTATTTATTGCATGCCATGTTCTTATTATCCGGTGCATGGGATTTGGGATATTGACGAGGAAGTATTGAAAGTGGCTTGTCCACGATCGGAGGCTTTGCCTCAATTTATCGTTAACTGAGCGACAAAGGTCAAGAATCGTGGAGTGTTAATTTGGGTGGGTTGAGTTATTCCCCACATGGAGTGTATGGCTGGTACGGGTGGAGTGTAGTGGTTGGTGGGTTGAGTAGTCTCCCCAAATGGGCTTGCATATGTTATTGATGTTGCATGTATTTTGAAATGGGCCTATGGGCCATACTGTTATCTGAATAAGGGGCTAAGGCCCAGTTTATTGTAATCTGAAAAGGGCTTTGGCCCAGTACCACTGTTACCCAAATGGGCTTGCATATGTTTACTGATGTTGCATGTATTTTGAAATGGGCCTATGGGCCATACTGTTATCTGAATAAGGGGCTAAGGCCCAGTTTATTGTGATCTGAAAAGGGCTCTGGCCCAGTACCATTGTTACCTGAATGGGCTTAGGCCAATAGGCTTGAGCTGACTTGGGCTTTGAAGGGGTTTTCCTTACACACTGAGTTTCCCCAAACTCACCCTTTTATTTTCATCCACGCAGGAAATCCCCAACCATAGTGGGCTTGGAGCTGTGAGGGAATTCGGAGTGGCCACCCGCTCGAAAGTTTGATTTTCTTCCGTGAACTGGACATCCTTTTATTTACGTTTGAAGTTTTGGGCTTTTAAATGTAATAAGGCCACTTAATTATTTTTATGGTTTTAATATGTATTACTAAGATAGGTAATACTTATTTTAACTGTTGAAATTGGATAGCTTTAGGCTGCGTTTTCAAAAACAACAATTGATTTCAAAATAACACGACAACAAGCAAAGCTTCCGCAATAAAAGTATTTTCCAAAATTAATCATTTTTCCTAAAATGACTTAATCAAATCGGTTTCTAGAAATATCCATGACGTTAAGGTGTGGCAATGGCAAGATGCATGTCTAGGATTGGATCCGAAGGGAGCTTGGTACTTAAGCAGTCCGATGGACTCACCACCTCTTTTCCGGTTTCCTACCGGTGCACTTCCATTCACTTTAACCCTTAATGAATTAATCTTTTGAACATTAAGTACGATTTTCTGGACTTAGAATGGATTTTTTAACGTTTTGATGTGGCATGCCGGATCCGGCCATAACTTCTGGGCCGGGTTTGGGGTGCTACATTTAGTGGTATCAGAGCCTAGGTTGCAACAACTCTTTGTGGAATGGGTTTACAAAAACAAAGATTTTCGAAAGCGAAAATTTTATAAAGAATGCGAAAAACTCGATTTTCAAAATTTAGATCTTTAGAAGGTGGCATTCCGAATCTCCGGCCAAGTCTGTAAGTATTCGAATTTTTCAATATTTTCTGAATTATCTGTTCAGATCAAATCCTACTAGGATACTCTAGATAGGATGATTCGAACATAGGAAAATCGATAAGAGATCAAATCGTAGCTAGACTTCGATTCTGCGAAAACAAACTCGAACTACTTTGTCTGATTCATAAAATATCTGTAATAAACACTGGAATATTAATTGATGCATAAAAATTTGTAACCAAGATAAATCGATATGAGTACGAGAGCTACTCGGGAAAGAGGCTGTGGTCGAGGTCGAGGTAGTACTCAAGCTGGATCTTCGTCTTCTGAACACATACCCACTGGAGTAGCACGACCACCACCGACGGATGAGAATGGGTCGTATGATAGGGCCACCGAGGATGATGCCCTGTCACAGGCAATGCTTCGTATTCTGGAAAGGGTTGCCGGAACAAGTTCGGGCAACGAAATTCGAGGATCGATTTCTGAATGACTCGCTAACAGAGCGAGATCGTTAGGGCGTGTCCGGTATAGCCCCGAATGTGGCGGAATATTGGTTGGAGGCCACGTAGCAGATTATGGACAACTTGGACCGCTCGAGGAGATTGTGAGTGGGGTATCTGTACTAAGTCCTTTAGGTCACTCGGTTAGGGTAGACAAAGCGTATAGGGATGTACCCTTAGAAACTCAAGGTAAGATTTTCCCGGAGATCGATGGAGTTACCGTCGGAGAGTTTGATCTCATTTTGGGAATAGACTGGCTTGTTAAGCATAAAACGACTCTGGATTGTACTACTAAACGAATGGTGTTAAGGACCACAAAGGATGAGGAGGTTATGGTGATAGGTGAGAGAAGGGATTATTTGTCCAATGTAGTGTCGGCATTAAGAGCCGAAAAGTGGATTCGGAAAGGTTGTGAGGCCTAATTGGTATTTGTAAGTTAGTCGGAAGAGGAGGGACTGACAGTAGATAAGATTAGGACCGTAAAGGAGTTCCAAGATGTTTTTCTGGAGGAGCTTCCAGGATTGCCTCCGAATCGAGAAGTTGAGTTTGGACTAGACTTGTTGCCTGGAATGGCGCCTGTGTCCATCGCACCGTATAGGATGGCACTGAAGGAGTTAGTGAAGTTAAAGGCTCAAATTTAGGAGTTGTTGGATAGGGGCTTCATTAGGCTAAGCGTGTCTCCATGGGGAGCACCGGTGCTATTCGTGAAAAAGAAGGATGGAAATGCGGATGTGCATTGATTATCGCCAGTTGAACAAACTGACAATTAAGAATAAGTATCCACTGCCAAGGATTGACGATCTGTTTGACCAGCTTAGAGGAGCTTCTGTATTTTCCAAGATCGACCTTCGATCCGGATATCATCGCTAAGGGTCAAGGAGGCGATGTCCAAAAGACGACATTCGTGACTCGGTATGGTCATTACGAGTTTCGGTTATGCCATTTGGACTAACGAACGCTCTGCAGCGCTTATGGATCCGATGAATCATGTGTTTCAACCATTTTAGATCAATTCGTAGTCGTCTTTATTGACGATATCCTGGTATATTCTGAAACTAAAACGAAACATGATGAGCATCTCCGCATAGTGCTGTAAGTATTAAGGGAGAAGGAACTCTTTGTGAAGTTCAGCAAGTGTGAATTTTGTTGAGGGAGGTAACTTTCTTAGGACATGTGGTCTCTGTTGAGGGGATTAAAGTGGACCCTCAAAAAATTGAAGCGATTTTGGAATGGAAGCCGCCTAGGTCAGTGTCAGAAATACGGAGTTTCCTAGGACTGGCAGGATACTACAGAAGGTTTGTAGAAGGTTTTTCTGTGATGGCAGCACCTCTAACAAAACACATAAGGAAAGGAGTACCATTTGTATGGACTAAGAAACAGCAGGAAGCTTTTGAGAAGTTGAAGAAAGTTCTGACTGAAGCACTTATGTTAATTCAGCCGGAGTTTGAGAATGATTTTACTGTGTACAGTGACGCATCACACGTGGGTTTGGGCTGCGTGTTAATACAAGAGGGTAAGGTGGTTGCATTTGCATCACGATAGCTTAAGCCTCATGAGGGAAACTATTTGACTCATGATTTAGAGTTGGCAGCAGTGATATTTGCACTTAAGATTTGGAGACATTATTTGTACGGAGAAAAATGTATTATATACACTGACCATAAGAGTCTTAAGTATTTGTTGACCCAGAAGGAGCTGAACCTTAGGCAAAGGAGATGGATTGAGTTGCTTAAGGATTATGACTGTTCGATCGAGTATCACCTAGGTAAGGCTAATGTGGTAGCCGATGCTCTAAGTCGTAGAGTCAGATTCGATCCGAGAGCAATGTTTGCTCGTCTGAGTCTCAGATGATGATGGAAGTCTGCTGGTCGAGTTGCAAGTGAGGCCAACCTGGTGGATCAGATTAAGGAAAACAGTTGAACGATGAGTCTTTGGTCTCTCGTTTTTAACAAGTTAAGGAAGGGGAAAACTTCTGAGTTTGGGAGCCAGAAGAGACGATGCTACAACAATACCCTCATCTGTTTGGATTAAGTAAATTTCGAGGACGAAATTTCTTTAAGGAGTGTAGAGTTGTAATGCCCCAATTTTCGGGAATCCTGTGAATGTTGGCATAGGTTTAATTATGTTAGTGGGCCTCTAGAAAGCCTAAGCTTAAGATAGAACCCGACAATTTTAGTTAATTTTTGTTCCATAAGAAAAAAGGGGTGAAATTATGAAATAGGACCTACGTGAAAATGTTTGAAAATGCTATAGGCTAAATTGAAATGGCCAAATAAATAGGAGTGCAAAATAGGAGGATTTGCATGACAAACCTCCCATTTTACATGAAGTGGCTAACCATCATGTTGTTGTAGACAAAATGTACACTTGATATCCATAATTTATGGTACAAATTGATACAAATTGATAATAGGTTAGGTAAATGTTTCATGATAATAGGTTAGGTAAATGTTCCATGATAATAGGTTAGGTAAATGTTCCATGATAATGGGTTAGGTAAATGTTTCATGATAATGGGTTAGGTAAATGTTTCATGATAAGAATATCATGTCTTTTGTATTAAAGAATTAAATGGATGAAATATGAAGTTTTAATAAAAGAAAAGGGGTGAAAAGAACAAAGTTTTGTCCATCTTTGTTCATCATAGCTGAAAGTTAGAGAAGAGAAAGGAGGAGAAAGCTCTTGAGTATTCGGTCATTAGGAGGAGGAAAATTGAAGGTAAGTTCTTGGTACCTTGCTTCTATTTTGAGGTTCATGAGTTCTTCTTGATTCTACCTTAACTCTTGAAGTATATTTTGATTTTTAGTTGTGTTGTGAGCATTTAGTCATGAATTAAAATGAAGGAAATGGTTGTTGTTTCATGTTCTTTTGATGAAAAATGGAAGATAGGTGAAGTTGAGCCAAACAAATGAAAATGCATGTGCCTTAGATGCTAAAGGAAAAATCGGCTAACATGTTGTGCTTTAAAATGATGAAATGGAGATTATGCTTAAGTAAAATCATAGATATGTGATGATTGATTGGTGATATACATGTTTAAATAACATGCATGCAAGATAGGTGTATGAAAGAGTGATTTGGTAATAAATCTGCTTGGGACAGCAGCAGTAATGTGACTTTGGAAAATCACCATAAATTGTGGGAGATGAATTAGAAGCTTAATAAATTATGAAATTAAAGCTTGTTGAGTCTAGTTTTAAATGAAATAAACGAGAACATATTTTGAATTCTGTACAATGAGAAATTTGATTCGTAATGAAGAGTGGTCAGATTAGTCAAACAGTGAAACATGGGAAACTTTGAGAAAAATCTGGTATTGATTGGCTAAACCAAAATTTCTGAAAATTTTATGGATAAAAGATATATGAGTCTATTTTCAGGGAAAATTAACGGCACTTGATTTGGAGTTTCGTAGCTCCAGTTATAAATGATTTAGTGACTGTTGCTCAAGAAGACAGCTTGCAGTGAAATTATGATTATGTGGTAAACATTGACAAAAATTTGTTAATGAGTTGCTTATTGATTTCTTATAAGCTTACTATGATATGTAAGTGTGGTTGACTGAATATTGTAAGGGGTTAATACGTAGTTCGTATTTGAATAGTTAGATTAACGTGTTAGTAATCCAATTGTAGGCAGTTCGTGTGTGGATCTCGTCAGCATATCGTCGAAACAGTGTGTAACTAACACCTCTTTCTTAGTCTAGATCGGCAAAAGTCGAAAAGCCAAAATGCCAAAACTAGTATTTTGTAGATTTGCGAGTGTGCGAATGCTCGTGAGGTAAATCGATTAATGTTTTTGGTAAGCTGCAAAATTTGACCGCAAAGTGTATGATTTCGTGCCCTCGATATTTTCAAAGCTTAATGGGCCAAAATTGAAATGATGGGCTAACGGGCCCAATTCGGTAAGAACCCTCGACGTGATTCTCGTTAGTACGTGAAAGGTAGGAATATACATGAAAAACCCTAAAATAGATAAATTATTGAAATACCTTTAAAAGTGGAAAATTTACGCTTTACCCCTAGTAGATAAATTACCAAATACCCTAGGGTTAAATTGACCTAAATGCATGTTTGATCGTTGTTATTTATCGCATGCCATGTTCTTATTATCTGGTGCATGGGATGGGATATTGACGGAGGAAGTACTGAAAGTGGCTTGTCCACGATCGGAGGCTTTGCCTCAATTTATCGTTAATCGAGTGCAAAGGTCAAGAACTGTGGAGTGTTAATGGGTGGGTTGAGTTATTCCCCACATGGAGTATATGGCTGGTATGGGTGGAGTGTAGTGGTTGGTGGGTTGAGTAGTCTCCCCAAATGGGCTTGCATATGTTATTAATGTTGCATGTATTTGGAAATGGGCCTATGGGCCATACTGTTATCTGAATAAGGGGCTAAGGCCCAGTTTATTGTAATCTGAAAAGGGCTTTGGCCCAGTACCACTGTTACCCAAATGGGCTTGCATATGTTTACTGATGTTGCATGTATTTTGAAATGGGCCTATGGGCCATAATGTTATCTGAATAAGGGCTAAGGCCCGCTTTATTGTGATCCGAAAGGGCTCGCCCAAGACCACTGTTACTGAATGGGCTTAGGCCAATAGGCTTGAGTTGACTTGGGCTTTGAAGGGTTTTCCTTACACATCGAGTTTCCCAAACTCACCCTTTTATTTTCATCCACGCAGAAATCCCCAACCATAGTGGGCTTGAGTCGTGAGGGAATTGGAGTGGCCACCCGCTCGAAAGTTTGATTTTCTTCCGTGAACTGGACATCCTTTTATTTACGCTTGAAGTTTTTGGGCTTTTAAATGTAATAAGGCCACTTAATTATTTTTGTGGTTTTAATATGTATTACTAAGATAGGTAATACTTATGTTAACTGTTGAAATTGATAGCTTTAGGCGCTTTTCAAAAACAACAATTGATTTCAAAATAACACGACAACAAGCAAAGCTTCCGCAATAAAAGTATTTTCCAAAATTAATCATTTTCCTAAAATGACTTAATCAAATCGGTTTCCTAGAAATATCCATGACGTTAAGGTGTGGCAATGGCAGATGCATGTCTAGGATTGGATCCGAGGGAGCTTGGTACTTAAGCAATCCGATGGACTCACCACCTCTTTTCCGGTTTCCTACCTGGTGCACAGCTTCCATTCACTTTAACCCTTAATGAATTAATCTTTTGAACATTAAGTACGATTTTCTGGACTTAGAATGGATTTTTTTTTAACGTTTTTGATGTGGCATGCCGGATCCGGCCATAACTTCTGGGCCGGGTTTGGGGTGCTACATTGAGAGTATAAAACACATTTGTTGTTTGGTTGGAGAACTTAGATGTGAGTGATTTAAATCTTCAGGTACTTATCTCTCATTTCTTTTAACTCTTAAACTTACAATGTTTGTCAAATCATCCCAAAATAGATACAAAGGTTAATGTTTATTAATATGATATACAATGGGTTGTCACGTAGATGTCATGTCATCAATTAATTAAATTTTAAAAATTAAAAATAAAATATTATAAAAAAATTAATTAATTGCTAACGTAGTATGCACGTGGACTGTCACATGGATACTATCACATTAGCAAAGTTAACAAACACTAAATTTTCATCTATTTTGAGTGGTTTGACAAACAATACAAGTTTAAACGTCAAAATAGATGAAAAAATAAATGAAGGGCTAAAATGATATTTTTTATAAAGCTAAAGGGCTAAAACAGTCATTTTGCCAAATATATTTTGATTAATAAATTATTATTATTTTCATAATAATTTTTATTTTAGTATCCCAACTCCTTTTTAATTTTGTTCCTAATTTTACCCTGTGTAAATTATATTTACACATTGTATTTTTATTTTAGGTTCAGCCAGAATTGATGAAAGAAGTTTGGAAAAGTAGTAAATCAACAGTTTTTAACGTCAAAAACGCTTACATCTTTTGGAAACGAAGATTAGGTTTACATTTGGTTGTTTCTTAAAAAGTTACCCATACTATATTCTATGCATGAACTGCGAAAGCTTATTGCTTTAGTATAGCGTGAGGAGTCTTTGTACCACTTTAACATCGAGGAGATAAGGGAAGCAAAATTTGGTTCGATTTAAAAAATTTGATAAAAATTTTAAATTTGAATTAAATAGTTCAAGTTATCCGGATCAACTCGAATAAAAAATTAAAATTTCCGGTTTAATTCGAATATGAATTACATAATTTGAGTTATCCGATAATCTAAATACGAAAAGGCAAAACTACGCTGTTTTGATAAATGTTTACATTTTTTAAAATTAAAAGTCAAAACCATTAAATTAAAAGGAAAAAAACTACATCATTTTGATAAATATTTACCCATTAAATTAAAAGGCAAAACTATTATATTGTTTATGTAGTTAAATAAATATCTTATACTTCGTCTACTTGTTAAATAACCAATCCATGTAAATGCAATATTGAGTATAAATAATAGGATTCGTTAACTCAGCTCGATTTGACTAGAAATTTTTTTACTCAATTCAACTTGACTCGATTGAATGCTCACCTCGACCGGCAAAGATAAAATAATTTTAGGTTAAGTAATTAAATTTATAAATCATTTAATATCATTAAAAGGAAAGTTAATACATAAATCATTCATATACCTAATATTTTCTTTTATTTAATTGTTAATTTTAGTTAGTTCTATTTGAGTCATTACATACTTAAAAATTTTGAGTCTTACAATATGTCAATATAATTGATTAAATTCATAACTATTAAATATATAATTGATAGCTTGTGTATAATTGTTTCTTTTATAAATAAAATATTATAAAGATTAATAAATTATTTTTTAAAATTAAAATTATGCTTATAATTATAATTAATATATTTAAGAAATGTTCAACATATTCTAATACAAAACTACACTTTCATACATTAACCTAAAATTAAACAGAACATTATAAACTCGAATAGAATACATCAATTCGAATCGATTTCTCAATTTCTTTGCTCAAATTTCTAATGGCGTCTAGATTTCAGAATTCATTTATCCATGTTCATTCTAAACATGAAATATTTTTGATTATTTTTGTTAAATTTGTATATTTTTAAAATATATATTTTTATTTTAAAATAATAATATAAAAACTTGAGATTTTATAAAAAATTAAATATATATATAATATTACTTAAAAACACATTTAGAATAAATCTAAATAAATTGAAGTCCAAGTGTCTTTGAATATAGATAACTATTGTAATATTTTTTAATAAATTTATAAATTTATATATTTTTAAAGATTTTTATTTTATTAATGCTTACTACATTTCGTAATATAAGTCTATCACATGTTGTCGTGCTCTTAGCCAATATCACATCGTCACATTCTAACAATGTTAGGGTATAGGTATCAAAGTTTGAAATTGAATCATCCAATTAAGTCCAAAAGGGATTCAGCTTTGATAATTGAAACTTTTAGGTGGTTGTACCTCTGCCTCGTCCTTCACAAATGATACATGAACTTCGCAATGCTTTACCTCACAACAAATGCATTGAGACCAATCCCCCTTGCAAACAAGTGGGTAGAATCTAAACTAGGCCTCATTTGTTTGATGCTTGGGTTTCAACAAACCAACTAACTTCAGCATTGTCATCACAGAAATAAGTGATCCGACCCTACCAATTGGTCTCTAGGGATTCGTCTCTGCCAAGTGGATAAAGAACAACTAAGGTCATGACAATCGCCATTACAGAATTTTAGACGACATTCACATCTAATGTGAAATTCCATTTGTCCATGTCGTGGGAATAGTCTTGGAAAGGAACAACAGTGGAAACAACGAAAGTTGGAAAGCTTTTCCTGCTATTGTAGTACCTACCACTCTAAAGGCAATTGGATGTTTATGGAAGATCCTGAGCTTTTGAAATCAAACTATTCCGGGATCTCACTTCCAGGGACACATGTAATCACCTTGTTTCTTTTAGGGAATTCCTATTCAATTACAATTATTAGAAACATGATCGATTATTCAGCACATAAACCATTTGCCACATTTAAGCTGACCTGATGATAATCTTTTAGTAAAGTCACTGTTGAAAAGTCAAAAATGGGAGGTGCAATTGGCACCGAAAGAAAAAGTGGTAGGCAACTTGTTTAAAGTTGAATGGGATAATTGCAATTTTGGTCCCTAATTTTTTAGGCAATTTGCAAGTTGGTCCTTGAACCTCAACTATAAATAGGCCTAACCATTTCTCATTTCAACCATCCCAACCAATCTTTCTCTCTTAGTTTTCTCTCTTCTCCCATTTGAGAATTCTTAAGGAATTCTATTTGTTTGTAATATTTTGGAGATAATAAAGTTATCATCTGGTGTTAGTGCCCGAGGACGTAGGTATAATTTACCGAACCTCGTTAAAACTCTTGTGTTCTTTCTTGTCCTATTTTTCTTTCAATATTTGAGGGTATAATAGTAGTATTTAATTGTACTATTAAATTACGATAGAAGGGATATTCTGACTAAGGAAAGACTTGGTATTTAAGAGATCCATGTGATCCACCTCTCTTCCCTGAGAATTGAACTTTGTGTGATTTTTAGTACAATAATTTACACGCTCAACCCTATTGGAACAATAAGTGGTATCAAGAGTCAAGGTTAATCGTAGTATGCTCTGTGGTTGCGCTTAAACCGATCTTCCACATCGTAAAAGATTTCTTAGGTATATTGAAAGATTATGAAGAAAACGGTCGGTGTAGGAGCTTCAACATCGTCCATGTGGACAAGACCGACAATTACAAATGCAAGATTGGCCGTGGAGATCTTTGATAGCATGGGCCATTTTGGTATGTGGCAAAGTAAGGTTCTAGATGCCCTTTTTCAGTAGGGTCTAGACATTGCCATTGATGAAGAGAAACCAGATTATGTACAGGAGAAAGATTGGAAGGCGATCAATCGGTTGGCATGTGGCACAATTCGATCATGCCTTTCTCGAGAGCAGAGGTATGCTTTTTCAAAGGAGACTTCTGCAAATAAGTTGAGGGTGGCACTTGAAGAAAATTTTTTGAAGAAAAACAGTCAAAATAAGCTCCACTTGAAGAAAAGACTGTTTCGCTTCACTTACGTCCCAAGTACCACAATGAATGATCACATCACCAAATTTAATCAGTTAATCACTAATTTGCTAAATATGGATGAGACATTCAAAGATGAAGATTTGGCTTTGATGCTGTTGGGGTCACTTCCTGAGGAGTTTGAGTTCCTAGAAACTACTCTACTTTATGGCAGGAGTGATATATCTCTGAGCGAAGTCATCATGCCTTATACAGCTTATGAACAGAGAAAGAAGGACAAACAAAAAACTCAATCGAGATACAGAAGCTTTAGTAGTCCGAGGTCGCTCATACACTCTAAGAAAACTCAAAATGGGAGATCAAAGTCAAAGTCCGACTGGAAAGATGAATGTGCCTTTTGTCATGAGAAAGGCCACCGAAAGAAAAATTGTCCAAAGCTGAAGAATAAGGGAAAATCTGCTGTAGATGTTTGTGTTGTAAAGCATGATACCAGTGACTCTGAACTATCACTGGTTGCATCATCATCGTCGTTCCATTCAGATGAGTGGATTTTGGATTCGGGTTGTACCTATCATATGTCCCCTAACCGGGAGTGGTTCTCTGATTTAGTAGAACTAAATGGAGGAGTTGTTTATATGGGCAATGACAGTGCCTGTAAAACTGTTGGGATAGGTTCAATCCAATTAAAGAATCAAGATGGATCAATGAGAGTTCTGACTGATGTTCGGTATGTGCCTAGTTTGAAGAAAAATCTCATCTCATTGGGAGCCTTGGAATCCAATGGTTCAGTTGTTACTATGAGAGATGGGGTTTTGAAAGTGACATTTGGCGCACTTGTGATATTGAATGGCATCAGGAAAAATAACTTGTATTACTACCAAGGTAGTACAGTTATTGGAGCAGTCGTTGCAGCTTCCGGTAATAAAGAATTGGACTCAATGCAGTAGTGGCATATGAAGTTGGGACATGCCAGCGAAAAATCCTTGCAAATTCTGGCAAAGCAAGGATTGTTGAAAGGTGCAAAGGCTTGCAAATTAAAATTTTGCGAGCATTGTGTTTTGGGAAAGCAAAAAAGTGAAATTAAGACGCTATCCATAATACAAAAGGTATTTTGGAATATATTCACTCAGATGTGTGGGGGCTTTCCAAAACACCTTCGTTGGGAGGAAAACACTACTTTGTTACTTTTGTTGATGACTTTTCCAGAAGAGTTTGGGTGTATACCATGAAAACTAAAGATGAAGTGCTTGGAGTTTTTCTTTGTAGCACCCCAAACCCGACCCAGAAGTTATGGCCGGATCCAGCATGCCACATCAAAACGTAAAAAAAAATTTCCATTCTAAGTCCGTAAAATCGTACTTGATGTTCAAAAGATTAATTCATTAAGGGTTAAAGTGAAAGGAAGTCGTGCACCGTAAGAAACCGGAAAAGAGGTGGTGAGTCCATCTGATCGCTATACCAAGCTCCTTCGATCCAATCCTAGAAATGCATACCGCCATTGCCACACCTTAACGTCATGGATATTTCTAGGAAACCGATTTGATTAAGTCATTTTAGGAAAAGTTATTAATTTTGGAAAATACTTTCATTATGGAAGCTTTGCTTGTTGTCGTGTTATTTTGAAATCAACTGTTGTTTTTGAAAACGCGCCTAAAGCTATCCAATTTCAATAATTAAAATAAATATTATCTATCTTAATAAAACATATAAAACCATCAAAATAAATAAGCGGCCTTATTACATTTAAAAGCCCAAAACCTCAAACATAATTAAAAGGATGTCCAGTTCACGAAGAAAATCAAACTTTCGAACGGTGGCCACTCCAATTCCCTCACGCTCCAAGCCCACTATGGTTGGGGATTTCGTGGATGAAAATAAAAGGGGTGAGTTTGGGGAAACTCTGTGTAAGGAAAACCCATTCAAAGCCCAAGTCACTCAAGCCTATTGGGCCTAAGCCCATTCAGTAATCAGTGGTATCGGGCCGAGCCCTTTCAGACATAATAAACCGGGCCTTAGCCCCTTATTCAGATAATGAGATGGCCCATAGGCCCATTTCAAAATACATGCAACATCAAGAAACATATGCAAGCCCATTTGGGTAACAGTGGTACTGGGCCGAGTCCTTTTCAGACATAATAAACGGGCCTTAGCCCTTATTCAGATAATAAAGATGGCCCATAGGCCCATTTCAAAATACATGCAACATCAAGAAACATATGCAAGCCCATTTGGGAGACTACTCAACCCACCAACCACTACACTCCACCCGTACCAGCCATACACTCCATGTGGGGAATAGCTCAACCCACCCACCCAACACTCCACAGATTCTTGCCTTTGTCGTCAGCTTATCAAAGAATTGAGGCAAAGCCTCCAAGACGTGGACAAGCCACTTTCAAGACTTCCTCGTCAATATCCCAATCCCATGCATCGATAATAACAACATGGCATGCAAGAAATAACAACAATCAAACATGCATTTAGGTCAATTTAACCCTAGGGGTATTTTGTAATTTTGCACCTAGGGGTATAACAAGAATTTTCCATACATAGGGTTATTATAGTAATTTAGCTGCTTTTAGGGTTTTTCATGCATATTCCTACTTTTCACGTACTAAATGTAATTATGTACCGAGGGTTCTTACTGAATTGGGCCTGCTGCTATTCATCATTCCAATTTTGGCCCATTAAGCCCAAAAATATCGAGGGCATAGAAATCATGCACTTTGCAGTCCAAATTTTGCAGCTTACCAAAAAATTAATCGATTTACCTCACGAGCATTCAGACACTCAGAAATCTACAAAATACCGGTTTTCGCATTTCGCTTTTCGACTTTTTGTCGATCTAGACTAAGAAAGAGGGTGTTAGTTACACACTGCTTTGCATTTATATATCGATTTGAGATCCACACATGAACTGCCTACAATTGGATTACTAACACGTTAATCTAACTATTCAAATATTTAACTACATATTAACCCCTTACAATATTCGATCAACCACACCTACAGATCATAGTAAGCTTATAAGAAATCAATAAGCAACTCATTAACAAATTTTTGTCAATGTTTACCACATAATCATAATTTCACTGCAAGCTGTCTTCCTGAGCAACAGTCACTAAATCATTTATAACTGGAGCTACGAAACTCCAAATCAAGTGCCGTTAATTTTCCCTGAAAATAGACTCATATATCTTCTATCCATAAAATTTTCAGAATTTTTGGTTTAGCCAATCAATACCAGATTTTTCTCAAAGTTTCCCATGTTTTACTGTTTGACTAATCTGACCACTCTTCATTACGAATCAAATTTCTCATTGTACAGAATTCAAAATATGTTCTTGTTTATTTCATTAGAAACTAGACTCAATAAGCTTTAATTACATAATTTATTCAGCTTCTAATTCATCTCCCACAATTTATGGTGATTTTCCAAAGTCACATTACTGCTGCTGTCCCAAGCAGATTTATTACCAAATCACTCTTTCATACACCTATCTTGCATGCATGTTATTTAAACATGTATATCACTAATCAATCATCACATATCTATGATTTTTTTACTTAAGTATAATCTCCATTTCATCATTTTAAAGCACAACTCACTCTTTCACACATACCTTGCATGCATGTTATTTGAACATGTATATCACCAATCAATCATCACATATCTATGATTTTACTTAAGTATAATCTCCATTTCATCATTTTAAAGCACAACATGTTAGCTGATTTTTCCCTTTAACATCTAAGGCACATGCATGCTCATTTGTTTGGCTCAACTTCACCTATCTTTCATTTTTCATCAAAAGAACATGAAACAACAACCATTTCCTTCATTTTAATTCATGACTAAATGCTCACAACACAACTAAAAATCAAAATATACTTCAAGAGTTAAGGTAGAATCAAGAAGAACTCATGAACCTCAAAATAGAAGCAAGGTACCAAGAACTTACCTTCAATTTTCCTCCTCCTAATGATCGAATACTCAAGAGCTTTCTCCTCTCCTTTCTCTTCTCTAACTTTCAGCTATGATGAACAAAGATGGACAAAACTTTATTCTTTTCACCCCTTTTTCTTTTAATAAAACTTCATATTTCATCCATTTAATTCTTTAATATAAAAGACATGAAATTCTTATCATGAAACATTTACCTAACCCATTATCATGAAACATTTACCTAACCTATTATCATGGAACATTTACCTAACCTATTATCATGGAACACTTACCTAACCTATTATTATGAAACATTTACCTAACCTATTATTATGAAACATTTACCTAACCTATTATCAATTTGTATCAATTTGTACCATAAATTATGGATATCAAGTGTTCATTTTGTCTACAACAACATGATGGTTGGCCACTTCATGTAAAATGGGAGGTTTATCATGCAAATCCTCCTATTTTGCACTCCTATTTATTTGGCCACTTCAATTTAGCCTATAGCATTTTCAAACATTTTCACATAGGTCCTATTTCATAATTTTACTCCCTTTTTCTTATGGAACAAAAATTAACTACAATTACCGGGTTCTATCTTAAGCTTGGGCCTTCTAGAGGCCCACTAACATAATTAAACCTATGCCAACATTCACAGGATTTCCGAAAATTGGGGCGTTACAACTCTACCCTCCTTAAAGAAATTTCGCCCTCGAAATTTACCTAATCCAAACAGATGAGGGTATTGCTGTTGCATCGTCTCTTCTGGCTCCCAAACTCAGAAGTTTCCCCTTCCTTAACTTGTTGAAAACGAGCGACCAAAGACTCATCGTTCTACTATTTTTCCTTAATCTGATCCAACTAGGTTTGCCTCACTTGCAACTCAGCCAACAAGCTTCCATCATCATCTGAGACTCGCACGAGCAAACATTGCTCTCGGATCGACATACTCTATGACTTAGAGCATCGGCTACCATATTAGCCTTGCTTGGGTGATACTCGATCGAGCAGTCATAATCCTTAAGCAACTCAATCCATCTCCTTTGCCTAAGGTTCAGCTCCTTCGAGTCAACAAATACTTAAGACTCTTATAGTCGGTGTATATAATACACCTTTCTCCGCATAAGTAATGTCTCCAAATCTTAAGTGCAAATATCATCGCCGCCAACTCTAAATAATGAGTCAAATAGTTTCCCTCATGAGGCTTAAGCTATCGTGATGCATATGCAACCACCTTACCCTCTTGCATTAACACGTAGCCCAAACCCACGTGTGATGCGTCACTTGACACACTAAAATCCTTCCTGGACTTTCGGTGAATTAACACAGTGCTTCAATGTAACTTTTTCAACTTCTCAAAAGCTTCCTCGCCGCTTCTCATCCATACAAACGGTACTCATTTCCTTATGAGTTTTGTCAGAGGTGTTGCCATCACAGAAAAACCTTCCACAAACCTTCTGTAGTATCCTGCCAGTCCTAGAAAACTCCGTACTTTTTACACTGACCTAGGCGGCATCCACTCCAAAATCGCTTCAATTTTCCGAGGGTCCACCTTAATCCCCTCAGCAGAGACCACATGTCCTAAGAAAGTTACCTCTCTCAACCAAAATTCACACTTGCTGAACTTCGCAAAGAGTTCCTTCTCTCTTAATACTTATAGCACTATACGGAGATGTTCATCATGTTTCGTTTCAATTTCAGAATATACCAGGATATCGTCAATAAAGACGACTACGAACTGATCCAAAAATGGTTGGAACACACGATTCATCAGATCCATAAACGCTGCAGAGCGTTCGTTAGTCCAAATGGCATAACCGTAAACTCGTAATGACCATACCGAGTCCCGAATGTCGTCTTATGGATATCTGCCTCCTTGGCTCTTAACTGATGATATCCGGATCGAAGGTCGATCTTGGAAAATACGAAGCTCCTCTAAGCTGGTCGAATAGATCGTTAATCCTTGGCAGTGGATACTTATTCTTAATCGCCGTTTGTTCAACTAGCGATAATCAATGCACATCCGCATCGCACCATCCTTCTTTTTCACGAATAGCACCGGTGCTCCCCATGAAGACACGCTGGCCTAATAAAGCCCCTATCCAACAACTCTTGAATTTGAGCATTTAACTCTACTAACTCCTTGGTGCCATCCTATACGATGTGATAGACACAGCGCCATTCCGTGCAACAAGTCTATTCCAAACTCAACTTCTCGATTCGGAGGCAATCCCGAAGCTCCTCCGAAAAACATCTTGGAACTCCTTTACGCCCTAACCTTATCCACCGTCGGTCCCTCCTCTTCTAACCGACTTACAAATGCCAAATAGACCTCACAACCTTCCGAATCCACTTTTCGCTCTTAATGCCGACACCACATTGGACAAATAATCCCTTCTCTCACCTATCACCATAACCTCCTCATCCTTTGTAGTTCTTAACACCATTCGTTTAGAAGCACAATCTAGAGTCGCCTTATGCTTAACAAGCCAATCCATTCCCAGAATGAGGTCAAACTCTCTGAACGGTAACTCCATCAGATCTTCAGGAAATATATTGCCTTGAGTTTCTAAGGGTACATTCCTATACAGTTTGTCTACCCTAACCGAGTGACTCAAGGGACTTAGTACAGATACCCCACTCACAATCTCCTCAGAGCAATCCAAGTCGTCCATAATCCGTTCTGTGGCCTCCAACCAATATTCCGCCACATTCGAGGCTATACCAGACATGCCCTTAAAGATCTCCGCTTCGTTAGTCCCAAGTCATTCGAAATAGATCCTCAATTTCGCTGTTCGAACTTGCTCGCAACCCTTTTCGTAACATGAAGCATTACCGTGATAGGGCATTATCCTCGCACCGCGGTCATGAGACTTTACCTCTCATTGCGGTGGTGCGGTGCATCCACCGCAAGCATATGTCTCAAGACGAAGATCTCGCCGAGCACTTCCTCGGCTCCGCCCACGGCCTCTTGTACTCATATCGTATTATCTTGATTACGAATTTTTATGCATCAATTAATATTCCAAGTGTTTATTATAGATGTTTTATGAATCAAACAAGAGTTTAGAGTTTGTTTTCGCAGAATCAAGTCTAGCTACGCCAGATCTCTTATCGATTTTCCTATGCTTTCAAGATCATCCTATCTAGAGTGTCCTAGTAGGGTTTCAAAGATGACAGATAATTCAGAAAATATTCAAAAATTTCGAGTAATACTTACAGACTTGAGCCGAGATTGAATGCCACCTTCTAAATATCTAAATTTTGAAAATCGAGTTTTTCAGATTCTTTATAAAATTTTCGCTTTCGAAAATCTATGTTTTGTAAACCCATTCCACGTACCGAGTTGTTGCAACCTAGGCTCGATACCACTAAATGTAACATCCCAAACCCGCCCGGTTATGGCGGATCCAAAGATGCCACATCAAAACGTAAAAAAATTTCCATTCTAAGTCCGTAAAATCGTACTTGATGTTCAAAAGATTAATTCATTAAGGGTTAAAGTGAAAGGAAGTCATGCACCGTAAGAAACCGGAAAAGAGGTGGTGAGTCCATCTGATCGCTATACCAAGCTCCTTCGGATCCAATCCTAGAAATGCATACCGCCATTGCCACACCTTAACGTCATGGATATTTCTAGGAAACCGATTTGATTAAGTCATTTTAGGAAAAGCTATTAATTTTGGAAAATACTTTCATTGCGGAAGCTTTGCTTGTTGTCGTGTTATTTTGAAATCAACTGTTGTTTTTGAAAACGCGCCTAAAGCTATCCAATTTCAACAATTAAAATAAATATTATCTATCTTAATAAAACATATAAAACCATCAAAATAAATAAGCGGCCTTATTACATTTAAAAGCCCAAAACCTCAAACATAATTAAAAGGATGTCCATTCACCGAAGAAAATCAAACTTTCGAACGAGTGGCCACTCAATTCCCTTACGACTCCAAGCCCACTATGGTTGGGGATTTCTACGTGGATGAAAATAAAAGGGGTGAGTTTGGGGAAACTCGGTGTAAGGAAAACCCATTCAAAGCCCAAGTCACTCAAGCCTATTGGGCCTAAGCCCATTCAGTAATCAGTGGTATCGGGCCGAGCCCTTTCAGATTATAATAACCGGGCCTTAGCCCTTATTCAAATAATAAAGATGGCCCATAGGCCCATTTCAAAATACATGCAACATCAGTAAACATATGCAAGCCCATTTGGGTAACAGTGGTACTGGGCCGAGTCCTTTTCAGACATAATAAACGGGCCTTAGCCCTTATTCAGATAACAAGATGGCCCATAGGCCCATTTCAAAATACATGCAACATCAAGAAACATATGCAAGCCCATTTGGGGAGACTACTCAACCCACCAACCACTACACTCCACCCATACCAGCCATACACTCCATGTGGGGAATAGCTCAACCCACCCAAATTTAACACTCCACAGCTTGTACCTTTCGCTCAGTTATCAAGAATTGAGGCAAAGCCTCCAAGACGTGGACAAGCCACTTTCAAGACTTCCTCGTCAATATCCCAATCCCATGCATCGATAATAACAACATGGCATGCAAGTAAATAACAACAATCAAACATGCATTTAGGTCAATTTAACCCTAGGGGTATTTGGTAATTTTGCACCTAGGGGTATAACAAGAATTTTCCATACATAGGGGTATTATAGTAATTTAGCTGCTTTTAGGGTTTTTCATGCATATTCTTACTTTTCACGTACTAATGTAATTATGTACCGAGGGTTCTTACGAATTGGGCCCGCTGGCCCATCATTCCAATTTTGGCCCATTAAGCCCAAAAATATCGAGGGCACGTAAATCATGCACTTTGCAGTCCAAATTTTGCAGCTTACCAAAAACATTAATCGATTTACCTCACGAGCATTCGTGACATCAGAAATCTACAAAATAACGGTTTTCGGCATTTTGGCTTTTCGATTTTGTTGATCTAGACTAAGAAAGAGGGTGTTAGTTACACACTGCTTATGCATTTATATGTCGACGAGATCCACACACTAACTGCCTACAATTGGATTACTAACACGTTAATCTAACTATTCAAATACGAACTACGTATTAACCCCTTACAATATTCGACCAACCACACCTACAGATCATAGTAAGCTTATAAGAAATCAATAAGCAACTCATTAACAAATTTTTGTCAATGTTTACCACATAATCATAATTTCACTGCAAGTTGTCTTCCTGAGAAACGGTCACTAAATCATTTATAACTGGAGCTACGAAACTCCAAATCAAGTGCCGTTAATTTTCCCTGAAAATAGACTCATATATCTTCTATCCATAAAATTTTCAGAATTTTTGGTTTAGCCAATCAATACCAGATTTTTCTCAAAGTTTCCCATGTTTTACTGTTTGACTAATCTGACCACTCTTCATTACGAATCAAATTTCTCATTGTACAGAATTCAAAATATGTTCTTGTTTATTTCATTAGAAACTAGACTCAATAAGCTTTAATTACATAATTTATTCAGCTTCTAATTCATCTCCCACAATTTATGGTGATTTTCCAAAGTCACATTACTGCTGCTGTCCCAAGCAGATTTATTACCAAATCACTCTTTCATACACCTATCTTGCATGCATGTTATTTAAACATGTATATCACTAATCAATCATCACATATCTATGATTTTTTTACTTAAGTATAATCTCCATTTCATCATTTTAAAGCACAACTAACTCTTTCACACATACCTTGCATGCATGTTATTTGAACATGTATATCACCAATCAATCATCACATATCTATGATTTTACTTAAGTATAATCTCCATTTCATCATTTTAAAGCACAACATGTTAGCTGATTTTTCCCTTTAACATCTAAGGCACATGCATGCTCATTTGTTTGGCTCAACTTCACCTATCTTTCATTTTTCATCAAAAGAACATGAAACAACAACCATTTCCTTCATTTTAATTCATGACTAAATGCTCACAACACAACTAAAAATCAAAATATACTTCAAGAGTTAAGGTAGAATCAAGAAGAACTCATGAACCTCAAAATAGAAGCAAGGTACCAAGAACTTACCTTCAATTTTCCTCCTCCTAATGATCGAATACTCAAGAGCTTTCTCCTCTCCTTTCTCTTCTCTAACTTTCAGCTATGATGAACAAAGATGGACAAAACTTTATTCTTTTCACCCTTTTCTTTTAATAAAACTTCATATTTCATCCATTTAATTCTTTAATATAAAAGACATGAAATTCTTATCATGAAACATTTACCTAACCCATTATCATGAAACATTTACCTAACCTATTATCATGGAACATTTACCTAACCTATTATCATGGAACACTTACCTAACCTATTATTATGAAACATTTACCTAACCTATTATTATGAAACATTTACCTAACCTATTATCAATTTGTATCAATTTGTACCATAAATTATGGATATCAAGTGTTCATTTTGTCTACAACAACATGATGGTTGGCCACTTCATGTAAAATGGGAGGTTTATCATGCAAATCCTCCTATTTTGCACTCCTATTTATTTGGCCACTTCAATTTAGCCTATAGCATTTTCAAACATTTTCACATAGGTCCTATTTCATAATTTTACTCCCTTTTTCTTATGGAACAAAAATTAACTACAATTACCGGGTTCTATCTTAAGCTTGGGCCTTCTAGAGGCCCACTAACATAATTAAACCTATGCCAACATTCACAGGATTTTTGAAAATTGGGGCGTTACATTCTTCAATGGAAAACTATGATCGAAAACCAGACTGGCAAGAAAATCAAGCGGCTTAGGATGGACAATGGAGGGGAATATAGAAGTGATCCGTTCTTCGATGTGTGCCAAGAGTATGGTATTGTTCGACACTTCACAATTAGGGATACACCACAGTAGAATGGAGTGGCAGAGCTTATGAATCGAACATTGCTGGAGAAAGTTTGATGTATGTTGTCCAATGCTAGGTTGGGCAAGCAATTTTGGGCTGAGGCTGTGTCATACGCTGGCCATCTTGTTAATCGTTTGCCATCATCTGGATTAGAAAGAAAAACTCCTATGGAGGTATGGTCTGGAAAACTGGCTACAGATTATGATTCCTTACATGTGTTTGGATCCACTGCATATTACCATGTGAAGGAGTCAAAGTTGGATCCGAGGGCAAAGAAAGCTCTTTTTATGGGAATCACTTCTGGAGTGAAGGGATTTCGTCTTTGGTGCTTAAGCACAAAGAAAATGATCCGTAGCAGAGATGTTACCTTTGATGAATCTGCCACATTGAAAAAGGTAGCAGATGAAGATATTCAGACAAGTGATACTCCACAGCAGGTGGAGTGTACTCCAAAATAGGTGGAGTTTGAGCAGATGGGGATTTGCCCAGTTAATAAGTCTAATTCTCCAGCCACAATGGAGGAATTAGAGGTTGAAGAGGTTCTGACCCAAGAACCATTAAGTACACCAGAACCAATTGCAGTTGCAAGGCCACAGAGAGAAATTCGTAAACCTGCTCGATTTACTGATATGGTGGCCTACGCCCTTCCCATTATTGATGATGATATTCCTGTCACTTATCAAGAAGCAATGCAAAGCTTAAAAAGTGACAAATAGAAATGCGTCATAGATGAAGAAATGCAGTCTCTCTGGAAGAACAATACTTGGGAGTTAGCGCAATTACCGAAAGGTAAAAGGGCAATCGGATGCAAGTGGGTATTCACAAAGAAAGATGGATCTCCTAGCAAGAAAGATGTTCGCTACAAGGCAAGATTGGTAGCAAAAGGCTACGCCGTAAGGAGGAATTGACTACAATGATGTATTTTCCCTGTTAGAAGCATTCCTCCATTAGAATTTTGTTGGCCTTGGTAGCACAGTTGAATTTGGAGCTAGCTCAACTTGATGTTAAGACGGCTTTCTTGCATGGTGAGTTAAAAGAGGAGATCTATATGACTCAGCTAGAAGGATACACAGATGCTGGTGGTAGAAATTGGGTTTGTAAGCTGAACAAATCGCTATATGGATTGAAGCAATCCCCGAGGCAGTGGTATAAGCAATTTGATAGCTTTATGAGAAGGCAGAAGTACACAAGAAGCAAATATGACAATTGTGTGTATTTGCAGAAGCTGCATGACGGATCTTTCATTTATCTACTCTTGTATGTTGATGATATGTTAATCGCTTCAAAGAGCCAAAAAGAGATAGATAAGATGAAGGCTCAGTTGAATCAAGAGTTCGAGATGAAAGATCTAGGTGAGGCCAAAAAGATTCTCGGTATAGAGATAAGTAGAGATAGACAGAGAGGCAAGCTTTGTTTGAATCAGAAGCAATATTTGAAAAAGGTATTACAATGTTTTGGTGTAAATGAAAACACAAAACATGTAAGTACCCCACTTGCTTCTCATTTGAAACTTAGTGCTCAATTATCTCTGAAGACTAAAGAAGAAAGAGAATATATGGCAAAAGTCCCATATGCTAATGCAGAGGGAGTTTGATGTATGCGATGGTGTGTCTGCTGCCCGACATTTCACAAGTCGTTAGAGTTGTGAGCGGTATATGCATGATCCCGAAAAGGACATTGGCAAGTCAGGAAATGGATTCTACGGTATCTTCAAAACCGTAGATGTTGGTTTAGTTTTTGAGCAGGATGAAGCACTTGGTCAGTTTGTAGTTGGATATGTTGATTCTGACTTTGCTGGTGATTTAGATAAATGTCGTTCAACTACGGGGTATCTGTTTACTCTTGCGAAAGCCCCAATAAGTTAGAAGTCTACCTTACAGGTCTCTGATGATGTGTCTACTACAGAGGCGTAATATATGGCGATTCTGTAAGTCATTAAGGAGGCTATTTGGCTTAATGGATTGTTGAAAGATTTGGGAGTTGTTCAAAGTCACATAAGTTTATATTGTGACAGTCAGAGCGCTATTCATTTAGCGAAAATCAAGTCTATCATTCAAGAACCAAGCATATCGACGTAAGATATCACTTTGTGAAGGAAGTCTTTGAAAAAGGAAAAATTCTACTTCAGAAGATTCCGACAGCAGATAATCCCGCAGATATGATGACCAAGGTGGTAACAACAATCAAGTTTAATCATTGTTTGAACTTGATTAACATCCTGAGAATTTGAGGACCTTCAGGTGTATGGCGCTCGAGAGCGCATTTGGAGGCACTAGAAAAGATAGCTTTATCAAATTTGGGGAGTTGAAGGAAGTGTGTGAAGATGTGATTATCCTAATCAAATCTTCAAGGTGGAGATTGTTGAAAAGTCAATTAAAAGGGGTGTTGAAAAGTCAAAAATGGGAGGTGCAATTGGCACTAAAAGAAAAAGTGGTAGGCAACTTGTTTAAAGTTGAATGGGATAATTGCAATTTTGGTCCCTAATTTTTTAGGCCATTCGCAAGTTGGTCCCTAAACCTCAACTATAAATAGGCCTAACCATTTATCATTTCAACCATCCCAACCAATCTTTCTCTCTTAGTTTTCTCTCTTCTCCCATTTGAGAATTCTTAAGGAATTCTATTTGTTTGTAATATTTTGGAGATAATAAAGTTATCATCTGGTGTTAGTGCCCGAGGACGTAGGTATAATTTACCGAACCTCGTTAAAACTCTTGTGTTCTTTCTTGTCCTATTTTTCTTTCAATATTTGAGGGTATAATAGTAGTATTTAATTGTACTATTAAATTACGATAGAAGGGATATTCTGACTAAGGAAAGACTTGGTATTTAAGAGATCCATGTGATCCACCTCTCTTCCCTGAGAATTGAACTTTGTGTGATTTTTTAGTACAATAATTTACACGCTTCTGACCCTATTGGAACAACAGTCACCATATGCTCCAAATAGCATCTGCAACTTTGGGGTTCCAGTACTTCCCACAGCTTTCTGATCCAGTTGGACGCAATTGGTAAATGTTCACATCAAGCATTGATATGGTCTATCCTTACAAAGCAGTGCTTGCTCAAAAAGCTTTTTAATGCTTTAGACTTCCTCTAGTGAAGTGCAGTCATGTGCATCTAAATGTTTCAGGCTTGGTGGAAGCTCTGGTAATGATTTAAGTCTCTTGCATTTCCTCAAGAATAACTCCTGCAACCTAGGAAGTTGTTTAATGCTTGTCGGTAAGTTCTCAAGATTTCTTCCAGTTAAATCTAATTCTTTCAATGAGGATAACCCATGGAGATCTCTCTGCATCTCTGGTCTGCCTGTTAAACAAGCTCCTCCAATAGCAGAAAACAAGTTATCTGGCCATATGACCAGATTTGAACATCCATAGAGATAAAGATACCGAATAGATTTCAATTTATAAAATTTGTTAGGAAGGCAAACAAGATTTTCAGAGTCCCAATACATAAAGACCAATAAGATTCAGATGGTAATTCTTTCAAAACCGTTCCACTTAACTCAAGAGTCTGCAACCTTTCCATGGTCTCCAAGATTTCTTGGAAAATCTCCAAGCTTGAGCAATCTTCAAGATAGAAACCCCTTAGATATTTCAATTTATGAATACTCATCCAAACACTTCTAAACCCCCCTGCAACACCCTAGGTTCAGCATACAAAGATTAGAGACATTCGATTGAAGAAGAAACTTCTTCAATTGCAGTTCCTCCTAAATTTAACTCTATTATATTTCCTGAAATCTCCCGAAATGTTGTGATATTAGGGCTGCCATTGAGTGAAAGGACTTTAAGGGATCTTAGACTACAAATTGCAGTTGGAAAGTTATTTAGCCTTACACATTCTTCCATACACAGGAAAACGAGTTGGGAAAGAGACTCCACTGAGGAAGGTACTTGTTCAATTGTTGTTCCATCTAAATGTAACTCTCTTAGATTCGATGAAAAATCTGGAAAGCTAAAGAGAATGGAGCAGTGACTGAGAATAAGTGTGGTAAGGGATGTGGCTTTATATAAGCTGGGTAGAAATCTAAGATTTTTGCACAATCTTAAATTCAAATGAGTTAGCTCAAGTAAGTTTGTACTAGGGATTTAAATTGCGGTCATGTCAGTGTTTTGTCGCGTATGCTTATCATGATTATGACATAGCGGTCATCATGGGTATCGCGGTCGTGAATTTTTTTTAAATTCGCACAACCTATTGTAAAACATAATAATTTTAATTATAATTATAAAAAGTCATTTTTAATGATTTTTAGAGTGTTTTCTAACACTTATGAACTTTTATTAATATGATATGAGAACACAACTTTTATAATCATTAATTATTCTTATATTTATTTATGAATTTTCTAAGAACGTTATATTAACTAATAACAAAGTAAAAAGAAGAAGAAAATATTAAACATTTATCATATTTAATAAGCTTGAAAGTTTTTATAGATAAAATAATTGAAAATTCATACCGAGAGATGTCTTTAATATTTCTTGACGACTTTGAAGATGGTGAAGATATAAACATTCTATGCTGCAAAAAGAAAAAAAGAATAGATAAATGTATAGATTCTCATTAATTATTCCTATTTCCTATCACTTATTCTCACTCTCATTCTACTTTCATATATAGTTTAACATGCTTGGATTCTTAATTATCTTTTCATAAAATATACTTCATTCATTTATCTAAAGAAATATTTTAAATGTTTTAATATCATCAAAATTAAGAACATTAACAAAAGTTTTCTTTAAGAAAAACATACCTTACAAATAATGGTAGTGGTACGATTTAGTTTTCACCAATTAGTAGAATGACGAGGAAGATTAGATCCTTCACCTTCACTTTGAGAGCGTTCTTGACTTGATTCTCTTGACCTTTGTCCAAAAATATATCCAAAAAAAGTGATATTTTCACCTTGGTTTTCATATAATTGATATGGAGGATATATTTAAGGAGGAGGATACATGAGAGGTGGAGGTGGGTGATACATTGGTGGTGGAGGATGCATTTGGGGCTGGTATGGCACACCATAATTAGGAAATGGTGGATAATAACCATATGGTTGTGGATAACCATGTGAAGGTTGAAAATATGAAGGTTGTTCTGGTGGATAAAAATCTTGAGTACTAGTAGATGAATCACTGTATCCAAGGTTACTAAAACTCGATCTCCTACCAGATGAAGAGCCTATAGAAGTATGCTTCTTGCCTTTTCCTTTTGATGGAGCTTTAGGTTCACTTCTATCTCTCCTAGGTTCAGGAAACATATTTCCATCAAACTCTGATCTATCACGGAAATGTCCAATAGTAGTACCAACCCCATATTCTCCTCCATACTGACTAGAAGACCTAATTTCACCTCTATCACCACTATATCCATCATCCTCATGAATTGGACTTAAACCACCACCATCGGGTCCATCGCCACTCTGACTTGGCGCTGAACTAGAACTTGAATGAGACAAATTTTGTTGTTGAGATTGATCAATATCCATTTCATCATCAGAGGTATCCACAGGCAACACACCGGCATTTTCACCATCTAATAACGGATTCTCTTTCTCATGAAGCCATTCTGATAGTGGATCAACATCTTCAAAGATATAATCAAGGCTGATAGGATTAAAACAAGCGTTTATATCATCAGTGCTCATTCTTTTTTGATGCCTTATCTGAAGCCTCATATTATAATAGGTAAACACTAGTTTCTCAAGTTTTTTATACTTTAGCCTATTTCTTGCCTTGGTATGAATATAACTAAATGTGCTTCAATTCCGTTCACAATTTGATGCTGAAGTTGTTTGACTAAGCACTTTAATTGCTAATTTTTGTAATTCGAGAACACATGTGCCGTATATTATCCACCACTCAGCTGCATAATATTATTTAAATTTCAAAATAACTTCAAAATGTACAATATAATTAAATAATATAAATTAAATTAAATAATTTAATTAACTTTTTACCCGGATTCATTTGCTTCCAAGCTCTTTGTGCTTGTGGAGTACCGAATGTCTCATGTTTTTCTCTAAATAGTAACAACTGCATAAATAAAAGGTAGAGTAAAAATAATAAAAAAATAATTCTATTTCAAATTATGTAACTAAGTAACAAATAATAGTACTTGAATCGAACCTGATTAACCATTCTGACTTGAGTATCAAGAGAAGGTTTTAATCTTTCAATTACTGACCGTGTACCTTCTAATGTTTTATTAGCACATTCTCAGAATGCTCCACCCCAAATTGAAATTGAGGATTGAGAAAATAACCTAAGTATAATTTATAAGAATATGATCAAATAATAATAATCTAAAGCTTAAAATAATAAAATATAAAAATAGTTCTTAATTATATGAAACATTTTATCTTACCAGCTGAATGCAAGTCGGAACACATAAAATTCCATCTATTGTCAATAATCTTTTCATACTCGGTGAAATATCGACAATCTTGTTGAATTGCTCGTTTAGCTCTATCAACAGCCTCATAAATAAAACCCATTGTTGGTTTTTCATCGCTATCCACAAGTCTCAATACTTTTACTAGGGGGCTCTTAAACTTTTATGAGGTTGTTGGCTTTTTTCCAAATTAAAATCTTTTCCCAAAACAATTTTTTTGGCTTCATACGCAGGCCCTGACTTTTGCTGTCCCCATTTTGATTCTTTAAATTCCTATATATTCATAAGAAAAATTTTAAAATAATATAATTTAAATTATTTAAAACTAATAAAATCATTAAAGGTTGTTATATTTAAGTAATTATATTAACTAATTATAAAATACTAACCTTTGAATTAAACATTTCTCTCAGACCTTGCTTTTGTCTTGTTATCTCTTCAAGTTGAATGAAATGAGTTGCAAATCGAGTAAGAGCGGGTCGAAGTATTTGTTTCCCTTGTGTATACTTCTTCATCAAATCAACAGTCCAAATGTGATTGTATATAAAGCAAGTCACTTTCTTTGCCTCATCTAACACTTTTGGTACACTGGGCTTCTTCCCAATATCTTCAAGGCATAAATCTAAACAGTGAGCTACACATGAGGTCCAATATAGATGTTTTCTTTTCAACATTAATTTTTTTCCAGCAGCTTTCATTGCTGCCTCATTATCAGTCACTATTTGGACAATGTAATTTTCTCCAATTTCTTCTACAACTGAATCTAGCAAACTGTAGTAGAATTCAGCATCTCTACTACGAACACTTGAGGCATCTACCGATTTCCAAAAAATGGTTCCTTTACTACAATAAACAAGGAAATTAATGATGTGCATTTGATTCAAACTGTTAGTCCAACCATCACACATTACAGGTGTACCCAATTCTTTCCAATGAGTCTTTAGTCCATTTACCCAATCACGAACTCGCTGATACTCTGACTCTAAATACACATCTGAAATCTCATAAGGTGTTGGGAGCTTTACACCTTGTCCAACTTCTGTTGACACTTGAATTAAGTTATACAACCATGGAGAGCTTGCTAATTGAAAAGAAAGTCTTTTGTATATTAATAATTTAGATACCGCTTCACCTATCTTTTTTCGAAAAGTTTTTAAAATAGAGTCACTGACCTTTGGTTGCTTTGAACTTTTGCTTCTAGCCAATTCAGGTATAGCTCCCCTTAAGGTAAACTCAGACTCACTTGGGATGGATTTACTTGTTCTTTCTCTATGATATTCTCTAGCTGATCCATGAGAAGATCGCCCTTCTTCATAAATGTTATTCCAACCACCAGTACTTCGACTGAATTCTTCCCTTCTATGCCACTCGTGTTGTGATTGGATACTTTCTCGAGTTGCTTGCCTTATAGCAGAAACCTCATCAATGAATTCCTCATGTTCATCCTCATCTTCTCTTAATTGAGATAAGAATTCATCTTTTCTCCTCTTTTTGTCTATTTTCTTTGTCTTGCTTTCTTTCAATATATCCATCATGCTTTCTCTAATGACACCTGTTAATAAAATGAAAATAATTCACACTTTATATTATTATCAATTATATATAATCTTTATAGAAAATTTACAATAACATTTAAAAATAATAATAAAGTATCACATACCAGTAACATTAGGGCATGGTGCAACATTGCCAGTTTTATGAGCAATGTGCTCTTTAAATCGCGTTATTCCTCCTTTCACAACTTTACCACAAAGATTACATACGATATTTCCTTTCAGATTTGGCAATCGGAGTTCCAAAGTGCCAACCTATATCATTACTTGGTGCACCCTCTAATCCTTTAGTCGGAACTCTTCACGTGGTGGCATGCTTTATTTTTATTTATATATAAGAAACATAAAATTATATTTAGAAATATAAGCAACTCATTACTTATATTATCAACAATATAATACAAAAAAAAGTAAACATCATTAACATGGAAAATTTAAATTTATTGCATAATCCATACATAATAATAATAAATAATAAATTATGAAAGTTATGAAATTTTAAAATACTAATAAATAATAACTAGTTATCATTATAAATTATAATTACAATATTAATTAAAAATAACATATAAAGTAAAATTATAAACCTGATAAGATTGAAGCTTTCATATTAAAAATATAATAATATGATTGTTTTCAAAGCGATTTTCATTTTCTATAAAATCTCTTCAAACTCTAATAAATCAACCCAAATATATTTTGCTTCAACAAGTTAAAAGAGGATGGGAGTGAGAGGTGGGATTCACCTTTTCCTCTTTAAATACTTACTAGTTTATAGAAATAGCATGTGAAAACATTTACGTAATATATTTATAAAAAATTGCTATGAAAATTAAGGGCATGAAATGATAAAGTTAAGATGATTTTAATGTTGGGTTTCAAATGTCATTATTTACATTTATATGCATTTATTTTTTCTAAATTTATCAAATATAAAAATATATAAATACCTCGAAATAATATTTGTTGTTTTATAAAATGAATGGATAATAATTTTCTAATTGAGTTTGGTCTCGGTTATTAGGTTACATCAACTCAATAAACTCATTAATTTATAGTATAGATGATTTTTATGGTTGCATTAGCATAGTATATAATTACATAAGAAAATTATTAAAACTCCATATGTGTATGTAAAAATTTAATTTCATAAATTATTAATATGTTAAAATTTATATCAATAAAAATTAAACAAATAGAATATAAATATTTATATTATACTTAATTGTCGATAAGTTAATGTCAAGAGTCAACTAAACACTAACTTAATTGGAAATTAATTAAAAACATAACCTTTTACAAAGTAGCAAATATTACAATATAAAAGTGTTTTTACATTTTATACAAAATACAAAAAAATCAATTTAAATCCAAAATACATATAGAAAAATACAAACAATAATCATATTTAAAACTTTCAAATCCTCAATTTTATCATTCAAATTAAATCTCGTTTTTTATATTAATTTTAATAAATATAGTGAGGATATCATTATCATTAAATAATATATAGTGGTTTTATTTTAAAAATGATTACATACATAATACATACATATATATATATATATATATATATATGTTTAATAGTTATAATGAATTCTAATTTCAAGTCTTACAGCCTATTAATTTTAGTCAAAGTGTCAAATTTACATCCATTAAAGAGTGACCTGTCATGAAAACATTTTCATTGGTAGCCTAAACGGTGCCTTGGTTTTGGCTAGGAGTAAAGGACATTAAAAATGAAAAAAATAAAGAAAAAGGAAATCAAACGCCAAAAATATCAGAAAGAAAAACTGAAGTAGAGGCCCTAAAGTTTTCACTTCCCAGCTTCCAAGATCTCGCTTCTCTTGCTCGTTTTCATCTTTGTTGCTGGATTGATTTCATTTTTCTCGATCTTACAACGGTTAGTAAGGAATTGATTCACTTTGTGATCTAAACTCTATCATCCTCTCAAAAATCATATTATCCTATCAAAAAAACTCTATCAAATTCTTGGAATCTACTGCAAAAACAAGCAAGAATCAACAAGACAAAGTTTTAGGTACTTACTTGAAGATTATCAGTCTCTGAATCTGAATGTGCAAGTGATCAGTTTGCTTTGTTTGCTGTTTGGGTTTCAGTTTAGGGACCGAAATATGAGAAAGGAGTTTTGAATTTTGATTGCTTATTTGCTGTTTATTTGGTTTCAGTTTTGTTTGCTTTCTTTTTACTTTTTTTTTATTGAAAACACTGATTTTTAGGGGTGAGCATTCGATCGAATCGAATCGAAAATTTTCGAGTTAATCGAGTTTTCGAATCTTATTTTATCATCCTAACTTTATTTGAAATTTTCTCGAATCGAGTCGAGTGAGATGGAATTTGAATCGAATCGAATCGAATATATTTGTTCGAGTTAAATTTTAAAAAATAATTTTGGGTCCTTGTAACCACTGTCACCCATCGTAATAAAAGTTATCCACCTTAATTAAAATTTTTATTAACTTTCATCACCTCATAATTTATTTATTAATCTATTATATACGGGTTAGCTTCTTTGTTTGCTTAATTGCTTCAATTATCTTGATTCTTGTCACTATGTATTTTGAATTAAAAATATATTAGATGTAAAATGTGATTTTTTAATAAAAATATTTTAAAGATAAAATGTGAAATTGATACCAATATAAAATTTTAACATGAATATTTAATAGCATAATTAATAATTTAATTTTAATATAAATATTCAATATGACTAAACAATCCAATAATATAAATAATATAAAATGTGAAATTTAATTTAATAATATAAATAGTAGATATAAATAAAATTATTACTATTTATGTTTAGTGATTTTTTAGATAATTTTAATTTTTATTTGAGAGTATAGGGTGAGAAGTAAAAATTTAGGGGCAAATAAAAGTTTTGGGAGATAAAAGTTTTGAGGGAAAGTAAATAGGGGAGAGTAAAATTTTGGAGGGAAAATATTAAAAAAAAATTGGGGGTGGATTTGGGGTAGATGGGAGGTGGGATTAAAAGGAAGTAAAAATTTTAAGAGAAAAATGGGAGGAGTAAAATTATGGGGAAAATAAAAGTTTGGAGTGTTTTGGGAATAAAATTTTGAGAAAAAGTAAATGGGAGAGTAAAATTTTAATGGGAAATGGATTTTGGGTAGATTCGGGGGTTGGGATTGAAGGGGAGTAAAAGTTTTGGGGAGAAAGTGGGAAGGAGTAAAAGTTTTAAGGGAAAAGTAAAAAGGTTTGGGAGTTTGGGGTAAAAATGTAAAATATTATAGTTTGATATTCGAATTATTCGAATTATTCGAGTTATTCGAATTATTCGAGTTATTCGAATTCGAAAACTCAACTCGATTCGAACTCGAAATTCGAAAAAAAAATTCGAGTTGACTCGAATAACTCGATTAACTCGAATAACTCGATTCGTTTAACTCGAAATTTGAATTTTTTTTCGATTTTTTCGAGTCGAATCGAGTTTTGCTCACCCCTACTGATTTTGCAGGGGAATATATTCCCTTTTGTTTTATTAAGTTTCACTGTTCCTGCTGATTTTTATTTAGAGGAGCTAGATGGTTTTTTTTTTTAATTCACTGTAACGGGATATAACGGGAATAGCGTCCCGTTATTTCCGCGACCGGCCGTTACCCGTTAAGTTGCGACCGCGACCCACTGTTATCGGTGTGACTCTGCTTCACATCATTATTTTCAGTCGTTGCGATTTCGGACGATGCCGCTACCACTATATAACGGCCGCTATAGCGGTTTCGGACCGCTATTTAAATCCCTGACTTTGTACAGTTTACAAGGTTTATATTTTTAAGATTTGTGGCGCTTGAGTGGTCTGAGATTCTTACAAGGTTCTTAGAATTGTTGAGAGTGATCTCCTTCCAAGTTTACTAAATCTTGCATGCTTCATAGCATAGTGTTGGATGAATTTGTGTACATTGAATGTAGCAAATGGGACCAAAATATCAACAAAATGCAAGAAAAGATTTTTTTTTTTTGAAAGAAGTGGAACAAAAATGAAATTATATTACTAAGGTTTAAGGGCGTAAAAAACCTCAAACTTTTTCAAAAAAAAGTAATTAATCTCCTCTCTTTTTTGCACTCAAATAAGCATTTGAATTTTCAAAATGTATCAAAAAGGCCTTCAAACTTTTTCAAAAAAAAAAATCAATTAAGCGCATACTTTTTTTTCACTCAATTAGGTACTTAAATTTTTAAAATGCATAAAAAAAGACCCTCAAAATTTATAAAAAATTTGTAAAATTTTATAAAAATCATAAAATAAATTATAAAATGCATCAAAAGGTCTCTTTAACAATTAACTTTAACTATTGATTGTTAAAGTTAACAGCCCCTATTTTTTTTTCAATTAAAGTCATCACGTGTAGCATGACATGTGACGAAAAAAAGATTAAAAAATTACATAAAAAGGATAAAATTATTCTTTTGGCACGATAATTTTATAAATTTTTTAAGAAATTTATATTTCTTTACTTTTTGTATAATTTTCTTACAACTTTATCAAAATTTATAATTTGTTATATTTCTATATATTTTATATTTTTTATGATTTTTATAAAATTTTATAATTTTTATATTTTTACTACTTTTTTCTATTTTTAATAAATTTTAATATTTGAATTTTTTAATTAAAATTTATTCATATTTATAATTTTTATTGATTTTAATTTTTATAATTTTAACAAAAACAGGGCTTAACTGTTTTTTTTTTGAAAAAGTTTGAGGTGTTTTTTATACATTTTGAAAGTTGAAGTACCTAATTGAGTGCAAAAAAAATAGAGACTTAATTGCTTTTTTGAAAAGGTTTGAGGGCCTTTTTGATGCATTTTAAAATTGAGGACTTTTTGCACCATTAAGCCTATTCCTAATGGTATATTTAAGGCATAATTGAGTTTAAGAAATAATAAATTGGAGCTTGATGGGAACTTATAGGTTGAAATATTTGGCTTAAAAATGCCAATTTCTAAGATTTCTATAATTCATATTGAGGAATTTGTTGCTATAATTGTTATTTTTATTTATTACTCAACTTTAAGTCTATGATTTGAGCTTGACTTTGATCCACATCATTTAATAATAAAATATTTATAACAAAATTAAATTTCTTCTTATTACATCTTAAGCTGTGATTTATAAATTTTATGCTTAACTTTAAACTAATGTGATTTATTAAATTTATTTTTGAGTTAAATTTCTTTTCAATACTAATAAAATTAAAAATAAATATTTAAAATAAAATGGCATGAATGAAGTGAGGGCATCACTTTCTAATTTCCAAAGACGCCACGATTTTATAATCTTTCATTGTTGTTTGGTGTAAGCAATATCTCCACTTGACTTGGGGTCAATTTTATATATTTTCCTTTTAGAGGCATAGTATAATATTTTTAATTTTTAATTTTTAATTTTTATAACTTTTAATTTTTGTAACTTTTTAATTTTTAATTTTGTAACTTTTAATTTTATTTAATATTTTTAATAATATTTTACATATTTTTATTTTTAAAAAATTAAAATTTTAAAAATATTTTTAACTTTTAAAAATTAAGCTTTAAAATAAATAAACTTTAACAACCATCAAATTAATATTTTAAAAAGTACTAAAACCCTCAACGAAATGAAAGTTCGGTTTACTAACTTGGGACAAAAGAAAACCATAAATACCAACTAGAGAAAAGTGATTAAGCTTATTTATATTAAAATCCATTTATACATGTATCAAATTTTTATTTGTGTTTAAACAATGATGGAAATGAAAAGAAGATATAAAATTTTGACCGAAAAAACATTAATAAAAATCACTTACAATTATAAATAAAACGAATAATAATTATGTTAAATATTTTTGTAAACATTCAGTATAGATGAAATAACAAATAAGAGGTTGAAGCATCATTCAGCTGTCATACTTTGAGTCCTTAATTTGCAAATAATGGATGAAGTCCGCACTGTTTTACCTCGCCTTCTGAGGAATTCCACCCATAAAGGTAGAACCTAAAGGAGGTCTCATTGTAAATACAGCTGTTTGATGCCTCACTTTTAACAAACTCCCTAACTTTGAAACCATCACAAAAGAGGAACACGTGATCTGACACTCGGCTTCCAAATGAATTGGAGGAAGAAATGCTAAGGCAACGATTGTCGCCATTACAGGATTTTAGATGACCACTACAGCAAAACAGACTTTTAGCGGCCTTTTTTTAGGCCTTTAGCGGCGCTTTTAAGTGCCGCTAAAACTATTTGCGGCGTTTTTACAAGCGCCGAAAAAAACACCGCTATTGCTTTAGCGGCGTTTATTTGAAAAAACGCCGCTAAAGGTCATGACTTTTAGCGGCACTTTTACCACAAACGCCGCTAAAGGTCATGACTTTTAGCGGCGCTTTTCCTACAAACGCCGCTAAAAGGTCATGACTTTTAACGACGCTTTTCCTGAAAACGCCGCTAAAGACCATGACCTTTAGAAGCTTTTTCTAAAAGCGCCGCTAAAGGTCATGGTCTTTAGCGGCACTTTTTCTAAAAACGCCGCTATATAACAGACCTTTAGCGACGCTTTTTTGACAAATGCCGCTAAAAAATATAAACTTTAAAAAATATATTTTAATTAAATAATATTTATTTTCTATGATAAATATTATATTATGTTTTATTTTTGAAATTTGAACTTTAAACTATACACAATTTTTAAAAAATCATTTATATGTAACTCAATAGAAATTATGTTCAAAGATTCGTTGTGTCACTAAACAAAGAAAAATGATTTACACAAATAAATAAAAGACAAGAGAAAATGAAGGTTCTAATGAGCAAACTATTTTATAAGCAATCAGAAAGAATAGTACAGGAAATTCTTAGTATCCTACTTGAAGAAAGCATCGAAAAATATAAAGAGGATGAGAATGAGTACAAGGAAGCATCTTTAAGTTGAACCATTCTTGATGTCAGGTTCCTTGCCTGTCTCAAGGAGAAAACACTTGCACACAACAAGGACATAATGTCCCTTTCTCCATTTGACTTAATCACCTATATTCTCTCATACCCTTTCTGCCAATAGCAATTGTTCAAGTTCTTCTCTTCTTCTCTCCATTTCCTGCATATAAATGTCCATGAGATTATGGTATTTGATGAGAAAATTAGTTCACAGTTGTGATACTTTCACAATATTGGCCTGAAATACCCTACAAATCAATACCATATTGCAAAATCTCCAATATTCTTATCATGTTAAGGTGTTTATTGATAAATTTCTTAAGAGAAATGTTAACCAATGCCGTGTAATTAAGCATCACTTTTTTCTTGAATTCAGTTAAAGTAAGCAATGTATTAAATGTTAGAGAATATCCTTAAAATGAACTGTTCAAGACTCCTGAAAGGTTGTGGGTTCAATATCTTAACAACAATCACTTGTAACGCACGACAAGAATGGGTTCTTACAGTATATCTGTCAACTTAAGAACACTTGATTATAATGTGGTAGGAGAGGTTTGAATATAAAAAAAAGAAGCATTCAGAGTATGACTAGACCTCCAATTGATCAAACAAAAGAATACATAAATAAGAAATCATCAAGGCAAGATGTAGACTAAAAGGCCAGCTTTGAACAACTCTCATAGCTTACCTCCAGATCTTGAACTGCTTGTTTTAAAGTGTGTTTCCTTTGTTTATGTTGTATATTTATACTTATATAAGGGCATTTAATAGGTAGATTTGGCTATGAAATAACAATAAAAAAGGGAAAGTAAACGAATCACCTTGTGCCTATGGCTTCTGTTTCTGAGGGCTTTTAGTTTTTTGATGTTGTTTCTCTTTTTTTTTTTATGGATAATATTGCTGTTTTCCTTGCTAGAAAATTTGAATGCTTTATTTGTATCTAAAAAATTGCCGAGAGAGTTACAATGATTTTGAACTTGGCCTTTTATAGCCAATTCTTTACAACTTGCCCTCTTTGACTAATCTGTCTCTTCTCCTTTTATTGTTGCAGGCAAAACGGTGGTGGAGCAGAGGCCACTTGTAGGAGATGTGACTGGGGCGGTGGGATAAGTGATTTAGGGTTTCAAATTTTGAAACCTTAAATTTTTGGGTTAGATTAGGGTTTGGGTAGGTTTAATGTGTAGTGGGTAGTTTGGGTTTGCATTGGGCTTGTCGGTTTTGGTCTGTTTGTTTATTGGGCCCGGTAGTTTGGGTTTAGTGAGTATTTAGGGGTTAGTGGGTTTTGGGTAGGTTATTTGTTTTGGGTAGGTTATTTGTTTTGGGCCCAAAATTGGGCTTGTACAGCTGCCCCTCTTTGGTTGTTGTCGTGTAACGAGAACAGAGCAAAGACTTAAAAAAGACCAATTTTGCCCGGTCTCACCATGTCTGGACTTGTTTAGCACTCCTTTTCTCCAGGTAGCTTCATTCTAATCCACTGCATCTTCAAGGAAATAAGACTTGTGACTTCAGTTAACTCTACTGAAACTTCAAGGGGATCTGCTGTGGCTTGGATCAACTCCACTGCTGTTTCAGGGAGAAGACATTTAATTTTCAGCCTGTTACCCTACTGCTTAGGGGGTTAAGGCTTGTCATCATTGATCTGTTTCCTAACCACCTAGGGGTTTAGATCTGTAAATTCAACCTGTTACCCTACTGCTTAGGGGTTTAAGGTCTGTAAATTTGGCTTGTTACCCTACTACTTAGGGGGTTAAAATTTGGTAGTTTGAATCTGCTTCACTGCAACTTCAGGAGGGCAAGATTCGCCGTCTTCTGATCTGCTTCCCTACTGCTTAGGGTGATAAGATCTATAAAATCCAGCTTGTTACCCTACTGCTTAAGGGGTTGAAGCTCGTTACCTTCGATCTGTTTCCCTACTGCTTAGGGGGTAAGATCTGTAAATCTTCAATCTACTTCACTGCAACTTCAGGAAGACAAGATTCGCTGGATTCGATCTGTTCCACTGCAACTTCAGGGAGACAAGATCTGTAATTTTCAGCCTATTACCCTACTACTTAGGGGGTTAAGGTCTGTAAATTTGGCTTGTTACCCTACTGCTTAGGGGGTTAAAGCTTATTATCTTCGATCTATTTCCCTACTGCTTAGGGTGATAAGATCTATGAACTTCAGCTTGTTACCCTACTGCTTAGGGGGTTAAAGCTCATTGCCTTCGATCTATTTCCCTACTGCTTATGGGGTAAGATCTGTGAATTCACTGATTCTAGAGACATGACCTGTAGAATCAGTTCCATGTATTTATGCTTATGTCAAAGAATTAGGATGTTATGATCAAAATGAATCAAATGTTCCTAATTAGATGCACTTATGAATGATCTATGAATGTATGAGTGTAGCATGTTGTGAGCGTGAATCCCTGTTTAGGTTGCCATTGCTCTTTGTTCATCAAGGTTCCTTCACTGAAATGGTACCCTGTCTTCTTGTTTAGCTCAAATTTTGAACAGAAAACCCGAAGAGGTAGTCCCAATTTAAACTCTTTCTTCTCAGATGCTTCCAATCTTTGAGTTTGGTTAGTTCTAAAAAATAGTCCTGTTTCAGGTTCCTGTACTATTTAGAAACTTTCAGAGTAATATGCAGAACTCTTTTTGCGAAAATGGCTTTAGTCCATTAATCATCATTTCAATGCAAAATGCTTGAAAAAGATCATAACAATGAAAAAACTGAAATTTATCAGAAACAACATTTGAAGGGAATAGATTAATCACAGTCAACAAACATTGCTGGAATAAAAATGAATAAATGGGAATAGGTGCCCCAGACATCGCAGTGTGAGCTTCTTTGCACGAACTTCTTGAGGACTCCCTTTTTGCCCAATATGTGCTTAGGGGATCTAGAGTACTCTTGCAGATGCCCCAAAATGTAACATCCCTCCTCCTTGTTAATTTAGGTATCATAAGACCATCGCATGCCCCACCTTTGATCAAAATTTGAATTGCCCTTTACGGGTTTTCAATTCAAAATCCCTTTGGTCTCAAGGTGCTCTTTGCGAGTTTTCACCCTGGCCTCTCCTTCTTCTTTCTTTATTTTTTTTTTAGGCGAAGTATTTCTTAACCGAATCTGAATTCACAGGATTGGGTAAAATCTTGCCATCCATTTCGACCAATATCAATGCTCCGCTAGAAAAGGCTTTCTTCACCACATAAGGTCCTTCCCAATTCGGCATCCATTTTCCTCTAAAGTCCTTTTGTATGGGTAGGATCTTTTTCAATACTAGGTCTCCCTCGTGGAATTCTCTAGGACGAACCTTTTTGTTGTAAGCTCGTATCATTCGCTTTTGGTACATCTGACCATGGCGAATAGCCCTTAGCCTCTTTTCTTCAATCAAATTCAACTGATCGTATCGAGACTGGATCCATTCTGCTTCATCCAACTTTACCTCTGACAAAACTCTGAGGGAAGGAATCTCGACCTCGATAGGTAAAACTGTCTCCATTCCATAAACCAATGAGAAAGGAGTTGCCCCGGTAGAAGTTCTGACAGACGTTCGATAAGCATAGAGGGCGAATGGTAGCTTTTCATGCCAGTCTTTATAAGTCTCAGTCATTTTTCCCACAATCTTCTTAATGTTCTTATTGGCTGCTTCGACCGCACTGTTCATCTTCGGGCGATACAGTGACGAGTTGTGGTGTCTGATCTTGAACTGACTGCAGACATTTGCTATCGTGCTGTTGTTCAAATTTAATGCGTTGTCAGATATGATCCTTTCCGGCATTCCATATCGACAGATGATTTTCCTTTTCAGGAACTTGCTAACTGCTGATTTAGTGACATTGGCATATGAAGCGGCCTCCACCCATTTGGTGAAATAATCGATAACAACAAAGATGAATCGGTGCCTATTTGAAGCTTTTGGTGAAACTGACCCAATCACATCCATGTCCCACATCGAGAAAGGCCATGGTGAAGTCATGACATGCAGAGGTGAGGGAGGTACATTAATCTTGTCTCCATAGATTTGGCACTTATGACATCTTTTGGCGTAGTTAATACAGTCTCCTTCCATGGTGGACCAATAATAACCGAACCTCATAATTTGCCTGGCCATTGTAAAACCATTAGCGTGTGTCCTACAGACGCCCTCACAGACTTCTTCTAAGATTTTCTTAGCCTCAATGGCGTCTACACATCTTAATAGTACCTGATCCTTCCTTCTTTTGTATAGGATCTCCCCATCTAAGACATAGTCACTGGCCAGTCTTCTCAACATTCTCTTGTCGTTCTCAGTAGCTTGGTTGGGGTACTCACGATTCTTCATATATCGTAAGATATTGTGGTACCAATGGTGATCATCATTTTTCTTTTCTTCTTCATGGTTGTAACAATGAGCCGGGGCCTCGTAAATGCTCATTTGGATTGGTTTCACATCCTCTGGTTGGTTTACCTTGATCATAGAAGCTAAAGTTGCTAGGGCGTCAGCCATCTGATTTTCTTCTCGTGGGAGGTAGTAGAAGACAATATCATCAAACTCTTTAATTAACTCAAGGATCAACTTCCGGTAATTGATCAATTTGGGGTCTCTTGTCTCCCATTCACCTTTGAGTTGATAAATCATGGGCGTAATCTCCATATACCTCTAACACCTTGATTTTACGTTCTATGGCCGCACGTATTCCCATGATGCATGCTTCGTATTCTGTCATATTGTTCGTGCAGTCAAAATCCAATTTACTAGTGAATGGATAATGATCTCCATTCGGGGACACCAGAACTGCCCCGATTTCGTTACCCACAGTATTTGATGCCCCGTCAAAGTTTAGCTTCCAAGGATGACCTTCTTGGGGGTCTTCTTCAGTGGTTGCTATGCACATTAGATCTTCATTTAGGAAGTCAAAGTTCAGAGGCTCGTAGTCCTCTAGGGCTCTGCTGGCTAGGAAATCTGCTATCGCACTCCCTTTTACGGCCTTTTGGTTCACATAGATTATATCGAACTCAGAAAGTAGAATTTGCCATCGGGCCATTCTCCCATTCAAAACAGTCGACTCCATCAAGTATTTCAAAGGATCCATTTTAGAGATCAGCCAAGTTGTATGGTACAACATGTATTGTCTCAGTCTTCGGGTTGTCCAGATTAAGGCACAGCACAACTTTTCAATGAACGAGTATCTCGTCTCACACTCAGTAAACTTTTTAATGAGGTAATATATCGCTCTTTCTTTCCTTCCCGATTCATCGTGTTAGCCAAGCACGCATCCCATAGAATTTTCAAATACCATCAAATACAGTATCAGTGGCTTATCTGGATTAGGTGGTGTCAACACTGGGGCATTAGACAAATATTGCATAACTTTGTCGAAAGTCTTCTGGCATTCCTCGTCCTAACCACCAGGGTTGTGTTTCTTAAGGAGACGGAATATGGGGTCACATTTCTTGGTTAGTTGTGAAATAAACCGAGCGATGTAATTTAGTCTTCCTAGAAATCCTCAAACTTCCTTCTGAGTACATGGTGGAGGTAACTCTTGTATGGCTTTGACTAATCTCAATCCATTTTCCACTGACCACGAATCCTAGCAGTTTTTCTGACCTGGCTCCGAAGGTACATTTTGCGGGATTGAGTTTTAACTGGAATTTTCTCAACCTCAAAAATAATTTCCTCAAGACTTGCACATGCTCTTCTTCAGTCCGAGATTTGGCGATCAAGTCGTCGACGTAGACTTCAATTTATTTATGCATCATATCATGAAATAGGGTTACCATGGCTCTCTGATATGTTGCTCCCGCATTTTTCAATCCGAACGGCATTACTTTATTGCAAAAGGTTCCCCACATGGTCACAAATGTGGTTTTATTTATGTCTTCAGGGTACATCTTAATCTGATTGTACCCCGAGAAACCATCCATGAAGGAGAAGAGTGAGTAACCTGTCGTGTTGTCCACTAAGGTGTCGATATAAGCCAACGGGAAATTATCTTTCGGGCTGCCCTTGTTTAAGTCTCTGTAGTATACACACATCCGTACCTTTCCATCTTTTTTTAGGGACGGGGACGATGTTGGCTACCCATTCCGAGTACTTAACTACTTGTAAGAAACCAGCATCAAATTGCTTCTTGACCTCCTCTTTTATTTTCAACAGAACATCGGGCCGCATCCTTCGAAGCTTTTGCTGAACTGGCTTGCATTTTTCTTTGATGGGGAGCCTGTGTACCACAATGTCAGTACTTAGCCCAGGCATATCCTGATATGACCATGCAAAGACATCCTTGAACTCTTGGAGTAACTCAATAAGGCCTCGCTTTGTCTCTGTGGTGATGCAAGCTCCGATCTTTACTTCTCTCCTTTCTAGTTCATCTCCCAAGTTCACTATTTTTACGGTCTCTTTGTGGGGCAGAATCTGTTTATCCTCGTGTTCTACCATCCTTAACAAATCAGGGGATAAGTTACAGTCTCCGTCATCCTCAAAGTCTTGAGATCCCTCTAGACACATATCCCGCTCAAAAGGAGACTCTGAATTAGTAGCAACGTCACTCACATCATTGATATCTGGAGACCTGTTGTAGGTGTGAAGGAAGATACAAAGAACAAGAGAATCTAAGAACAATGATATTATGGTATGATCATGAATGAAAGAATAAAAGAATATTTGCACGGAATAAGTCAAAAGGATGTATTTCATTGAAATAACGATTTCGAACATAAGCCTATTTCACAAAAGGACACTTGTTACTCCTAGGCCTAGAGCAATAAGTGTGTTTTGGACATTACTCTGAGTTAGTTCTAAAGACTATAGGAATCTCTTCCACAGTCCAATTATTCAGAACGCTTCCCGGCTCATATGGGCGAATGCCCGATAAATTTTCTACCCCAATTCCTTCTTCATATGTAGCGTTGATGTCCAAACTCTCCATTATTCTTTCCTCGATTTCCTTTCCCGACGTCTTTCACTCAGAGTGAATGACCCCTCTAAACACAAAAGTCTTCGATATATGGGGGAAGATCATTGGTTCCCATTCGATTTCTCTCCCGCTCAATCGCGCTCTCCTTCTTTCTTGCTTCTTTTCAAGTTCCTTCTTTCTTTGTTTCATGTCTGGCTTAAACCCTAACCAAAAACGGTCTTGTTTGTCCTTCATCATTGGTACATTAATCCTTCCCTGGAGGTATCTCCTGAGTCCTCTTCCGGGTAGAGCCCATTTTCCAATAGTTAGCCGTAGTCCCATTCTTGTAGTCTCAGATAACCTGGGCATTAGAATCTTATTTCCTTCGATGATGAACATCGCGTTCACAAACTCTAAAGATCGAAAAGAGCACTCGATTGCTTCATCATTTGCCTCCAGATATGGGGCATCACTGGTTATTGCCGCGATGATGTCCTCTTCAGCATTGATTGTTACTAACTGACCTTCGGTCACTAATTTCAACTTTTAATGTAGCGATGAAGGGACTGCCCCCGCCGAGTGTATCCACGGTCTCCCCAATAGGTAATTATACGAAGGCTTAATGTCCATGACCAAGAAATCTACCTCGTATGTACTCGGCCCGATTAAGAGGGGTACTTCAATTCTCCCTATTACCTTCCTTTCCGTGCCATCAAATGCTCTCACTACACTTTGGCATGTCTTCATATAGGAACTATCCACTGGCAACCTATTCAGCATATATAGGGGTAAGACATTCAGTGCAGACCCATTGTCAATCAATACCCCCGGTAACGTGTACCCTTTATAGCTGGTCGTGATGTGCAAAGCTTTAGTTGATCCTCGGCCCCCTGGCGGTACCTCATCATCATTGAAGAATACGAAGTTGTCGGCACTTATATTGTTAACTAAGCGGTCCAGTTTGTCTACAGAGATATCGTTAGCAACATAAGTTTCATTCAACACCTTCATCAATGCGCTGCGATAGGTTTCAGAGCTTAAAAGTAAGGCCAGTACCGATATACGCGCTGGCTGTTTGTGTAACTGTTCTACGACACTATATTCGCTGTGCTTTAGAAATTTTAAAAATTCCTTGGCTTCTTTTTCAGTCACTGATTCGTTAACAGTTGGTTCAGGCCCCGCCGGCTTCTCTTTCTTTTGCTCAATTGCTAATGATTTTTCTTTAACCTGCTCGACTTTTGTATTTGGGGTATAACACCTTCCGCTGCGCTATAAAAACCATCATCTTGAACTTTCTCTGATGCATTAATCGAGGTCTCCTCTCCCGGGAATATCACATTGCAGCTATAGTTCCACGGTACCCTTTTGTTATCCTTGTAAGGGAAAGCAACGGGCTTCCGGATTACGACCTTTGGCGCAATTTGTGCCCCGGATTCATTCATTCTCGGACGTGATATGATAACCACTGGGTGGTTGACCTTGTAAGCATCCTTCATCGACCCCTCTTCGGAGGCGTACACATCTGTTTCTTCTGGGCTCCCAACATATTCGAAGAATTCCAGCTCCTTATTATCTATCAATCCTTGTACTAAAGCCCTGAATTGGCTACATTTTTAAATCTCGTGATCCTCTTGATCGTGGAACTCACAATAATTCTTCACTTCTCGAGGCCTGACCCTTAAATTCTGTGCTATCAAACCTCTTTCCACTATTTTCTTCCAAACTTCCTCCAACGGGATATTCACTTCTGCAATACTCATCCTAATTTCTTTCCCCGAACTCTCAATTATCGCATTTATTCCCTTATCCCCATGGTTAGGTAATGGATTCTCTACACTGGATGTATCATCAAATTTCACAATCCCCATGTTGATGAGTCTCTCAACCAATTTTTTGACAGTGGTATAGTTTTCTATCGAGTGTCCTGTAGCTCCCGCATAGTATTCGCATTGGGCATTTGCATCATACCATTTGGGGTATGGAGGTTGCATTGGCTTTAGATAGAAGGGAGACACGACATGTGCATCAAATAAACTCTGGTATAACTCCTTGTACGTCATTGGAATGGGCATAAATTGAAGTTTCTCCCTATTTTGTTTTGTGTTGGGCTCTTGTCTGGGTGGACCCTGCTGTCCAGTAGTTGTCGACCTTGGTTGGCTTACGGTGATCGATTTCGAATATGAGCTCACATTATTCACCTCTTGCTCTTTCTTTCTCGGCGCTGACCTCTTAGCGTTTTTCCCAGCCTCTATTTTCCCATATCTTATGGCATTTTCTATCATTTCTCCAGACATTACTATGTCTGAAAAACTCTTGGTTGCGCTACCCAGCATGTGGTTAATAAAAGGTGCCTTCAGGGTATTGATGAAGAGCATAGTGGTTTCCTTTTCCAACAGAGAGGGTTGGACCTGTGTGGCCACTTCTCTCCATCGCTGGGCGTACTGCCTAAAGCTCTCATTATGCTTCTTCTCCATATTCTGTAAAGTGATTCTATCAAGGGCTATGTCTGCCACATGACCGTACTGCTTCATGAAGGCTTGTGCTAAATCTTTCCATGAACTGATCTGGGCGCGACTCAGTTGGTTGTACCATCTAGAAGTGGCCCCAACCAGACTTTCTTAGAAGCAGTGAATTAATAGTTGGTCATTATTGACATGGCCTGCCATTCGTCTGCAAAAAATAGTGATGTGAGCTTCGGGACAGCTAGTCCCGTTGTATTTCTCAAATTCCGGAGTTTTGAACTTGGGAGGGAGTATCAGGTCAGGAACCAAACTTAATTCCTTAGCATCGATTCCACCACGATAGTCGGTGCTTTCCATTTCTTTAAATTTTTCTTCCAACCATCTACACCTTTCTTCAAGCTCTCTCGGGAGTTCTACCCTTGTCTTTTCTGCTTCTGTTACTTCATCGAGATTGAGGACCACAAGATTGGTCGGGTTATCCCCCAGATTAGAGCCCGAGCCGGGCTGATAATTCATCGGTACCAAAACACCAGCCTGAAATGGTTGGGGCCTAATTGTGACCGATGGCCTTCTTGGGTACATATCAGGTTGTGTCTGAACGTCCACTGGGGCAAAACCCGTAGGGTAGGTAGGATCTTCATTATCTTCTCCCGCATTGATCAAAGGGCTTTTCCCTTTTTCTAATCCGCCAGCCAATAGATGAGTTAATTGGTCCATCATGCTTTTCTGGGACTCCAACATATGGTCCCTTATATATTGTTGGATTCTGGCAAGCTATTCTTGCATACGTGCTTGTAATTGATCCTGCATCTCTTTTTGCATTTGTTCCAATCTCTCTAACCTTTGGTCTATTGCCCTTGTTTTTCCCCTTGTACCGTAACGATGTTCCAGGGTAACTGCTATGATTTTTAGGGTTTCTTGTGAGTTTTAGTGTGTATGATGCAATGTTGATGCATGAATGCAATGAATGTGATGAATGCAAAAAAGCGTTGATTCCAATTCGATTTCATTAAAGTAACTTTTCTAGAAAACAAGTTTCTTTACATAAAATAGATTACATATAAGGCTTGGCCCTGATACTTAAGGCCTTAACCTGCCTAAGAAGCCAAGCTAGCTTTCGTCCTCGGTCTGATTCTGACTCGTATTTTAAACTCAGCACATCGACTTGTACTGCTAATGTTTGCAAGTGATTAGCCACTTCTCGCACTTGAGTCAAAGCTTCGCCTATGACGTAGTCTCTGCTCCTGACTTGGTCTTGAGATTGATGAAGTTGCTCCTTCCATCGCTCGTTATTTACCTCAAGAAGTTCTATCTGAAGTTCACGATTTTGCAGTGCTGTTTTGAGTTCTTCTATATTCTCTTTTAATTCTTCGATTTTGTTCTGACTAGCTTTCAACTCGATTGCAAAGTTACGCGAGCGATATTGATACAATGACCTCTCTAACTCTGATACTCGGATCTTTAACCCTTTTTTCTCATTCTGGCTTTCTACCAAACTTCTTTTCAGAGCACCTTCTCGAGCTTGAGCATCGTGAAATTTTTTCTCCCATTGGTTGGCTTTGCTTTGTTCTTCTTTAACTTCATGTCGCCATTGTTCGGATGTTTTTCCTAACCCAGCAGTTCTCATTGATCTGCGCAGCTTCTTATAGTCTGTTTTCAAACTGTCTAAGTCCTCTTCAGCCTTGTTTTTCCCTTTTCTGAGTTTTTCAGCTTCTAGTTTCTAGACATCGACATCTAACCCTAACTGTATCTTTTCTTCTTCCAACTGCTCGATCATTTTTTCTAGTTCTAGACTCTTTCTCTCGAAATCTTGCCTAATGATTTCTAGCTCAGATGGGATTACTTTCAAGTGCTCTTCTATTGACTGAGGATTCCCTTGATCTGATGTAGGGATGTTGTCGTTAATCCTCTGATTCCACCATCGGTCGTACTCAGGAGTAGTCATGGGATTGGCAGCAAACTTCTTCATTCTACGAGTCTGGTTCTAGGCATTTGATATCTAGCAAACTTTCTTTTTGTAATTATTCCCTGTGAACACGAACTCGCACTGGGCTAACCCGTATGTTGGTGGTGTAAACTACCTGGATCTGTATTGTCGTAATGTAAGCAGAGGAGCATACCCGACGGCCCTCCATACTCCTAACAAGGGAACCCAATCGAAGTCTCCACATCGGTATAATATTTCATCAGGAACCATCCACGAGGCTCTCCATTCAACATCTTCTTCTTGCAGATTTTAGAGAACCGTCATCCAATTTTCTTCTGTCACATCATCTCACCTCGGTGTAGCCACTAACTCTTTCAGCGGAGAGTAATTTTCAGAGAAGATACGATACGAGACCTTTTCCACTTTCTAAAAATGGCTGCGGAACCAGGATAGCAAGAGCTGTGCACATCCAATAAATCTCCCTTCACCCGTTCTTCTACAAGCATTTAATGATCTGAAAGTTTCAGCCAAGATTGCGGGTACAGGTGTGGTTCCTTTACCAAGCTGTCAAAAGGTCAAACAACGACCTCGTCTACATGCCCCAAAGCTTGGGGGAAGATGACCAGTCCATAAATGCTCAAGGCAAAGACATCTACCCTTTTCTTCACGTCGGGGTGCGCTAAGACTAGATCCCTCAGGTTCCTCCAAGGAATGCATTTACAATCTCCTTTTTGTTTTATCCGGGTTGTCACCCACTGTTCGCTCATCCCTGTGATGTTCATCAGCTTTTTTGAAAATGCTGGGACGTTAGTAGGTCTGGCATAAATTCTGTCAACCTGAATCTTTGGGCAATGGAGCAACGTCGTGTATTTTTTTATAGTAGGTACCAAATCTACTTTTTCGAAAGTGAAGCAACTGTAAACAGAATTCCAATATTGGGCAAGGGCCCGAAACAGGTGTTCGTCTACCTTGACATCGAGCAGATAAGGTAAATCACCGTAATGACAATAGAATAGCTGTTTGACCTCATCATCTCACTGACCCCAAATTTCTTTCATCTCTTGGAGATTATTCTGTGTAGCACCCCAAACCCGGCCCAGAAGTTATGGCTGGATCCGGCATGCCACATCAAAAACGTTAAAAAAAATTTCCATTCTAAGTCCAGAAAATCGTACTTGATGTTCAAAAGATTAATTCATTAAGGGTTAAAGTGAATGGAAGTCATGCACCGGTAGGAAACCGAAAAGAGGTGGTGAGTCCATCGGATCGCTAAGTACCAAGCTCCTTCGGATCCAATCCTAGACATGCATACCGCCATTGCCACACCTTAACGTCATGGATATTTCTAGGAAACCGATTTGATTAAGTCATTTTAGGAAAAGTGATTAATTTTGGAAAATACTTTCATTGCGAAAGCTTTGCTTGTTGTCGTGTTATTTTGAAATCAACTGTTGTTTTTGAAAACGCGCCTAAAGCTATCCAATTTCAACAGTTAAAATAAGTATTACCTATCTTAGTAATACATATTAAAACCATCAAAATAAATAAGCGGCCTTATTACATTTAAAAGCCCAAAACCTCAAACGTAATTAAAAGGATGTCCAGTTCACCGAAGAAAATCAAACTTTGAGCAATGTGGCCACTCGAATTCCCCACGACTCCAAGCCCACTATGGTTGGGGATTTCTGCGTGGATGAAAATAAAAGGGGTGAGTTTGGGAAACTCGGTGTGTAAGGAAAACCCATTCAAAGCCCAAGTCACCAAGCCTATTGGGCCTAAACCCATTCAGTAATAAGTGGTATGGACCGAGCCCTTTTCAGATTACAATAAACGGGCCTTAGTCCCTTATTCAGATAACAATATGGCCCATAGGCCCATTTCAAAATACATGCAACATCAAGTAAACATATGCAAGCCCATTTGGGAGACTACTCAACCCACCAACCACTACACTCCACCGTACCAGCCATGCACTACATGTGGGGAATAGCTCAACCCACCAAACCCAACACTCCACAGATTCTTGACCTTGTCGCTCGATTATCGATAAATTGAGGCAAAGCCTCTAGTACGTGGACAAGCCACTTTCAGATTACTTCTTCCGTCAATATCCCATCCCATGCATCGATAATAACAACATGGCATGCAAGTAAATAACAACGATCAAACATGCATTTAGGTCAATTTAACCTAGAGGTATTTCGATAATTTACCTCCTAGGGTAAACTGTAAATTTTCCACTTTTAAAGGTATTTCAGTAATTTATCTATTTTAGGGTTTTTCATGCATATTCCTACCTTTCACGTACTAACGTAATCACGCATCGAGGGTTCTTACGAATTGGGCCCGTTGGCCCATTATTCCAATTTTGGCCCATTAAGCCCAAAAATATCGAGGCACGTAAATCATGCACTTTGCGGTCAAACATTGTAGCTACCAAAAACATTAATCGATTTACCTCACGAGCATTCGCACACTCACAAATCTACAAAATATCGATTTTGGCATTTGACTTTTCGGCTTTTGCCGATCTAGACTAAGAAAGAGGGTGTTAGTTACACACTGCTTTGCGACGATATCTTGACGAGATCCACACACGAACGCCTACAATTGGATTACTAACACATTAATCTAACTCTTCAAATACGAACTACGATTAACCCCTTACGATTCGCCAACCACACCTACAGATCATAGTAAGCTTATAAGAAAACAATAAGCAACTCATTAACAAATTTTTGTCAATGTTTACCACATAATCATAATTTCACCGCAAGCTGTCTTCCTGAGCAACAGTCACTAAATTATTTATAACTGGAGCTACGAAACTCCAAATCAAGTTCCGTTAATTTTCCCTAAAAATAGACTCATATATCTTCTATCCATAAATTTTCAGAATTTTTGGTATGGCCAATCAATACCAAATTTTTCTTAAAGTTTCCCATGTTTCACTGTTTGACTAATCTGACCACTCTTCATTACGAATCAAATTTCTCATTGTACAGAATTCAAAATATGTTCTCGTTTATTCCATTTGAAACTAGACTCATTAATCTTTAATTACATAATTTATTCAGCTTCTAATTCATCTCCCACAATTTATGGTGATTTTCCAAATTCACGTTACTGCTGCTGTCCCAAGCAGATTTATTACCAAATCACTCTTTCACACCTAATTTGCATGCTTGTTATTTAAACATGTATATCACCAATCAATCATCACATATCTATGATTTTACTTAAGTATAATCTCCATTTCATCATTTTAAAGCACAACATGTTAGCCGATTTTTCCCCTTAGCATCTAAGGCACATGCATGCTCATTTGTTTGGCTCAACTTCACCTATCTTCCATTTTTCATCAAAAGAACATGAAACAACAACCATTTCCTTCATTTTAATTCATGACTAAATGCTCACAACACAACTAAAAACTAAAATATGCTTCAAGAGTTAAGGTAGAATCAAGAAGAACTCATGAACCTCAAAATAAAAGCAAACTACCATGAACTTACCTTCAATTTTCTTCCCCAAGTGACCGAACATTCAAGAGCTTTCTCCTTTCCTTTCTCTTCTCTAACTTTAGGCTATGATGAACAAAGATGGACAAAACTTTGTTCTTTTCACCCCTTTTTCTTTTAATAAAACTTCATATTTCATCCATTTAATTCTTTAATACAAAAGACATGAAATTCCCATCATGGAACATTTACCTAACCCATTATCATAAAACATTTACCTAACCCATTATCATGGAACATTTACCTAACCCATTATCAATTTGTATCAATTTGTACCATAAATTATGGATATCAAGTGCACATTTTGTCTACAACAACATGATGGCTGGCCACTTCATGTAAAATGGGAGGTTTGTCATGCAAATCCTCATATTTTTCACTCCTATTTATTTGGCCACTTCAATTTAGCCTATAGCATTTTCAAAATTTTCACATAGGTTCTATTTCATAATTTCAGCCCCTTTTTCTTATGGAACAAAAATTAACTAAAATTGTCGGGTTCTATCTTAAGTTTGGGCTTTCTAGAGGCCCACTAACATAATTAAACCTATGCCAACATTCACAGGATTCCCGAAAATTGGGGCGTTACATTCTGAGTTACGCTGATCCGAGAAAAATTCCATAACTCTGACACGTACCCCTCGGTAAGACTGTCGCCTTTCTCTTGTTGTGTTGTCTCATCCCATATCCGAATAGCCGCGTTGTCTTCTACTTTATCAAAAAACCCATTTTCCATTATAAGTTATCTATTTAGGAACCGAATGCGAATCAACACCTTTTATGATAAAAATGCCATGCAAATACAATCAAAGTAAAACAAAGCAAGTCAGTAATTTATATGCAGTTTGAAGCAAACAAAGAATAATAAATATAACACTTGCTCAGGTAACCACTAGGGTTTTGGAGTGGCTCTACCTAGGGTGGGTTCTTAAGGCTCACTACATGGGGTTTGGTTTTAGAGTAAGGGTACCTGAACCAGCAGATTCCACGATCTTCACCCATTATAGGCTCATACAGACCGAGTTCAGTTCAGGGGAATACATTTCCCTATGGCTGCACGGAGATGAAAATCTCACGAAGACATAGGTACGGATGTATCCCGAAAGCGATCCACTATCCTGCACGGAGGTGAAAACCTCAAGAAGGAGTAGTTTCTCACTCCCACTTAAAAGGGTGTGACCACAGCGGTCATGCAATGCAATATGCAAAACTATTTAAAGACTCGAACCAACACAGCAGGTATTGTACCACAAAAATAGCTGATGAAATGCAATGAAAGGATCGTATTTCAAAACCAAATTTTCAATTTTCGATAAAAAGACAAGAGTTAATCAACTTGTGGCTTGACTCTCTCATTCGTTTCCCCAGTGGAATCGCCAAGCTGTCGTAACCACTTTTTTGAAAAAAACGGGTATCAACTTGGATTTTGAAAATGAAAACAAAAAAACGGGAGTCGCCACCGATCCTTTTTGACGAGGTGTGATCGGGTCACCTCGTAAAAGTGGTTGTTTTTAATAAATAGTTTGATTTATTTAAACAACAATTTTGGTCTACGCAAATCAAGAAAACAGGTTCGGGAGTCGGTTACACTCGAGGAAAGATTAGCACCCTCGATATGCCCAAAATTGGTACCTAGTTGATTAATTAGTATCTTAGTGTCGAAAATTTAAAAACTTGAAAGAATTTTGAAATACGATCCCTTTTTTATAAAAAAGTTCAAGTGTTAAAGACCTTCTCGTCTCAAAATATGAAATGTCACATCCAGTGAGTTAGGACACGACATCTTGAATTTTTGAGAGCGAGCTTGCCTTTTATATAAAACTTACGTATTTTAATTTGTTAGAAGAGTATTCGATTATTTAGAGTAAACGAGAAAAATCGAAACCCAGTAAGTTAGGGTACGTTTTCCCGAGTTCTCAAACACCGAATATTGCCTTTGTTTTAAAACAAATTCATATTTCGAGGTGACGAAATGTCATACCCGGTAAGTTAGGGCACAACACTTCGTACCTCCGAGAATGAGAATTTTCAAAACTCGTATAGCAATTTAAAAGAGTATTCTGTTATTTAGATTAAATGAGAAAAATCGAAACCCAGTAAGTTAGGGCACGATTATCTCGAATTACCAAATACGGAATATCACTTTTATGAAAGAATTATTTTAAGGCATTGAGTAAAAACATAATGTGATTTATAGTAATATATAAAAGCAGATCATGATATTTATAATAACGTGTAATAATGAATGACAATAACAAGCAATTATAAAAAAGATGACATAAAAGCAAGGTTAGTAATATGTAAATATAAACTAATGCGTGAGGAAAGTGAAATGGTCGAATACGCAAGCAAATAGATAAATAAATAAATAATGGCAAAATGAAATGACAATTATGGCGATGATAACGATATAAAAGTATATACATATGTGTACATACGTAGTAATGAGAAATATATAAAGAAAATATATATATATAATAATAATAGTACAATATTAAAAGATACATATGTATAGTATATATAAAAATGTACACGTAATAAAATTGCATAGTATATATATGTTAGTAATAACAATTATGATGATACAAATAATGAATGATTTAAGGTTTGAAAGAATTTACAAAGGTATAAATAAATAGGTGACTAAACGATAATAATGAGAATAATGATATATATAAGTGACATAAGTACGCTAAAATACGTATATATATATATATATATTTTAAATTAGTTAGTATAAAAACAATAGCATATAGGTAATTACATATAAAAAGTTATAGTAATAAAAGTAATAATGCAATAGTGATAACAAGTGAGAGGTATAATAGTAATTATAGTAAAATGCAAAAATAATGATAATAATAATAAAAACATTACATAAATATATGGAAAATAAATATATGATAAAATCAAATGTATATACATAACATGTACGTGTAATACAAAATAAAATATACACATAATATATTAAACCATATACATGACATACATAATATACATGGTAGAACATAATATGATATTTACAATATGTAAAAATTATAACAAAATGATATACATGATATAATATTAATTTACATAGGATAATATGAAGTATAATATACAAATATATATTAAAAGTATGTATATATGACACAAATGTATTAACAAAACAATAATATCAAAAACTAATAATAATAATAATATATAAATGTATACGTATATATGTTAAAGATATATAATAAAACATATATTAATATTAATAATAAATATATAGGTAAGAATAGACATACCAAAATGTACATAATAGAGTATTTGAATATGTATACCTAAAACATATATTAGGAACAATAATAATATATATAAAACAACTATAAAATATATATATGTAATATTAATTAAAAAATGTCTAAATAATAATAAGATATGCTAAAAATAATAATACAAGAAAGGTAAAATAGAATAATGAATAATATTAAAATAACAAAGAGTAAAAATAATATAAAACAAGATTAAATATGAAAAAGGGACTAAATTCGGAACATATATTAAGTTTTGGGGCCGATTCTAAAATAAATATGAAAGAAGGGACCCCTTTGAATGCGCGCGAAACTAAGCCTTTTTCACCCATAAGTCAAAATTTTGTAAAATGTGTGAAAAGCGGAAGGACCGCGCGCGTAATTAGACCATCATACTAAAAAAAAAGGGTCCTGAGGCGGGTCAGAGCCGGTTCTCGGGTCAGGGTAGCTAAACGGCGTCGTTTTGGGCTTATGGGTGCCGACCAAAACGGCGCCGTTTTGTATCATCTATATAAGTCAAAATTTTGTCTTTGAAATCTTTTTTGCTGTTTGTTTCTAAAAAAACTAAGCCTTTTTCTTTGTTTTCTCTGCAGGTTCGAGCTCGGTCAGCGCTCCGGCGGTCTACCACCGTCCTCCGCCGAGTCTCCGGCGCCGGTGATCGCCGTGCACGGCGGTCGGAGGTAAAAAAACTTCCCTTTTCTTGTTTTAAAGTGTGTTTCCTTTGTTTATGTTGTATATTTATACTTATATAAGGGCATTTAATAGGTAGATTTGGCTATGAAATAACAATAAAAAAGGGAAAGTAAACGAATCACCTTGTGCCTGTGGCTTCTGTTTCTGAGGGCTTTTAGTTTTTTGATGCTGTTTCTCTCTTTTTTTTTTTATGGATAATATTGCTGTTTTCCTTGCTAGAAAAATTGAATGCTTTATTTGTATCTAAAAAATTACCGAGAGAGATACAATGATTTTGAACTTGGCCTTTTATAGCCAATTTTTTACAACTTGCCCTCTTTGACTAATCTGTCTCTTCTCCTTTTATTGTTGCAGGCAAAACGGTGGTGGAGCAGAGGCCACTTGTAGGAGATGTGACTGGGGCGGTGGGATAAGTGATTTAGGGTTTCAAATTCTAAAACCCTAAATTTTTGGGTTAGATTGGGGTTTGGGTAGGTTTAGTGTGTAATGGGTAGTTTGGGTTTGCATTGGGCTTGTCGGTTTTGGTCTGTTTGTTTATTGGGCCCGGTAGTTTGGGTTTAGTGAGTATTTAGGGGTTAGTGGGTTTTGGGTAGGTTATTTGTTTTGGGCCCAAAATTGGGATTGTACAGTACAATATCAAATTCTGAAGACCAATAAGATTGTCAATTGAGGATGGTAATTTCTTCAAAGCCGTTCCATTTAAATCAAGATTCCTCAACCTTTCCATAGTGTCCAAGATTTCTGGAAAACTACACAGATTTGAGCAGTCACTAAGTTCAAGTTTGGTTAGGGATGTGGCTTTATAAAAGCTAGGCAGAGATCTAAGATTTTGACACAAATAGAAATTCAAATAAGTTAGCTTCTCCAGATGTTGAAGGGATGAAGGAAGCTCACGCAAGTTAGAACACTTCTCCAGATGTTGAAGGGATGAAGGAAGCTCACGCAAGTTAGAACACCCCATAAGTTCTATAATTTCAAGATTTGTGGCACTTGAGAGGTCCTGGATTCTTACAAGGTTGCGAGAAAAGGAGAGATTGATCACCTTCAAATTTACTAAATCCTGCTTGCATCAGAACGTAGTGTTTAATAAATTTGTGTACATTGGAGGACTATAATGCAGCAGATGTGACCAAAATATCAAGAAAGTGCAACAACACACTAAACTATCTTCAAAATGGTATATTTAAGGTGTAATTAATTTGAGTAGTAGAATCAGCAAGTTTGAGCTTCATTCCAACTCATCGCTCAAATTTTGGATTAATCTACATTAGATTTCCTTTTAAAATTCAAGCTCGAGTTGAAATTATGGTGCTGCCTCGGTAGCTCATTAACTTTCAACTTCATATAATTAAAATTTCATAAAAACGAGTACAAAATTGATTATTTATTTTTAATTTCGAATTAAAATTCTTTATTACTACTTTAAAACAATAAATACTTATTTTATAACACGTGCCCTGCACGTAATATTATATAATTAAAATAATTATATAAATAAAAATAAAATGATCTTATATTTATTATGTTAATTTCAAAATATAAATAAATATAATAAAAATCAAAACGTAATATCAATAAAAGTAAATAAATTATCTTTTATTTTTCCATTTGCGTTTAAATTATAAATTATTTTTCCATTATATGCTATCAATAATTTCCATTATATATTTTTGTTAATTGCTAATTAGAAAAATAGCAAATAATTTTACTATAAAAAATTGCATTTAAATGAAGAAGGTCTAAAAAATTTTGCATTTACTAATAATTTTGCATTTAAATATTTTTTCTTTACTCCAATAATGAAAGTCTAATAATTTTAAATTCAAATAAATTAATAAAATTATAGATTTAGATTTGATGAATTGTAACAGCAATTAATATAATGTAAAGTCTATTTTAATTATTTATCAGTTTAAGTATAAAATAATAAAATATTTCAAGGAGTTTCGTAATATAAAGGATTCTAATTGAATTCAATTTTTTCCCAAACATAACCCTAATTAATTAATGTTATAACTTCTTCTTCTTTATGCAAAAATAACTTAAATATTAGTCATATTATGAAAACATACCAAAGGGGTAGATTGATATGTAGAGGAATCTTTATATGATCAAGAAATGGAAATGGAAACATGCTTGCATCAATCTACAAAACACCATAGCTTTATATCAAAAGAAAATAGAGTACCTGTTTTCCCTCCCAGAGTTGTTTGAGATGGCTCTCCCTGTGACAACCCAAAATAGACCCTAGCCGGAATGTGGTTTCGGGACCACTAAACCGAGTCATAAAAATAATTAATTGTTATATTCTATGCTTACTATGTGTGTGCATGCATATGTGGAAATTTCATTCTCTAATTTTACCCATTTGTATGAGAAAGTATTAAATAGGGATCAAAGTGAAACATGGTGAAATATGATAGGCTAATTTTAAATGGCTTGTTAGTACATGTTAACAAAAAGGTGGAGTTGCATGTCAAATAATCCCCTTCCTAAGGAGGAGTGGCCGGCCATGACAAGGTTATGGGCAAGGGAACATGTTTCCAACATGTTTTGCTAGTGGTGTATGTAGGAAGTCATAAAATACAGACTAGCATTAAAGAAAAAAAATTGTTCATCCATTCTAAACACTTTGGCGAATGTCCTAAAGAAAGAAAAGAAAATTTGTTCATCCTTTCTCATCTTCTTGGCGAAAATACTAAGGGAAAAGGGGAGGATTTTTGCTTCATGCTTGGGTTGGAAGAGACCTAGAAGGAGATTTGGCTAAGTTTGCATCAAGATTAAGGTATGTATGAGGTTGTGTTGGGAGTTTCATGCATGGTTTGGTTGCTAATTTGATGTGCATGTTAGCCATGGCTCAAATCCTTGTTATGCCATGGAAATGGTATTTGGCCAAAGTTGTTATGGTGATAAAGCCATTGCATGCTAAGTGTGAAGCTTGATGATGATGCATGCAATGATGGATTGTCTACTCTTGAGTAAGATTTTGAGTTTTCTTTTGTGTTTAACCATGATTGAAGTTGAATGGAGCATGATTGTCATATTCGCCATGATGCATTCATGAGCATGGTTCATGCTTCTTGCATGTTAGTTAAAATTTGTATTTTGGATGGCTATGGACACCTTGAAATTCGCCATGCTCATATTGTATATATATGTTTGCACATGATGTTTTGGCTATGAAGTAAGTGATGAATATATTGGTTTAAAGAAGAAGATGTGGAAGAATGCTTGTGAAATTGCAAGCACAATTCGCCTAGCACACATATAAGTGCTTGATGCTATATTATAAGTTTTGGGCCACAATGTGCAAAGCATTAACTAGTAAAATGCATGCTGTTTTTGTGAGGTATTAAGTGCAAAATTGGCCTCAACATGTACATGAATATTCGGCCTTGGGTAGCCTATTGAAGGCCTTAGCTTTTCCTTGATGCTCAAATAAATTGTATTGAATTGCTTGATGTAGTATAAAATGTGCATGACCATTGTGTATTCAAGCTAAAGAGTGGCCATATGACCATTTAAACTCCTTGTCATATTCGCCATAAGCAAGCACAATGAGGTTTTAATAAATTGAATTTGTTTGAATTAGCTCAAGAGCTAAGAGGGCCACAATTGGACAAGGGGAAGGAAAAGGTGATCGAATAGCCGAAAAAGCCGTTCGACAACATCCGAGGTAAGTCCTCAAGAAGTGACCTTACTTGAATTATGTGAGATGAAGTATGGATGTGTATGATTATTGATTTACGTGTGTATGAGAAATTGAATGATACCGGGCTAAGTCCCAAGGCGAATATGCTTGTGAATATATGTGCGTTTGAGCCTTAGTAACAAAAATGAAATATGTATGTCCAATGATTATTGATGTATGTGTACATGAGAAATTGAATGATATCCGGCTAAGCCCCAAGACAATTATGCTGAAATTATATCCGGGTTAAGACCCAAGGCAATTGTGCTAGTGGCTATATCCGGCTAAGACCGAAGGCATTCGTATGAAGTTATTCTATCCGGGCTAAGACCAAGGCATTTGTGCACGTGATTATATCCGTTATATTCGAAGAATCTTGGGCTGGAGGTGAGTGTTGGTTGCTGTAATGAATTCAATTAGTACACTCGAAAAGCCCAAAGGATAAGGTACGTTATATGTGCATTGGAAAGTCGACATGTTTGAGCAACATTCGCTCAATCGACTAATGAATTTCAGTTATTGAATTGATTGATACTTTGTGAAAGTATGTAATGATGAAGTGTGAAGTAAGAATGTGTATTAATGAAATGATGCATTTGGCTATGTGAATGTATTGCTGTAATTAGAGTTGATTATATTCCTTGAGACTTACTAAGCATAAAAATGCTTACTCCGTTGCTTTGGCTCTCAGTTTTCTAGATTTCGCTCGATAGCAATCGGATTCGGGATCGTTGAAGTCGAAGTCATCCACACTATCAAGCCCCCATTTTGGTATAAATTCTTGGTTGAACTTGAAATGGAATGTATAGGACTACCCCTTGTTGGTTAAATACGTTGTGATGTATATATGTACGGCCATGCGAAAATGGCTCGTAAAAGTGAAGTATCGACTTAGACTAATTGTGGTTTGTATGTATATATTTGGTGTCATGATGTGGCTATGGCTTGGAAATGGGAATGTTGGTCATATGATCAGCCATTGGCATGGTTAAAATGATCATATATGAACCTATGTATGGCAAGACTAGTTGGTTCATGGAGACTACCAAATAGGTAAGACCTACCTTAAAAACAGATGCTGCCAGCTGCAGTGACGTGAATGTGAAAAATCACCAAAATTCTTAGGATTGGAATTAAATAGTGAATAAGCTATGTAAATAAACCTTGATGAGTCTATTTTCATATGGAAGAAACGAAATGGTCATAGGAGCTACATGTTAAGAGATATTAAAGCTATTGTGAGACAGGGCCAGAACGGTTTCTGGGTTCCCTGTCGCAACTTTAAAAATTTACTATAAATTATCAAAAAATAATTAGGAGACATACCTTATATGTACAGATTCCATTTTGAGTCTAGTTTCATTGGAAACAAACGGCACCACCATTAAAGTCCTGTACAGTGAGATATTCGAGTTGTAACGCGCGAAGGTCAGAGCAGTCAATCCCTGTAACATGGGCTACTTTAACTAATAAACTGTACGATTTGGCCCGACCAAAAATTCTAGAAATAAATCCATGGATGGATATATGAGTCTAAATTCAGGAAAAATTTACGAAACCAGTTTCTGAGTTTTGAAACTCGAGATATGATTTTTAAGGCGACAGTGACGCAGTTTTCCAGCCTGACTGGAAATGTCAAATGGATGGGCAAAACAAGTGAACTTGGCTTGTTAACCCTCGTGTCCGACACGGCGATGGTCTCGGTTCGGGTGTTACAATTTTATTGGTATCAGAGCCACGGTTTAGTCGATTCTAGGACTACCGTGATGTGTTTGGGGTCTAGCTATACATGCCATTAAATGATGAATCGATAGTGTGGTGATTTCTGACAATTTGACTTTGTGTTTGTTTATAGCAATGGATCCCGATCTTAACCGAAGCGATGGCTGATGATGTGGAGAGTGTGGCGCCTGCTCGCGCAAGGGACAGCGCGGCGGACTCTCAACCTATGGCCAGCAATCCTAATAACGAGGCTAGGCAAGCCTTTTATAGTGTGATGAAGCGAATGGTTTAATCAATACATTCGAACCAACACTACTGTTCCACAACCTCCATTCCCGACAAATGCAACCCCGCACCTACAATACCTCCGGTGATGACCAAATAAGGTCAAGTAAGCCCCAATCGATAGGATTCGAAAACATGGGGCCACTGAATTTAAGGCTACGGATGATGATGATGCCGAGCGAGCTGAATTTTGGTTAGATAACACTATCCGGTGCTTGATGAGCTATCCATACACCGATGAGTGCTTAAAGTGTACCATCTCCTTGCTACGCGAGTCCGCCTACTATTGGTGGAGTACTCGACTTCGTGGTGCCTAGAGAGCAAGTGACTTGGGAATTCTTTCAAACCGAGTTCAAAAAAGTATATCGATCGAGATTCATCGACCAAAAGCGGAGGAATTCCTTGATCTTAAGCAAGTTTCGATGTCGCCATCTGACTACGAACGAAAATTTGTGAGGCTTAGCCGATGCACGCGAGAATGCATTTCGTCCGAAGCTATTATGTAAACGCTTCGAGGATGGGCTGAATGATGATATAAGGATGTTTGTTGGCATCCTCGAGATACGAGAGTTCGTAGTACTTGTTGAGCGAGCTTGTAAAGCGAAGAGCTTAGAAAGGAGAAACAAAAAGTGATGTGGGAACCGGAGAATTCGAAGAGGTCCTCGGAAAGTCTCTTCAACAAACATCGAAGAGATTTCGAGATGATGTGAGCCGGTCTAGAGGCGTTTGGGCTTTTCTAGACGAGGACGCGATCGACCCCGTGACCACACGAGTCACTTCGATCGCCGATGGTGGAAATGATCGCCGAGAGAGGCGGAGTGTCCACATTGTGGCAAATGGCATTCGGGAGCTGTTGGTTTCGTGATCGCTCCTGCTATAAGTGTGGATCGGCCGACCACTTTATGAAGGATTGCCCGAGGATGCATGAGCAGAATGTAAGTCGAGTGCAAACCCGGGTGCTACCATCGCTCAAGGTAGGCCACCTAGAAATATGGGCAATGTCATGGCGGTCGAGAGGATCTAGAGATGCTACCATCGATCCGAGGCTCGTGCTCTGCTAGGACTTATGCCATCTGCGCACGCGAGGATGCTGCCTCTCCGGATGTTATTACCGGTACTTTCACTCTTTTCAATACAAATGTGATTTCTTTGATTGACCCGGTTCTACTCATTCATATATATGTGAAACCTTAGCATCCAAAGAAGACTTTGCCCATTGAGTCTCTCGAGTTTGTAATTCGGTGTCAAACCCTTGGGTCATTACGTGCTTGTCAACAAAGTGTGCAAGAAAAGTCCCCTAGTGTTCCGAGGTTCTTGTTTTCGGCGGACTTGATACTTTTGCCGTTCGATGAGTTCGACGTTATTCTTGGTTTGGATTGGTTGACCATGCACGATGCGGTTGTAAATTGCAAGAGCAAGACTATCGATTTGAGGTGCGCGAATAATGAAATAGTTCGGGTTGAGTCTACGGACTTAAAGGGTTGCCACCGTAATATCGCGATGTTGGCCCGAAATATGTAAGAAAAGGGTGCGGCGTACCTTGCGACGTGCTTTCGATGACAAGGAATCGAAAAGAAACCCGAATCTGTGCCCGTGGTTTGTGAATACCGGATGTTTTCCCCAAAGAATTGCGGGTTTACCACTGTTCGGAAATAGAATTTGGCATCGAATTGGTACCGGTACCACTCAATTTCGATAGCTCCGTATCGTATGGCACCAACGGAATTAAAGGAGTTGAAAGCTCGATTGCAAGAATTGGTGGATAGAGGTTTTGCTCGCCTTGAGTTTTTCGCCTTAGGGTGCGCCGGTGTTGTTCGTGAAGAAGAAAGATGGAACCATGCGGTACGTAGATCGACTATCGTCGACTTAATAAAGCGACGATAAAGAACAAATATCCATTGCCACGTATTGATGACTTGTTCGATCAACTGAAGGGAGCCTCGGTGTTCTCGAAAATAGATTTGAGATCGGGCTATTATCAATTGCGAATCCGAGATTCGGACGTACCCAAGACTGCCTTCAGAACGAGATATGGTCACTATGAGTTCCTAGTGATCTTGTTTGGGCTCACTAATGCCCTGCGGTATTTATGGATTTAATGAATCGGATCTTTAGACCATATTTGGATCGATTCGTAGTCGTGTTCATTGATGACATCTTGGTCTATTCAAGAAATGAGACCGAACATCTTGAACACTGCGGTTAGTTGCAAATTTTACGGGATAAGCAATTATATGCTAAGTTCACAAGTGTGAGTTACGGTTAGAGAGGTTAGCTTCTTGGGTCATGTGGTATCAGATCGGTATTCGAGTCGACCGAATAAAATTTCAGCCATACTTAATTGGAAGCCTCAGAAATGTTCTTGAGGTTCAAGCTTTTGGGGCTTGCGGTTATTACCGACGATTTGTAAAGGCTTCTCAACGATAGCCACGCCAATGACGGCTACTCCAAAAGGATGTTAAGTTCGAATGGACGGAGAAATGCCAAAAAGTTTCGATCAATGAAAACTTATTTGGTGAAGCCCCAATTCTAGTGCAACCCGAGTCCGCAAAGAGTTTGTCATCTATAGTGACGCCTCCCTACTTGGGTTAGGTTGCGTATTAATGCAAGAAGGTCGAGTTGTGGCCTATGCGTCAAGGCAATTAAAGCCACACGAGAAGAATTATCCGACTCATGATCTCGAACTGGCCGCCATCGTGTTCGCCTTAAAGATTTGGCGACATTACTTATTTGGTGAAAGGTGTCATGTATACTCGGATCACAAAAGTCTCAAATATTTGATGACCCAAAGAGACTTAAATATGCGACAAAGACGTTGGCTCGAGCTGTTAAAGGATTATGAGCTGCTCATTGACTATCACCCGGGAAAGGCGAATGTGGTTGCGGATGCCTTGAGTCGTAAATTGTTATTCACTTTGACGATGAATGTGCACTTATCCGTCCGATCCGAGCGGTGTGTTAGTGGCTGAATTGAAAGCCAAACCATTATTGACACACCAAATTCGAGAAGCTCGAAAGTCGACGACGAGTTGGTTGCAAAACGGCTGCGTGTGTTCGAACAAGGACTCGGAGTTTCAAATCGACGATGACGATTGTTTGAGGTTCAAAAGTCGTCTGTGTGTCCCAAAGAATTGAACTCATTTCAATAATTCTGAATGAAGCCCATTGTAGCGAATGGTAATCCACCGGGAGTACGAAGATGTACAATGATTTGAAAGCGTCGGTTTTGGTGGCATGGTATGAAGCGAGACATCTCCGACTTTGTTTGAGATGTTTAATATGTCAACAAGTGAAAGCGGAACATCGGTGCCTTGAGGATTACTTCACCGATCATGATACCCGAGTGGAAATGGGATCGAGTCACAATGGACTTTGTATCCGGACCGCCATTGTCGACAAGTAAGAAGGATGCGGTTTGGGTCGTGGTAGATCGATTGACTAAGTCGGCCCACTTTGTCCCCGACGCACGGATTTTCAATGGACAAATTAGCTGAATTGTGCGTTTCTCAGTTGTGAGATTACACGAGGTGCCTATTTCCATCGTGTCGGATAGAGATCGAGATTTACCTCGCGATTTTGGAAAAAGTTGCAAGAAGCTTTGGGTACCAAGTTGCATTTCAGACCGCCTTTCACCCCAAACCGATGGTCAATCCGGCGGATAATTCGAGATACTTGAGGATATGTTAAGATGTTGCGTCCTCGAGTTTAGTGGTTCATGGGAGCGGTATTTGCCGTTGATTGAATTCGCTTACAACAACGACTTTCAATCAAGTATTAAGATGGCACCCTACGAGGCCTTATGCGGTCGTAAATGCCGTACACCATTGTTTTGATGAGCTCGGTGAAAGCAAGATTTTCGGTGGATTTGATTAGGGATGCTGAGCAGAAAGTGAAAGTAATCCGTGAAAGTCGAGGATAGCCTCCGATCGTCGAAGTCGACGCGGATCTGAAGCGTAAGGATATCGAGTATCGGTGGGTGATAAAGTGTTTCTCAAGGTATCGCCTTGGAAAAAGATACTCGAGTTCGTACCGTAAGGGCAAGTTGAGCCCGAGGTTCATTGGGCCATATGAGATATCGAGCGAGTCGGTCCGGTGGCATATCGTTTGATTTTGCCCCGAACTCAAAAGGTTCACGATGTCTTTCACGTTTCGATGCTTGACGCTATAGATCCGATCCATCGCACGTGATTAGTCCATCAGAAATTGAAATTCAAGCTAATATGAGTTATGAGGAAGAACCGATTCGTATCCTATCACGAGAAATGAAAGAGCTGCGAAACAAGTGGGTTCCGCTAGTGAAAGTGTTATGGCTCAAGCACGGGATAGAAGAAGCTACTTGGGAGACCGAGAACTCTATGAAAGAGCGATATCCAAACCTATTTACGGTAAGATTTTGGGGACGAAAATTTCTTAAGTGGGGAGAGTTGTGACAGCCCAAAATAGACCCTAGCCGGAATGTGGTTTGGGACCACTAAACCGAGTCATAAAATAATTAATTGTTATATTCTATGCTTACTATGTGTGTGCATGCATATGTGGAAATTTCATTCTCTAATTTTACCCATTTGTATGAGAAAGTATTAAATAGGGATCAAAGTGAAACATGGTGAAATATGATAGGCTAATTTTAAATGGCTTGTTAGTACATGTTAACAAAAGGTGGAGTTGCATGTCAAATAATCCCTTCCTAAGGAGGAGTGGCGGCCATGACAAGGTTATGGGCAAGGGAACATGTTTCCAACATGTTTTGCTAGTGGTGTATGTAGGAAGTCATAAAATAAAGACTAGCATTAAAGAAAAAAAATTGTTCATCCATTCTAAACACTTTGGCGAATGTCCTAAAGAAAGAAAAGAAAAATTTGTTCATCCTTTCTCATCTTCTTGGCGAAAATACTAAGGGAAAAGGGGAGGATTTTTGCTTCATGCTTGGGTTGGAAGAGACCTAGAAGGAGATTTGGCTAAGTTTGCATCAAGATTAAGGTATGTATGAGGTTGTGTTGGGAGTTTCATGCATGGTTTGGTTGCTAATTTGATGTGCATGTTAGCCATGGCTCAAATCCTTGTTATGCCATGGAAATGGTATTTGGCCAAAGTTGTTATGGTGATAAAGCCATTGCATGCTAAGTGTGAAGCTTGATGATGATGCATGCAATGATGGATTGTCTACTCTTGAGTAAGATTTTGAGTTTTCTTTTTGTGTTTAACCATGATTGAAGTTGAATGGAGCATGATTGTCATATTCGGCCATGATGCATTCATGAGCATGGTTCATGCTTCTTGCATGTTAGTTAAAATTTGTATTTTGGATGGCTATGGACACCTTGAAATTGCCATGCTCATATTGTATATATATGTTTGCACATGATGTTTTGGCTATGAAGTAAGTGATGAATATATTGGTTTAAAGAAGAAGATGTGGAAGAATGCTTGTGAAATTGCAAGCACAATTGACCTAGCACACATATAAGTGCTTGATGCTATATTATAAGTTTTGGGCCACAATGTGCAAAGCATTAACTAGTAAAATGCATGCTGTTTTTGTGAGGTATTAAGTGCAAAATTGGCCTCAACATGTACATGAATATTCGGCCTTGGGTAGCCTATTGAAGGCCTTAGCTTTTCCTTGATGCTCAAATAAATTGTATTGAATTGCTTGATGTAGTATAAAATGTGCATGACCATTGTGTATTCAAGCTAAAGAGTGGCCATATGACCATTTAAACTCCTTGTCATATTCGCCATAAGCAAGCACAATGAGGTTTTAATAAATTGAATTTGTTTGAATTAGCTCAAGAGCTAAGAGGGCCACAATTGGACAAGGGGAAGGAAAAGGTGATCGAATAGCCGAAAAAGCCGTTCGACAACATCCGAGGTAAGTCCTCAAGAAGTGACCTTACTTGAATTATGTGAGATGAAGTATGGATGTGTATGATTATTGATTTACGTGTGTATGAGAAATTGAATGATACCCGGGCTAAGTCCGAAGGCGAATATGCTTGTGAATATATGTGCGTTTGAGCCTTAGTAACGAAAATGAAATATGTATGTCCAATGATTATTGATGTATGTGTACATGAGAAATTGAATGATATCCGGCTAAGCCCAAGACAATTATGCTGGAAATTATATCCGGGTTAAGACCGAAGGCAATTGTGCTAGTGGCTATATCCGGGCTAAGACCGAAGGCATTCGTATGCGAGTTATTCTATCCGGCTAAGACCGAAGGCATTTGTGCACGTGATTATATCCGGTTATATTCGAAGAATCTTGGGCTGGAGGTGAGTGTTGGTTGCTGTAATGAATTCAATTAGTACACTCGAAAAGCCCAAAGGATAAGGTACGTTATATGTGCATTGGAAAGTCGACATGTTTGAGCAACATTCGCTCAATCGACTAATGAATTTCAGTTATTGAATTGATTGATACTTTGTGAAAGTATGTAATGATGAAGTGTGAAGTAAGAATGTGTATTAATGAAATGATGCATTTGGCTATGTGAATGTATTGCTGTAATTAGAGTTGATTATATTCCTTGAGACTTACTAAGCATAAAAATGCTTACTCCGTTGCTTTGGCTCTCAGTTTTCTAGATTTCGCTCGATAGCAATCGGATTCGGGATCGTTGAAGTCGAAGTCATCCACACTATCAAGCCCCCATTTTGGTATAAATTCTTGGTTGAACTTGAAATGGCATGTATAGGACTACCCCTTGTTGGTTAAATACGTTGTGATGTATATATGTACGGCCATGCGAAAATGGCTCGTAAAAGTGAAGTATCGACTTAGACTAATTGTGGTTTGTATGTATATATTTGGTGTCATGATGTGGCTATGGCTTGGAAATGGGAATGTTGGTCATATGATCAGCCATTGGCATGGTTAAAATGATCATATATGAACCTATGTATGGCAAGACTAGTTGGTTCATGGAGACTACCAAATAGGTAAGACCTACCTTAAAAACAGATGCTGCCAGCTGCAGTGACGTGAATGTGAAAAATCGCCAAAATTCGTAGGATTGGAATTAAATAGTGAATAAGCTATTTAAATAAACCTTGATGAGTCTATTTTCATATGGAAGAAACGAAATGGTCATAGGAGTTACATGTTAAGAGATATTAAAGCTATTGTGAGACAGGGCCAGAACGGTTTCTGGGTTCCCTGTCGCAACTTTAAAAATTTACTATAAATTATCCAAAATGAATTAGGAGACATACCTTATATGTACAGATTCCATTTTGAGTCTAGTTTCATTGGAAACAAACGGAACCAGCATTAAAGTCCTTTACAGTGAGATATTCGAGTTGTAACGCGCGAAGGTCAGAGCAGTCAATCCCTGTAACATGGGCGACTTTAACTAATAAACTGTACCATTTGGCCCGACCAAAAATTCTAGAAATAAATCCATGGATGGATATATGAGTCTAAATTCAGGGAAAATTTACGAAACCAGTTTCCGAGTTTTGAAACTCGAGATATGATTTTTAAGGCGACAGTGACGCAGTTTTCCAGCCTGACTGGAAATGTCAAATGGATGGGCAAAACAAGTGAACTTGGCTTGTTAACCCCTCGTGTCCGACACCGGCGATGGTCTCGGGTTCGGGGTGTTACACTCCCTCATATTAAGTTCAACTAGGTACCTTAGATCAAACTTGGTGGGCAAAGATCTCGAAGGGTATCCCTCCCAGTAAAGGCACCTTAGCTTCTCAGGAAATGATAAAAGCCCTTTAAAAAGTAAGATTCTTCCACAAGAATTATAGAAATTGAGAAATCTAAGCTTTCGCATCTTCATGAAGGCTGTCGGATCCAATTCCAACTTTGGAAGTTCGAACATATCAAGTGCAATGCCTGTGAGCATTTCCGTTCCCTAAACCCAAGAGCAGTATATGGAGTCAAGATGTAGGCAAAATATGAACTCAATATAATTATCATATACGTGTATGTCTTTTATAAAAATATGTGTTCGAATAAGAATCGAACATGACTGTCGGACATGGATATCTCCTGAGAAAATGAAGAGTGATAATAACATAAGTGCAGGAAATGAACAGGGCCCTTACATTGTTTTTTTTTAGCACAACATAGCTGTCCTCAGGAATCCACAACCTACTGCGTTTTTCAGGATTTAAAGGTGATTCATCACGTACAATATTCCAACCCATCTGTTGCAATAAATCATGCATTGCTATCTGATTTTGAGAAACAGATATAAGAGATTTATCAATGAGGTTTTCAATTCCCAAATGTGCAGAGACATAACAAGCATCCATAATCCTTGTTACATAGTCTCGATCCTCCCCTTTAAAGAAACAAGCAATGTCAAGAAACATTTCTTTCTCTTCACAATCTAGTCCATCAAAACTCCATTTCAACACTTCTTGAATGTCCTGCTTAGGAACTTGCTTTAGTTTCTTTACTTCACTTTGCTGATAGCTTTTGGTCTTGCCACAAAGAGAGGATCCGATAAGTCTAATAGCTAAAGGGTTTCCATTAGCAACACTTAAAACCATCTTTGATAGCTCCAACTGATATTCTATAGGATGACTGCTTTTGAAGGCACGTTGACAAAATAGCTGAACAGATTCATCTTCATCTAATTCCTCCACTTCATAAATGCGATCCAGATCAACGCCACACTGGATAAGCACTTGTTTATTTCTAGTGGTAACAATGACTCGACTTCCAGGGCTGAACCGATCGATTCCTCCGAATAAAAACTCGAATTGGCTTAACTTTGACACATCATCACAAACTATCAGAACCTTCTTCTTGGAAAGCCTGTCCTTAAGAAAGCCTGATCCGATTGTGGGCGTTGAGATAGATAAATTTTCATCTTCTAATATGGTTGAATGAAATTTCTGACGCAAATTGAATAATTCTTATTACGCGGAAGCGTGTGAAAGAGTAAAATTATTGTACTGAAAAATCACACTAAGTTCAATTCCCAGGAAAGAGAGGTAGATCACGAAGATCACTTAAATACCAAGTCTTTCCTAGCCAGAATATCCCTCTATCGTAATTTAATAGCACAATAAATCACTACAATCACATTCACAAAATATGCAAAACAAATAATAAAGAACACCAGAATTTTAACGAGGTTCAGCAAATTTTGCCTACGTCCTCGGGCACTACCAAATATATTTCACTTCAAAAATTACAAGTGAAATTTACAAATAGAGAGAGAGAATAATGCCTTAAGTAGAGAATGGCAATTATGGGATGAAGAAAGTAAGAAATGGTTAGGCCTATTTATAGTTGAGGTTCAAGGATTAACTTGCAATGTCCCTATACAATTAGGGACCAAAATTGCAATTATCCCATGCCAACTTTTAACCCAACTTGCCAACCAATTTTACTTTCTACTTTCGGTGCCCACCCTTTTTGACTTTTCAAACAATGGGTGGGTTCTAATAATCTCCACCTTGAAGATTTGATTAGGATAATCTTATCTTCACACAATTCTTTCTGCCTTTGACAACAATACTTGATAGTGCCTTCTTCAACTGTTAAACTTGCAGGATATTGATCAAGTTCAAACAATGTTCGAACTTGGTTGCTGTTACCACCTTGGTCATCATATCTGCGGGATTATCTGCAGTCTTGATCTTCTGAAGACAAATTTTCCCCTCTTCAATAATTTCCCGCACAAAATGGAATCGTACGTCGATATGCTTTGTATGTGCATGATAGACTTGATTCTTTGCTAAATGAATAGCACTTTGACTATCACAATACACGTTAATATGCTCCTAAACCAACCCCAAGGTTTTAGCCATACCTTGTAACCAAATAGCCTCCTTTATAGCCTCATTACATGACCATGTACTACTAAACGTGGTTGACAATGCAATCAGAGATGTAGTGTAGACTTCCAACTTATTGGTCCTCCAGCAAGTGTAAACACATAACCGGTGGTTGATCTTCGCTTGTCCAAATCACCGGCATAGTCAGAATCAACGTACCCAATAACACCTTTACCAAGTGTATTATCCTGCTCGAACAATAATCCAACATCTACGGTCTTCTGAATATACCGTAGAATCCATTTCACAGCTTGCCAATGTCCTTTTCCAGGATTATGCATATACCGCTCACTATACTAACTTCCGTGAAATGTCGGGTCTTGTACACACCATTGCATACATCAAGCTACCTTTGCATTAGAATACGGAACTTGCAACATGTATTCTCGTTCCGTATTCGTCGAAGGAGATAGTTGTGCAGAAAGCTTGAAATGAGAAGCCAACGGGGTACTTACAAGTTTTGTCTGTTCGTTCATGCCAAACTGCTGTAGTACCTTCTTCAAATACTACTTCTAGACAAGCTAACTCTATCATGAGCTCTATCTCTCCATATTTCCATGCCGAGAATCTTTTTAGCTTCTCCTAGATCTTTCATCTCAAACTCGAGATTGAGTTGAGTCTTCAATCTTTCAATCTCAATTTTGCTCTTAGATGCTATTAGCATATCATCAACATATAAGAGCAAGTATATGAAAGTTCCTTCTTGTAGCTTCTGAAAATACACGCAATGATCAAATTTACTTCTTGTGTACCTTTGCCCTTTCATGAACTGATCAAATCGCTTGTACCACTGCCTCGGAGATTGCTTCAATCCATAAAGCGACTTTGTCAGTTTGCAAACCCAATTTTCTTTTCCAGCAACCTTGAATCCATCTGGCTGAGTCATATAGATTTTCTCTTCCAAATCACAGTGTAAAAACGCGGTCTTCACATCAAGCTGAACTAGTTCAAGATCATATTGCGCAACTAAAGCTAGTAAAATCCGAATAGACGAATGCTTCACAACTGGAGAAAACACTTCATTGTAGTCTATTCCTTCTTTCTGAGCGTAACCCTTTGCTACCAATCTAGCCTTGTATCGAATTTCATTTTTATCAGGAAATCCTTCCTTCTTTGCATATACCCACTTGCATCCAATTGCCTTCTTTCCCTTGGGTAGTTTTACCAACTCCCAGGTCTTATTTTTATGAAGAGACTGCATTTCTTCATTCATTGCTTGCTTCCACTTTACACCATCAGGGTTACTTATTGCTTCTGTGTAAGTAGAAGGAACATCATCATCTGCAATTGGAAGTGCATAGGCAACTATATCATCAAAGCGAGCAGGCTTACGAATCTCTCTTCTTGGCCTTCTATATGCAATTGAATCTTGTTGCTGTAGAGGTTCTTGGGTAGGAACCTCTTCATCATTTGTCCCTTCAATATTAGCTGGATCATCGTTAACCTTTTCAAGCTCTACCTGCTGCAAAGTACTATTGGTTTTGTCATCCTTTTGTGAATCCTTGTACTTCAACATGGTTGATTCATCAAAAGTCACATCTCTACTGAAAACAATTTTCCTTGTATCAGGACACCAGAGACGGTATCCTTTTACACCATCAGTTATACCCAAGAATAATACTTTCTTTGCTCTTGGGTCTAACTTAGATTCTTTTACATGATAATATGCAGTGGAACCAAATACATGTAAAGAATCATAATCAGTAGCAGATTTACCAGTCCACATCTCCATAGGAGTTTTTCCATTTATTGCAGCTGATGGCAAACGGTTAATTAGATGGTACGCATATGTAACTGCCTCAGCCCAAAATTCTTTGCCCAATCCAGCATTGGACAACATACATCGAACTTTCTCCAGTATAGTTCGATTCATGCGTTCTGCCACCCCATTCTGCTGTGGTGTATCCCGAACAGTGAAGTGTCGCACAATGCCCTCATCTTGGCATACTTGTAGAAATGGATTGTTTTTGTACTCAGTACCAGATTCGTACTTGGGGAATACGATCGTTTACGATACTATTCACGTATACGGCACTATTCATATATACGACACTATTCATGTATACGGCACTATTTACGTATCTGACTTTGTTCACGATATCTGATGGTTGGGATTGAGGAGAAAAATGGCAGCGACATCGTCATCGGCAAGGACTCTTGTGACAAATGCAAAATTTGAAGTAGAAATTTGGCGGTACCAATAATTTTGGTATGTGGCAATGTGAGATCTGGATGTCTTATGTCGCAAGAGCTAGATATAGCCCTTGAAGAAAAACGACAAGATGGATGACAAGGAGTGGGCCAAGATCAATAGCAGTGTGGTACAATCCGCCTATGTTTGGCCAAAAAGCGAAGTACTACGTCATGAGGAGACATCGTGAAGAAGTTATGGGATACTTTGGAAGAAAAGTTTCTAACGAAAAGTCTTGAAAATAGGCTTTATATGAAAAGAAACTTTATCGATTCACGTATGCACCGGTATGTCGATGAATGACCATGTGAACTCATTCAATAAAATTGTAGCAGACTTGCTAAATTTGGATGAGAAATTTGAAGATGAAGACAAGGCATTATTGTTGTTGAATTCCTTCGATGAATATGATCATCTTACCACCACATTGCTTCATAGGAAGGACACGATCACATTTGATGCGATCAGTAGTCGTTGTATAGATCTGAGACTCGAAAGAAAGATAAAAGAGATCACAGAGATACAACCGCGAAGTCTTAACGATGAAGAGGTCGTTCACACAATGACAAATCTGGTAGAAGGGAAAGTCCAAAGGAGACCGCCAAAGATGAATGTGCCTTTTGCCGTGAAAAGGGCATTGGAAAAGAATTGTCCTAAACTACAAAAGGTCAAGGCTATTTCTAATACATGTGTAGTGAGCATGATGAGGAGTCGACTTTAGCTTGGTTGGCATGGCAATGGCATGTCAAGCGGATGAGTGGATTTTGGATTAGGGATGTACTTACCATATGTGTCCTAATAAGGACTGGTTTTCTAGTCTTAAAGAGCTAGAAGGTGGAATTGTTCTTATGGGCAATGATAGTGCTTGTAAGACAATGGGAGTGGGTACAGTCCAATTCAAGAATCACGACGGCTCAATCCAAGTCTTGACAGATGTTCGCTACGTACCTAGCCTGAAAAAAAATCTCATCTCATTAGGGGCCCTAGAATCTAAAGAGCTCACAATCACTTTGAAAGATGGATTACTAAAAGTAGTAGCTGTTTGAAATTTACAAATAGAGAGAGAGAATAATGCCTTAAGTAGAGAATGGCAATTATGGGATGAAGAAAGTAAGAAATGGTTAGGCCTATTTATAGTTGAGGTTCAAGGATCAACTTGCAATGTCCCTATACAATTAGGGACCAAAATTGCAATTATCCCATGCCAACTTTTAACCCAACTTGCGAACCAATTTTACTTTCTACTTTCGATGCCCACCCTTTTTGACTTTTCAAACAATGGGTGGGTTCCAATAATTCTCTTCGCTCATCATGTTCTCTAACGTTTGCAAGAAAGAAACAGCTTTGGAAACCATTTGAAATATGGTGATAAATGGCGTCGGCAAGTGTAGTTTTGCCTATACCTCCCATACCCCAAAAGCCTAGCATTCGAAAATCTGGGAATCCGTCTTGAAATAAAGACAAAACTTCCTGCATCCGCCTTTCAATTCCAACAAAACCCTCTAAATTAGCGCTTGAGGTTCCACAATTCAATTTCTTCACTATATCTTTGACAATTTCATCTACCAGTGTTGAGTCAGGCCTATATATTAAATGAAGAAACAAATTACGGGGAAACAGAAGTAAATAAATAAAAATGATAAAGTGAATCATAGGGTCACTTTTAAAAAGAAGACATTCAAATACAGATCTAGAATTCAAATTTCGTTATCTACAGCACTTTTTAAATCCACAAATTATAACTCTTTTCTTGGAAAATAAATATATCAATAGATTTTATACATGAGAGAATGGTATGCAGGTGTCATGAACTTTGAAAAAAAAGGCAGTATAGAAAACGCAACAAACATTAACATTGTCGAATGTAGATGCTTAGCATGTTACTCACATTCTCATAGTTTTTCTACAATATGCGTCCCGTCTCTATGCCTACAAAATTATGGTCCTTCAATATATGACAAAAAAAAAATTAAAATGGAAAAGTAAAGTCTTTCATATCTAGTATCTGCCCCTCAACTCGAATCTGGGTAGCATAAATGAATCACTGCTTGAAAAATAAAGTCTGTGCTTAATCTCTCTTCTTCCAAATCAATATATATTATAGAAAAACAAGAGCAAGGGTAAAGAAAAGGAGTTGCAATTACCGAGTGACTTGTGAATCCCAACCGGATAATTTGCCAGCTGCAGTCAAAGCAGTTCTCCAGGTTTTCACCTTTTCAAGCTCATGCTTGAAATTTTCTTCATGCTTTGCAAATGCATCTGCAAAACTCCCTGTTTGGTTCCGTACATCTCTTGGGTCTACACCTTAAAATACAGGAACAATCCATTTGTTGCAGTCCATGATCTTGACCAGCTCAGCCAAGCACCATTTGGAAGAAGCGTAGTCTTTGGAGAAAACAATGACTGAAACCCTGGATCCTTGAATGGCCATCAACAGTGCCCCGGAAATTTCATCTCCTTTTCGAAGCTCCTCATCGTCTATAAAAGTTTGGATATTCTTTCGACACAAATCTTTATGCAGATGACTCACAAAACCATCACGAGTATCCTTGCCTCTGAAGCTAAGGAAAACATCGTATGTCCTTGCTTTGATCATATCAGCAGCAGAAGAAGATTTAGTGGAAAACATATTTGGGTTGAACCGGATTTGATGAAAGATTATTGGAATAGGAGTAGATGAACAATTTTTAGTGTCAATTTATAGTACATACGTTTTAATGTGTGTGTTAAAAAAGTTAGAATTCATGTATTGTTTTTATAAAATATCATTTTGTATTTAATAAATAAAATAAATAATCAAATCTTAAAGCACTTATAAAATTTGTTTTTTATTAAATATCAGTCATGTAAATAAATTTTTATTTCAAAAGATATCTAAAAAAATTAATTAAAAAAAGTTAAAAGCTTAAATAAATTTGTAGGCATAATGATTTATTTGGCCTCTAACTTTATAAAAAATTATTTTATCCCTATTTATTTATTCAACTTTTTAGTTTTTAAACTTACGATATTTGTCAAATCACTTTAAAATTGATACTAAAGTTAACGTTTGTTACCTTTCTTGATGTGGCTTATACGTGAATTATCACGTGGAACTGCATTAGCAATTAAGTAAATTCTAAAATTTTAAAAATATTTTTAATTAAAATAAACAATTATAGAAAATATTTTAAAATATTTTTAATTTTTAAAAAATTTAATTAATTGCTAATATGGCATACACATGGATTGTTATGTGGATGTCACATTACCAAAGTTAACAATGTTAGATTTGACCGGTTTGATCAGTTAATCCAATTTGATTAAATAAATTATTAAAATTATTTAAAAATATTTAAAACTCAATTCAACTAGTTTTTTACTCAATTCAATGCCATTCTTCGATTTCCGATCCAATCCGATTCAAACAACCTTAACGATATATTTGAATCGGCTTGAAATAAAGGTAAATTTGAGTTTGAGTCAATTACACCAATTTTTATTTTGTAATACAAATATTTTTATTTAAATTAAAGGCATTCTATTTATTTGGCCCTCCAACTTAAAAAAAAAAAGGTCATTTTAGCCTACTATTTAATTTTTCGTTTCTTTTAGCTCTTAAACTTGTGTTGTTTGTCAAATTATTCCAAAATTGATAGAAAGGTTAACGTATGTTAACTTTGCTAACATGACATCTACGTGGATTATCATGTTATATCACGTCAACAATTAAATAATTTTTAAAAATTTTAAAATATTTAAAAAATTAAAATTATTAAAAAGTATAAAACTATAAGAAAATAATTTTTAATATTTAAATTTTTAAAAATTTATTAAATATTGATGTGGCATGCATGTGGACTACCACATGGATGCCACATTAGCAAAGTCAACATATATTAACTTTTCCATACAATTAATCTTTATATATTAAATAAAAAATTGATACATTCATCACAAACCCAGAAATTAATAAAAAAATTTATAAAGTACAACAAGAATGGTCGTCGGAAAAGAAATCAAGTAAAGTTGTTTTGTACAATGCTACCAATTAATTATCGGCATTAGTGAAGATCTTTTAAAAATTTTGTAACTACTGTTTCTGCGTGCTAATTAACTTTCACCTTCTGGTATTGGATTCAACTTGCCTGGGTTTACAACTGTTTTGGATATCATGGGATGATGATGTTAAAATCACAAACCATATAAGATAGAAGGTTGCCCATTATGATTATACTACTTCAAGATTGATATCTTCTAACTATGTTACCTGGACTCAAGGGTGAGAGTGTTTGATTTGGATACCTATCATTTTAATTAATGCTATAATTGATTTATAATCTTATAAACTTAAATTTACAAGCTGCTTTTGTTGTTCATTTGGTTGCTGGGTTTCACTTTTACAAAGTGATTCTTCATTCTGAGTGAAAAATAAACATTTATAAAATTCACTTACGGTGTAATAAATAAAACCAATCATAAATATGTATTATCGGAAACATTTTATAAACAAAATACGAATTAACTGTTAAATATTTAATAAACATATTTAGGGTTTGAAATTCAATATATACGAAATTACAAAAATGAGGTTGAAGCATCATTGAATCCTTAATTTGCAAATAATAGATGAACCCCAGACTGTTTTTACTTGCACTCGACCCAATACGACTCAACCTCGAAATGAAAGGAAGCCTGATTGTAAATACGCTTGTTTCATGCCTCACTTTTAACAATCTTCCAAACTTCTTCATCATCATATAAGAGGAACACGTGATCCCCCCAACATATAGGTTGTCAAACCAAAAGGCAAAGAACATCTAAGGTCATGATTGTCGCCATTACAGGATTCCAGATGACATTCACATGTAAGTTATCAGTGTCACGGGCAACGATTGGTTTAATCATGTAACACTAGATTTGTGCATCGGTCGAGTCTATTCAGAATGTGAAAGGGTTTAGTTAAAAATATAGACTCAAAAAAATGAGATTGGATAAAAAAATAAAAACTGCTTAAAAAAAGAGCCAGGTTTCGAGTAAGGCATTTTTGGTCCGGGCCCAATCCGGCCTGAATTCACTAAATGACAAAAAAGTCTGTTTTTTTTAAATATTATTTTCTTATAATTTTCTCCCTATTTTGCTACCATTTTACTATTATGTTACTACTGTTTTGTTGTTATTGTTTGGATATTGTATAAAACTTATTTTATTGTTAGTTTTGTTATTATTTTAGAGACATTTGTTTGTTAAATTGTATATATCTTAGTGTTATTTAAATATACATATTTTTTAAAATTTATTTTCAATTTATCTTAGTGTTATTTAAATATACATATTTTTAAAATTTATTTTCAATTTGTTGGGAAATATTTATTTTGATGTTTTTAGTATTTTTAATGTATATATATATATATATATATATATTTAAAATTACATAAAAATTAATATGGGTCGGTCGGGTCAAGCTTGGGTTTTATTATTTTTTATCCAGGTCGGGCTTGGGCAAGTTGTCTCCTACTTGGAATGACATCAAGAATTACCTAAAGCACAAAAGAAAGGAAATGTCAGTGGAAGACTTAATTGTCAAACTTCAGATTGAAAAAGACAACAGAGGTACCAAAAAAAGGCTCAACAAAATAGCAAATGAAAATGGTGTTAGGGCAAACATCGTAGAAGTCAAGAAAGACTTCAAGAAGGGAAAACAATCTCAGAATGGGTCTAAACTGGGACCAAAAAGGTGGTGTTTCCAAGAAGCAAAAATTTCAAGGAAAATGCTTCAATTACAACAAGATGGGGCACAAATCATCCGACTGTAGTATCCCAAAGAAAGTTAGAGCAAACGAGGCTAATGCTGTGAAAGAAATTTCCAAGAAAGTGTCCAATATGGACTTATATGCCTAGCATACTCAAGAACTATGAATAAGAATGATTCTTTCTAAAGGAGGAATGTTTGTAGGAAGGGAATATGTATTAAACTAAATGCAATCTCTATAAAAACAAAACTATGAATAAGAATGTTACTTCTTTTTCTGTTTATATGCTTAAGTCATTTAATTTATAATATGGTGGGATCGGACAAGTTAATTATGATACTTTATGTAAATTAATTAACTTAGAGCACATTCCTTCGTTTCACAATAATTATAATTATAAATGTGATACATGTGCTGAGGTAAATTAACAAGGTTAAAAACCACTTGATCTAATACATAGCAATGTTTGTGACTTAAAATTTGTTCAAATGAGAGGAGAGAATAAATATTTTATTACCTTCATTAATGATAGCACAAAATATTGCTACTTATATTTGCTTAAGAGAAAAGACAAAATATTTCTCTATAAACAAGAAGTTGAAAACCAACTTAATAAAAGATTAAGATGGTGAAAAGTGATCATGGTGGTGAATACGTTGAACCATTTGAATATTGTACACAACATGACATTATTCATGAAGTAATATCACTATATTTTCTTCAAATGGAGTAGCCGAGTTAAAAAATCGAACTCTAAAAGAAAAGATGAACGCATGCTAAAAAGCTCTAGATTATCACAGAAATGTGGGGGAAGCATTTCTATAAGTTATTACCTTTTAAATAAGGTGCCCCACAAGAAAAGGGACAAGACACCATATGAATTATGAAAAGGTAGAAAACAATCCTACAACCACTTGAAAGTGCAGGGGGTGTCTTGCTTAGGAAATGTATAATGGTAAGTCGAGACATATGCATCGTCGACACAATACCGTTAAACAACTGATCTCAAACGAAGTTATCTCTATTGACTTTGTAAAATCAAAAGATAACATTGCGGATCTGCTAACTAAAGGCTTAAATCGAATCATGTTGATAAAACATCGAAAGGAATGAGACTAAAGCCCATGAAAATAAAAGTCGTTATGTAAAGGAAAACCCTACCTAGTTTACTAGAGATCTCAAGATCTAGGTTCAAAGGGACAACCTAATTGCATAGACCTTGTGCGGTCACTGTGAGGGTACTTATCCCAAGTCTGTTCCTATGATGTAAACAGTGACTAAAAATGGGATAGCTTAAGCAATACTTTTAATGACCGTTGTGTGTTTCGGTGAGCCGAACAACATAAGTCACCTATGTGAGAGTGAAGTGAGGCCGCTTCGAGAATACTATTGGGGCATAGTTCTCTCAAACTCTTGCAGAACCAGGAGATGTTCATGGCTATATGAACATAAACTTGAGAACTAAAACCTTGCCAGAGAGGTAGTTGTGTGAGGTATATCATCGTTTACACAAACAGCATAATAGTTTAAGGACATCATGTCTACTGGTCAACTAGTAAAGTAAATATACTTTCACAATGGAAGGTTCAAGGGTGGATACCTACCTATCCTATGCAACTATCGATCGTAGATTTTATCACCACATTGAGTCAATATTTCTTCGATAAAACTATCAATTTTCATTCATGTAAGGGATTGTTGGAAAAATTGTAATTTATAGGAATTTTGAGGCATATTCTCAATTGGTAAATGTAGAGAGTTGAATCATAAAATTATGGTTTCATATTCTACTGCATTAGATCTTTACAGCAGTATATCATATGCTCAAAATGGTTGAGTGATGAATGAGAAATTGATGCTCAAAGTAAGATACTTAGAAATATTTGTTGAGAAAAATAAAAGTATAGATCCGATATTGGTTAAATACCAAGTATGAGATGTGTATATATATGAGAACCCACTTGAAAGGTGATTGAATGACTAAGCTTGGAACCCTGTCTTGCGCGCAGGGGGTGCAGGTCCAAACCCATTTGGGTTGAGGCACACTCGCACAATGTGGGCAATGCAAAATGTCCGAACCGCTAAAATGGGTTTACGAATATTTTATTCCAACACAAAATTTATTTTTCCTCAGCAAATATATACAAAATCTGATATAAAAGGATATATATATCATTATTTTATTTGATTCTAATAAATTTGATTTGATTTTAATCAAATTGATTTAATTGTCCCTTTAATGCAGATTTTGTCTCCTTATAAATGGATATTTCCAAAAATTTCTTCACTTTAAATGTCTATAAAAGGCTAAGACTTCTTTAGAATTTTTTGTTCAATACTCATACTCTCTCATATCGAATTTATTTTACTCTCAAAATTCTTATTTTCGTCTTCATATTTTCCAACGTTTCGGTGATAGAAAGAGACAAATAGTGATAATTGCTTTCTTTTTTCTTTTTTGAAAGACTTTTAAGGAAATTGAGGCTATTCATTCATTATGATTTACATGGTTTTTAAAATTGGATTAATCATTCGATTGATGAAATCATCGGTTCATCAGATTAATTAATTCATTAATTCAATCGGTTCGTCCAATTTGATTAAATAAATTATTAAAAAATTGATTCAATCAGTCAATCTGATTCGATTTAAACAACTTTAACCATATATTTTATCAATTTTGAGATCAAGTAAATTTGACTTTGGCTCAATTATCCAATTTTTATTTTTTAATAAAAATATTTTTATTTAAATGAAAGGTATAATTTTTTTTTGCTTCTTTTAGCCCTTAAATTTGTGTTGTTTGTCAAATTAACCCAAAATGGATGGAAAAATTAACATATGTTAACTTTGCTAATGTATACGTCACATCAAGTAATTAATTTTTAAAAATATTAAAATTTAAAAAATATTTTAAAAAATTAAAATTATTTAAAGAGTATACAAATTATAAGAAAATTTATATATTTAAATTTTAAAAAATTAATTAATTGATGGACGTATACATGGACTACCACGTGGATGCCACATCATCAAAGTTAATAGGCGTTAACTTTTTCATCTATTTTGAGGTGATTTGACAAACAATGCATGTTAAAGAGTTAAAATAGGCAAAAAAAAAAAAGTTAAATAGAGGGTTAACTCATAACATGGAAATTCACAAGATTTTTTCCTCAATTTTATGGTAAAAGTATCATAGAGGTTATTGTACTAGAAGTCAAATTAATTTTTTCCTCAATTTTATGGTAAAAGTATTATAGAGGTTATTGTACTAGAAGTCAAATTAATTTTGTCCCTTCTAAACAAAATATGAACAAATTAGTCATTGTACGTTAGATCAAAGATTAAATTGATCATTCTGTTAAAAATTTCATCTAATTCTATCGTTAAAAACTAATCTCTATATATCAACATAAGCTGGATTGGGTTAAAAATAGACTAGGGCAAGGGATATAATTTGTCTTTTTAGTCCAATCTAACTCGTTACTATGGAAATTTACGCACATATGAATAGTTTAGTCAATTAATGAGTCTTTTAGTCAACTACGCTTACATTTGGATTTTTGTTGGACGATGAAAACACAAAGCAAACCTGAATTTCTCATGATGCTTGGGTTTTGAGTTAACAAAAGGTGTTTGCTTTTTGTGGACTTTCAAAATTCAAATTAAGGCTTTGGAAATAAGAAATTGAATTCAACAATATATTTGTTTATTTCCTAGTTTTTCAATTAATTGTCTGGTCAAATATTAGTTTGGAGGTTGCTGCCATTGAAATTAGGAAATCCTTATTCAGGTTTTAAAATACTGTTATTAATTATATGGTCAAATATATGATAATAACTTTTACAGAAATTTAATGGTTTGAAGAACTCTATAATTAAATAGAAATTTAATTGAGACAAATTATTTTATTTTTTTAAAAATAATTCTTTAAAAATAAAGGAATCACTTGCATTTAAAAATATATATCCTTTAATAATGTTGTGCTATTTTATTCATCCAACCATTTAATCATTAAATCAGTAAAACCCTTTTAAATTAACATGAATTATTGGTCTAATAACAAAATTAGCCCTCTAATATTTACTTATCTTATTTATTTCATCCTAAATATTAAAAATTCAATAAATTTAGTTCTCTATGTTTACAAAATTTAATCCTCTAATGATAGGATGTGTAAATATTATAAAGATAATTTTTTATTAGACCAATAAAAAACTTATGTCAAGTGATTAAAATATTTAATTTTGAAAAATTTAGTGACTAGATAAAAAGTTAAATAGATTTGGGCAACGACATCAAGTGTACCTGCATATTGCACTCTTGAGTGGCAGCTTGTCAAAGTACATGGATGTAATAACAATGAGGCTGATGAACTTGCCAAAGCCGGTTCATACAATCAGGGGCAAAGCCAGAAAATTTTTTTAGGGGGGGTCGGATGAAATTTTAATTTTTTATAGTTTATATTTTTATAATTTGTAAAGGATTAAATCAAATTTTTATAATTTTAGGGGCCAAAATGTAATTTTACCTTTATTAATTTAAAATTTTTAAAAAATTTCAAGAGCCTAAAATACAATTTTACATTTTAGGGGGGCCGGGCTCATGCCAGCCCCCTGGCTACGGCCCTGCATACAATTTTAATGGTACTTGGTGTCTGTTTAGAGTTAGCAAATAACTGTGTAATGGTGAGTTTTGGTTTGGTCCCTTGGTAATTGCATTAGGCAATAGGTAGGGGCCTTTTTTGTATATGAATGTTTCTTCCTAACTATTAACCTTTCAAAATGTATTAATAAATATAACATCTATCTTTGTATGCAGGTGTGGATTGCGGAAGTATTAATAAATATAAAAATTCTTGGCGCAGAGTATACAAAATTTTTGGTGTAGAGTGGTTCTACTTATATTTTACTTATAAAACAAAATCTTTTAAACAAGTTTCTTATTATTAAAATTTAACTTAATTATTTAACATGTCAACAAAATTTAGGATTATATGTTAGATTGAATATATTATAAATGTCTATAATTTGATCCAAATGCTGTAAATATGCTAAATGTTATATTCAAGCTATCACTTCACTCCTAAATTAACAGTTAGATTATCGTCGATACAATATTAATAGTTTGGAGGCTCATTTAGAAAGCTGAGTTTATGGACAATTTAACATCTGGACAATAGTTTGAGAATATCTATTAGTAATTAAGTACCCAAGAAAGAAATATGAAACAACAATTTGAGCTTCCAGCATCATTTACCTATCGTAAACTAGGACTGTATTGTTTTTGAACCCCACCCCCCCCCAAGTAAACAAGGAGGTGGAATTTAAACAAGGCCTCATTGTACTACACTTGTTTCTTCATTTCATCATCTCACCGCCTAGATTTCTTTTGGAAAGTTTCTTCCATCGACTTAAATATCGGAAAACGATTCAAGTGTCAACTTCAACACCGTCATGGTTTGCATTTTTGGTCTTGCAGATCAAACTATACCATTGAAGCTTACAACTGGGCCCATACACTTGAAGCTTGCAACAAGCCCAGATACACACTGTACTAAGGAAGAGACTAACAATTGTGCTTTTTTTTTTTCGAGATTCAAAACTCTAATCAAATTCAATTTATAAAATATATTTTCCTTTGTTACTTAAAATACAATATCAAATATGAATTTTAAGAATTTAGAACTTCTAATTTTTTAAATTATATCTCTGATTTATTAATATTTACTTAAATCCAATTAGTCATGTATTAAATTTCTAATTGTGTTTAAATTATAAGAAAGAAAAAAAGAAAAAGAAGTTTTAATATTTTGGGTGAAAAATGAACATAAATATTTAGAAAATCACTTAAAATTAAAAGTCAAGCCTAAGATATTATATACTATATTAATTATAAACATTTTAGAGTTTGAAGTTGACTACAAAAGATATACACAAATAAGAATTTGAGCTTGAAGCACTTAAAAAGAAAGTGCTTACTAAGTACAAAGGTATTGTAATGGATTCTCTCTGCGAAAATTTTCTCTGTCAAGAAGATGGTATTAGAAACTCATCCATGGAAGTTTGGACTCCTGAAAAGGTACATTTTAGTGATAAACCTGAAGAGGTGAATACAAATATTATCGTTGATAACTTCTTAGAAAGAGAAATTAATGGGGCAATCATCCATGGCTAATATAAGCGGGCTAGAGGAAGATGAGGATTTCGGTGTGATGGAAGGAGATATACAGAAATCTATTGTTAATGGAATACCTTCAATAGACTTTTCAGAAAGGATCCACCAATTGCTCTCTACGGACATGGAAAACACAGTAGGCTTAAATCTCCTTGGCCGAAATATTGGTTACTCTGTTCTACACAGCAAAATTTACAACATTTGGAAGGCACAATCTCCGTTTAAACTGATAGATATTGAGAACGACTATTTTCTGGCTAAATTTCAAAATAAATTTGATTGTGAAAAGGTACTCTCTGAAGGCCCTTGGATTATCTTCGGTCACTAATTGAAAGTACAACTGTGGACGATATCAAAACAAAACTCACTAAATATTCACTTCCCAAAATTTTGTCTCTTTTAATCTTTTGTTCAATTACGTGCACCGACCTATAAAGCTTATAGCTTCATTGTGGTGGGAACATGGCATTGAAAATCTTTGTACCACTTTAAAAAGCATCCAATAAATTGAGAGCATACACGAATCTAGAAATATTTTTAGCAACGGAATTAAATAATAATTTCTTATGAGATTAAAATATAATTTTGTAATGTATTAATTTATTATTTTCATATTTTGAAGGATTAAATTAAAAAATTTAGTGACTAAATAAATAATAAAAATAATAACAATTGAGTAACTAAAATAGAATAACAAACATAATTGGGTGATATTTTTATAATTTACCATTAGTTTTACAATGCAATCATGAATTACATTTTATTCTAGACTAGTTTTATTTAGTGTCGTTATTTTTTGGCTGGAAGCATCAAATTTTATGATTTCAAAGCTAAGATATTCTCACGGTAATGAAGAAGTTGATAAACTAAGAGTTAAACTATATTTTTTCTCCTTTATTAAAAAAATAGGTGAATTAGTCTTTATACATTAGATCAATGAGAAAATTTGTCATTATATTAAAAATTACATCCATTTCTATAGTTAAAAATCTGTCCTTGTACGTTAGAATGTGATACATGTGGCACACAACATGCAACTATTTGGTTATTCCGTCAGTCATGCTAGTATTTATTAGTAAAAATGGATAAATTTTTTAACGGAAAGAACCATTTTGCTCTTTAATCTAACCTATAAAGACTAATTTATCTATTTTTTTAATAAAAGGAATAAAATACAATCAGACTCTTAATATAAAAGTCTCCATAATAATTTTACTTGAAAAAGATCTACAATGAGAGAGATTATGGGCCATCATCATATTTATCTCTAATATTATTATCTAAACATTCATAAAGGTAATTAATATAGAACGAAACTCTAGTGATTTGATTTGATCATACTAGTTAAGACTTACATTATTAGGTATGGAATTTAGATTCCACTTATTTGTTCATTGTGAGGAATTTTGAAGTTTATATTATTGTCTAATCAAACTATTTTAACAACTTATACTAAGCTTTTATAGGAGAAAACCTTAACGGTGAGGAAAATTTGTCAGTTAAGGTTTTTTTATAATTTATAAAATTTTAAATTAGTAATAATAAAATTATACTTTGATCCTCTCAAAAATAAAATAAAATTAATTTAGTTCTTTAAAATTATAAAATATAAATTATTAAAATGGTGAAATTATATTTTACTATTGTAAAATATATAATCTAATATTAACCCAAAAATTTCTAGTTTCGCCATGTTGGATTACGAGTAGATAAAACTCCTTTTATTACCAATTATGCCTACTTCTAGAAAAAATACGTTTACATTTGATTTTTCTTTCTTAGGAAGGTACTGATCGTATTTTATTATGCAAAAGCTTATAGGCAATAGCTCTGCCACAAAGAACATGACATTAAAAAAATCTTTGAATAAACTTATGATCTGATGATTAAGAATGTTTATCAAGTTAAGTGTAACTTGAAAAGTTACATTAATTGCGTTATTGTTCGAACTTTATCCTGTTATTATAATTTACAAAAAAATTCTTTAAACCACTGTTGTTTTTATAAAATATCATGTTTTTTTAAACATTAGTCATGTAAATGGTTTGTGACAACATAAGATATAATATAATGTTTTATTGTGCTTGGTAAAAGTATTGAACAAGGATGAATGATGTATTGTTTTATGATACATCACTTATGTTTATAAAAATTAAAATTAAAATTATTAAAAAGGAATTTAGATAAAGTTATGTTTAGATTTGAGTCATTTATTTATGCTGGTTTTAAACTTGAAATGCTCTTGACAAATTTATATATTATTAAAATATATATTTTATTTTAACATAATAATATAAAAAACTTGATATTTTATAATAAAAATAAAAAATTACTTAAAAACACATTTAATATGAATCTAAATAAATTGAAGTCCAAATTCTTTTGAATCTAGACAAAATTTGTTTAGATTCATTCTTAATATTAAATAGTTTTATATATAATTTTATAAATTTATATGTTCATAATTAATTTAGACAAAATAAAGTGAACTTAGAGGTATTAAAATATGATATGGAATCTAAATTCAAATAACAATTAAATCTTAAAAATAAAAATTTATGTTATCATAAAATAAAAAGTTTAAATATCAACAAACTAAGATAAAAGAGTCCATTAACCCAAATAACAATCTGAGCTAGAAGCAGGATTCAGTTTTGATACTTGAATCTTTTAAATGGTTGCACCTCTGCCTCCTCCTCTGCAAATGATATATGAACTCCACAATGCTTTACCTCACAACAAATGTTTTGAGACCAATCCCCATTGAAAACGAGAGGGTAGAATTTAAACCAGGCCTCATTATACATATGCTTGTTTGATGCCTGAGTTTCAACAAACCACCTAACCTCATCATCCTCATCACAGAAACAAGTTTTATATAAGAGGAACAAGTGATTCGACCCAGTCAATTCGCTTCCAGGAATTCGTTTTGTCCAAGTTAAGAAAGAACAACTAAGGTCATGACAGTCGCCATTACGGGATTTTAGACGACATTTACATCTAATGAGAATTTCTCTGTCGCCAGAATAGTCTTGGAAAGAAACAACAGTGGAAACAACGAAAGTTGGAAAGTTTTTGCTGCTATTGTAGTACCACTTTGAAGGCAATTGGATGTTTATGGAAGATCCTGAGCTTTTGAAATCAAACCATTCCGGGATCTCACTTCCAGGGACACATGTAATCACCTTGTTTATTTTAGGGAATTCCTGGTCAGTTACAATTATTAGAAACATGCTCGATTATTCAGCATATAAACCATTTGCCACATTTAAGATAAATGAAGAAGAAGAAGAAGCTGACCTGATGATAATCTTTTAGTAAAGTCACCATATGTCCAAATAGCATCTGCAACTTTGGTGTTCTAGTATTTCGCACAGCTTTCTGATCCAGTTGGAAGCAATTGCTAAATATCCACTCCAAGTGCCCATATGGTCTATCCTTACAAAGCACTGCTTGCTCAAAAGGCTTTTTAATGCTTGAGACTTCCTCTAGTGAAGTGCAGTCATGTGCATCTAAATGTTTCAGGCTTGGTGGAAGCTCAGGTAATGATTTCAGTCTCTTGCATTTCCTCAAGATTAACTTCTTCAACCTAGGAAGCTGTTTAATGCTTGTCGGTAAGTTCTCAAGATTGCTTCCAGTTAAATCTAATTCTTCTAATGAGGATAACCCATGGAGATCTCTCCGCATCTCTGTTAAAGAAACTCCTCCAATGGCAGAAAACAAGTTATCAGGCCATGTGACTAGATTTGAACATCCATACAGATAAAGAAACTTAAGAGATTTCAATTTATAAAAGTTGTCAGAAAGGTAAACAAGGTTTTCACAGTTGTTCAGTCTCAATTCCACAAGACCGATAAGATTCTCCATTGAAGATGATAATTCCTTAAGAGCCGTTCCACTTAACTCAAGATATCTCAATCTTTCCATGGTGTCCAAGATTTCAGGGAAAATCTCCAATTTTGAGCAATCTTCAAGATAGAATACCTTTAGAGATTTCAATTTATGAATACTTGTGGAGACACTTTTAAGCCTCCTACAACAACCTAGGTTGAATACACGAAGATTAGAGAAGCATTCGATCGACGAAGGAACTTCTTCAATTGCAGTTCCTCCTAAATTTAACTCTGTTATATTTCCTGAAATCTCCGGAAATGTTGTGATATTAGGGCTGCCATTGAGGGAAAAAACTTCCAGGGATCTTAGACTACAAATTGCAGTTGGAAAGTTATTCAGCCTTACACAATCTTCCATAGACAGTAAAACGAGTTGGGAAAGAGACTCCATTGATGAAGGTACTTGTTCAATTGCTGTTCCTTCTAAATGTAGCTCTCTTAGATTCGATGAAACCTCTGGAAAGCTAAAGAGAATCGAGCAGTCACTCAGAATAAGGGTGGTGAGGGATGTCGCTTTATACAAGCTAGGCAGAAATCTAAGATTTTCGCACATTCTCAAATTCAAACGAGTTAGCTTCTCAAGATGTTGAAGGGATGAAGGAAGCTCAAGCAACTTTGTACAGTTTACAAGGTTCATATTTTCAAGATTTGTGGCACTTGAGAGGTCTGGGATTTTTAGAAGGTTTTCGGAATGGTTGAGAGTCATCACCTTCAAGTTTACTAAATCCTGCATGCATCACAACATATTGTTTGATGAATGTGTGTACATTGAATAACTGTAGTATAGCAGATGTTACCAAAATATCAACAAAGACTAAACTATATTCCTAATGGTATATATCAAGGGGTAATTGAGTTCAAGAACTAAGAAGTTAGAGCTGGCTCGAACTCATGGCTCAAAATTTGGTTTAAGTTAAATTAAGGTTTTTTTTTTTTTATTAAACTTCAAAGTTGCAGTGTGTCTTTAACTTTTAACTCAAGATTTTTTTTTTTAAGTTGAAATTAATTTTTTCAATACTTATAAAAATTAAAAATAAATATTTAAAATAAAGAATGACCTAAAAATTACTCGAGCCAAGTATTAAGATACTAAAATTTGTTGGAACATTTTCAACAATATTTACAGTGTTTTAATAACTATAAATGAAACGGTGTAATTAATCAAAAGTTACATCCTTTTGGTTATTGAAAAGAAGTATTAACTATTCAAACAATATTGTTTAAATAGTTATCTTTAATCAAAAGATATTAAATGAATAATTATGTCACTTTTAAATATATTATTATACAGAAAAGACATCTATTGAAAGATTTCTCTCTGAAAAGACATAAAAATTCCTATAAATAGGAATGATATTTCATTTGAAAATCACACCAACAAATTCTTTCTATCCTCCCTCTAATTTCTAATATTATTAGATTATTCTATAAGGTATTACTATAGAAGTTTTTTTATAAAAATTGAGTTTCTTGTTATACATTACTCAGTGCTTAGTAAACTATTCTCGTCACTGTAAAACACAAATAGTCATTTGACTTCATTTTATCCTTGATATTCATTTGTTTGAAACTCATTCGCACACCAAATATAGGTGGGGTGAATAGAACATTAAAGATAGTGGCTTGATATACGCCTTAGAGCCTTATTACATTTCTTCATTCTCTGTTTGAGTTTCGTTCATGTATTAGAGATTTTTCTCAGCGAAATTTTGTTACTAACAAAATTTGGGTTGCTCAATAAATCAAGCACAACTAAATCTTAGATCAACAATAACTTAACTAAATTAGATTTCTTTTAAAAATAAAACCCTAATGACTTAGGAATACAAATGTTTTGTAATTTTCTTTTCCCTATAAAAAGAAAAAAAAAACTATAAACACTAGCCGTATAGGAAATGATTTTCTTCCTATGTTATTATGAAAACAAAACAAAGGCATAGACTGATTTGTAGAGGCAACTTTATAGAATCAAAAAACAACAATGAAATAGCTCCAAACATGCTTGAATGAATCTACCAAAGCATCATAAAGAATGAGGCATAGATTGATATATATATATATATATATAAGTACCTGTTTTCCCTCCCATAGTTTTTCAACATGGCTATAACTCATATCAAGTTCAACTAGGTTCCTTGGATGAAATTTGGTGGGCAAAGTTTTCAAAGGGTAACCCTCCCAACAGATGTACCTTAGCTCATCAGGAAGTGATAAAAGCCCATGAGGAAGTAAGATTTTGGAATTTGTTCCGCAAGAATGATAGAATTTGAGGAATTTAAGTTTTCGCATCTTCACAAATGCTTCTGGTTTTAAGTCCAACTCTGAAATTCTGGACATGTCAAGTAGCATGCTTTTGAGTGTTTTTGCCCCCTAAATAAAAAGTAGTATATCAGATTAAGGAGTAAAAATATATGAAAAATAAGAACCATATTATTTGAACTCCAGATATGTATAAATATCCTATAAAAGTATGTCTTCTAATGTGTCAAATATGACCGTCGAACATGGATATGCTCAAAGAAAATGAAAAGTAATAATAACGTAAGTCAAGGAAATCAACAAGGTCCTTACACTGTTTTCAATTAGTACATCGTAGATGTCATTTGGAATCCATAATCTACTGCGTCTTTTAGGCTCTAAAGGTGATTCCTTGCAAACGACATTCCAACCCATTTGCTGCAATAAATCATGCATTGCTATTTGATTTTGTGAAACATATATAAGAGATCTGTCGATGAGGTTCTCAATTCCTGAATGTGAGGAGACATAACAAGCATCCATAATCCTTGTTACATAGTCTCGGTTCTCCCCTTTAAAGAAACAAGCAATGTCAAGAAATATATCCTTCTCTTCACAATCTAGTGCATCAAAACTGCATATCAACAATTTATGAATGTCTGGATTAGGAACCTGCTTTAGTTTCTTTACTGTGCTTTCCTGGTAGGTTTTGTCCTTTCCATAAAGAGAGGATCCAACAACTTTTATAGCCAAGGGGTTTCCATCAGCAACACTTAAAACCATCTTTGATAGCTCCAACCGATATCCCGTGGGATAATTGCTTTTGAAGGCACGTTGACAGAAAAGCTGCAAAGATTCATCTTCATCTAATTTCTCCATTTCATAAATGAGATCAATGTCATTCTGAATAAGCACTTGCTTATTTCTAGTCGTAACGATGACTCGACTTCCAGGGCAAAGCTGATTAATCCCTTTGAACAAAAACTCAAGTTGGCTTGAGTTTGACACATCATCACAAACTATCAAAACCATTTTTCTAGAAAGCCTGTCCTTAAGAAAGCCTGCTCCGATTGTGGGAGTTGAAATATTTAAATTTTCATCTTCCATTATGGTTGAAAGAAATTCCTGACGCAATTGGAATAATCTTCCATGTTCTTCCGATTCTCTCACGTCTGCAAGAAAGTAGCAGCTTTGGAAACCATTTGAAATATGGTGAAAAATGGCTTCGGCAAGTGTAGTTTTGCCAGTACCTCCCATGCCCCAAATACCTAACCTTCGCACATCTGGAAATCCAACTTGAATTAGTGACATAACTTGCTCCATCCGCCTGTGTATTCCAACTAAACCCTTTAAATAAGCATTTGAGGTTCCACGATTCAGTTTCTTCAATATGTCGTTGACAATTTCATCTATGAGTCTTGACTCGGGCCTATATATTAAATAAAGAAACAAATTATAAATTCACCTTTTCTATATTCTCAAGAGTACAACTTTTTCCTTTGAAAATAAGTAGTTATTCTCAAAGTATAAAATAAATCATTGATTAAAAAAAAAAAAAAGGAGTTAGTCTGAATCTCTCTGCTCCCAAATCAATATATATAATATAAAGAAAAAAAGGATTAACTGTAATGAAAAGGAGATGCAATTACCGAGTGACTTGTGAATCCCAACCGGATAATTTGCCAGCTGCAGTCAAAGCACTTCTCCAGGTTTTCACCTTTTCAAGCTCATGCTTGAAATTTTCTTCATGCTTTGCAAATGCTTCTGCAAAACTCCCTGTTTGGTTCCGTATATCTCTTGGGTCTACACCGTAAAATACAGGAACAACCCATTTGTTGCAGTCCATGATCTTGACCAGCTCGGCCAAGCACCATTTGGAAGAAGCGTAGTCTTTGGAGAAAACAATGACTGAAACCCTGGATCCTTGAATGGCCGTCAACAGTGCCCCTGAAATTTCATCTCCTTTTCGAAGCTCCTCATCGTCTATAAAAGTTTCGATATTCTTTCGACACAAATCTTTATACAGATAACTCACGAAACCATCACGAGTATCCTTGCCTCTGAAGCTAAGGAAAACATCGTATGTCCTTGCTTGGATCATATCAGCAGCAGTAGCAGAAGAAGAAGAAGAAGATCCTGAAGCAAGCATATCGGTGTTCCACCGGATTTGATAAAGATTTTTGAATTATGAGTAAAGCTATTGTTTTTTTGAGTGAATTACCCTTAGAAACTTGTTAGCAGAGTACTAGTTTACAGTGTACATCCACTGCAAAAACAAAGTTGAGCCTTCCTTACAAGTTAAGTAAAAAAAAAAACCATTTTTGATACAAATTTTAAATTTTATATTATTTTTATTTCAAATGATATTTAAAAACACTTAAAAGCCTAAATCAAACTTATAAAGTTTTAAAAATATATTTTGATTAATGAATTGGTTTATTTCATAATAATTTTTATTTTAATATCTCAATTTTATTCCTACTTTATTCGTGTTAATTTAATTTACACATTATATTTATCACATAGTGTTTAATTTTTTTTTGAGAATATAATGTTTATTTATTATATACGCCATATTTATATAAATTTTATACTACATCAAATAAAATCATTTATATTATATAAATAGTAACATATATGAAAATTTTAAGTTCTTCAATAGTTTTTAAATTTCAAAATACTTTCTTTTTCTATTTATATTTAAAATGAGTTTTTAAAATTTATTGCATATTGTCGAAACCATTTTTAAAAGGGGTTTGAAAAACGGGTTCGACTTTTTTAAAAATAAAAATGGGAGTTGCCACTTGCCACCAACCTTTTTAGGTGTGATTGGATCACCTTATAAAATGTTTTGTTTTAAAACATTAATTTTGGTCTACGAAATTATGAGAAAAATAGGTTCGGGAGTCGGTTACGTACGAGGAAGGATTAGCACCCTCATAACGCCCAAAATTTGTACCAAATTGAATATTTTTTTTAATGTCAGAAAATTAAAAAAAGTTTCTTTATCTTCGTAATAATTTAAATTAAAAGAATCGAGATTCATTCGCTTTGAAGAAATAATAAATATCACATCCAGCATAATTGGACACGATACCTTTAAATTTTCATAGCTAAAATCATCTCATGATTTGTAAAACCTGCTTAAAAAGGATATTTTAGATATTTAGATAAATGGAAAATTGCAACCCAACATGTTAGGGTACTATTTCTCAAATTTCTAAACATCCACAATATTGCCTCGTTCATTTTCTAAAAGTTCCTTTTAATAACTTTTGGTTTTAAAATGATATGTTTCATATATTACAAAAATTAAATACAATATATATATATATATATATACTTTATTATTCCATGCAAATATAGCAAAGGTAATAATTATAGCATAATTTACACAACATACAATATCATTTTACACATATACCATCGTAATGTTCATGCAACATTATTCCATGCAAAATATCATATAATACATAATAAATACAACAAGTGTAAATTGCAGTATACATACGATAATATCTTATACCAACCACCATAAATAATTAACCTAATGCAAATAAACAAAAAGAAATATTATACAAAATTTACCCTATTAAACTATATCAAAATAAAAGAGAATTTTAAAATAATAAGCAAGTTAAATGTATGAAATATAAAAGTTAGCTATTTAGAAATACATTAAACGATGTAAGAACAATAAAAAGAAATCCCATTTCTTTTAAAAAAATATGTATATATATATATTATATTATAAGGTATAATAACTTAATATATAAGAAAAAAATATACTAGATGTTGTTTATTCTTTTAAAAATGTATATAATTAATACTTTAGGATAAAATAAAGGTAAAAGAACTATGGTAAAATACAATATAATTTAAAAAAAATATGTAATAATATAAATCATATAGTAATAAAATATATGTAATAAAATATAGTGTGTAATAAAAATACATAAATAAAATATAATAAAATATAATGAAATATAATATAATAAAGAATTCATAAAATAATAATAATATAATAAGTATTTTCATATAAAAATATAGTAAGATAAATAATATACATAATAAAATATATAGCATATAGCAAAATATAAATATAATGGAATAATAATGTATATATATATATAACAAAAATATGTGATAATATTTAAACATATGATAAAAATATGAAATAAAATAATATATAATATATATTAAAACATAAAATAGTATATAACATTTAATAAAATATAAAATAATATATGTTAATATAATATAAAATAATATAATTATACTTGGAAGTAAAAATATACCATAAATTTTTATACATGTAACTAAATAATATATAGTATTTAAAATAAATAAATTAAATATATATATATATAAAAGGATTAAAATTAAAAATGATTAAAACCTTGGGGCTAATTAAAAATTGGATCAATTTAGAACTCGCTTTAGAACTGAAGGACTCACTGGGAAATTTGCCCTAATCCCGAAACGACATCGTTCTTCCAAACAACTTTAATAGCAATTAGGATTAAATTGAAACAGATATAAAAGATTAGGGCCGAATTAGAAATAAATAAAATGAATTTATAAAAATTAAAAATGCGAGAGGACCAATGGGATAATTAACCCATTTTATGAAAACACGCGGATCCTTCCCGGGCAATCGGGTCAACACGCGGATCCTCTGTTGAAACGACACCGTTTTAGAGCTTATCATTTTAAGCTAAACGATGTCGTTCTATTTACACTATTTAAATTAGTTTTCAGCCGGAAAATTCATTTTTAAATTTGTTTTTTTAAAAAGGTTTGGAAACTCTCTGAAAGAGAAGAGAGTGCAGTCCTCTGGGCTCCAGCCTCTGCCGAGCCAAGCCCCGGTCACCGGACTCCGCTGACTCCACCCTATACGGCGGTCTGAATGCGAAACATTTCTTTTTACGACGAAAAAAAGGTAACCTCTTTTTTTAGTACTTATTTATATATATATGCTTGAAAAAAAAAACAAAATGAATCACCTTTACTATCGATCGACTGTTGATATTGTAAGCTTGTATAAGACTCTGTTCTCTTTTTATTGACTGTGCATATCTCTCTCTGAAAAATCGTGTCTTACAAATTAGAAAAAGATGGGTTTTTATAACCCTTTGTAAGTGATTTACAATCTGGGAAAGAAATCTTTTGATTTCTTTCCATATTTTGCTTCTCTTTTCTGTTGCGATTCTTTCCATTTCTTGTGTCTGTTGGTTTCTTTTTTGCTTTGCAGGTACCCAAAATCCGGCGAAGATTGCATTTGTAGATGTGAATCTTGCCTTGATGACCACAAGATGGCTTCTGCTGCGAAGATCCCGGCACCGATGGAGGTGCGGAGATCAGTAATGAAGTCTGAAATTGTGGTAGTGACACTCGGAGTGCCCCAAAACCTCCGGTCAACGCTTTGATAGACCTCTTGTAAGGTGACCGTCAATCTAACCAACATTGATGAGGCCAGCTGGGGTGACGTGAGGGGACAGGGCTATTGATGGCCCTTACTTCGGTAGCTGGAACGACCCTGACGTGGCGAAAATTCCAGAACAACTCTTGCGGCGTTGAGATTCTAAGGAAACCCTAGGGTTTCCTGCTGATGCCTTAAGTCATTGGGCCTTTTGGACCCGAATGATTTGGGTCTATTTAGATGTTTGGTGTAATGGGTCTATTGGGTAGTGGTAGTTTACTAGGCTGTATCCGAACACAAGGTCCTAGGCTAATTTGGGTCGCATGAGTCACGAGCTTTGTCTATCAGGCTTTGAGGCCTGTTTATTTATAAATGGACTTTAATGGACTTTTTAAATAAATATTTATTTATTTTATTCTGTTTCCAGCCCAGTCAAATTTGGGCTACTACACATATTTTATATTAAAATCATCAAATCAAAATCAATATTTATAATACATATATACATATATTGGTTTCCTAAAATATAGCAAAATTATCAATATATGTTGAAAAACTTTTTGAGAAACTAAGTTGTTTTGTTTTTTTCTTAAATTTATCGATCTGCATTGTTTTTGGTGGGAGAAAGAAAAATGTGACCTACAAGGCATGTTTTCACTGATCTAACAGAGAAAGCGTGCCCTGTAAGATGCGTTTTCTTCTCATCCAAAAACCGCGTCCTACGTGGCGCATTTTCACTACTAGTTTAATGAAAATGTGCCTTGTAGGACGCATTTTCTGTCCAACGAATTTTTTTCTCGTTTTGAAATTAAAAATTTGAAAATTTATCCAGCATTTGAGATATACATTGTTATAGTTCTAAGATTATATGTTCGAATTGCCTAAATTTGTTTTCACTGTAAAAGACACACAAACACTTACACAAACCATATACAACACTAATTTACTAAATTTTCATTTAAATCCTTCAAGAATTACAATGTTTTTAGCATGACCCAAAATATTCAAAATCCTTAATTTAAAAACTTATGTACATTGATGTGTCATTGAAAGCACCAAAAATAACATATCCCTTGAAATAACGAAAAGAATAGTATAAGGGAAGTAGGGTCAAATCCTCACTGACTGGATTGCTACAACTTCTTATTCCTCGAAATCATGGGCACAGTCGTGCCCAAGAAATCAGCTTACCTGGAAAAAATAAAAATAAAAAGGAATTAAAAATATGGACGAGTTGAAATTGTATAAATTGAATTGTAATTGTAAAAAGAAACAGAATTGAGAAACGAGATTCTTCGATTTGAGGGTTTCTAGCCTCCGGTTATCTCGATCCTCCTTAGATTCAATCCTAAGCTTTTAAGTGATCCTTCTCATAAAAGAATAAGTCAGTTATAGTAGAAGAAGATAGTAGAAGATGACACCTACGACTACTAGCTCCACTTAGATTTTAGACTTACAATTTAGAGGAACCTGACTCTAGCCAACCATCACTTTGGTGGGACCGTCTTACACTAGATCATTGTTTCTCAATGGCGAATGTCATGCCATTTCGTCTATTGGGCTCGACAACCTCTGACGCAGTAAGTTAACGAATCAACTGTGCAACATTTCCAAAACATACAAAGCGGTCGCCTTTGCACAAGATGAAAAGATCACTTTTGCAAGGACATGGATAGAAGCGTCAGTCCCGTAATGCGGAGAAACGATGAATACTCATTGAGAAAGCTAAATGCAGGTTCTAAGCCTCATGAACATTTTTTGGGGAATCTCGACAACCTTTGGCTAGATGGGTTTAGTGGCTCATGCTTTTCGGGAAAAAAATAAGTTTAATGGAGTTTTATTGAAAAATAAAAGGAACAAAAAGCTAAGAGCTTTAGGAAGAGGGATTTTTACAGAAAAGATGAGTGAATATTTATGTCACTCCATCCCCTATTTATATTATACAGAAAACCTAGTTTGTTCCTATTTAAACTCTAAAAGATAAATAAAGATAAAAGCTGAAATTAAATCTAAATAATAATCCTAACAATAATCCTAACAATAATCCTAATAAAATTTAAATTTAAATAAAGTCTTATGTTTATAAATCTCTTCTTTGAATTTTTGCCCTTAAGTCTTTCACACTTTGTATTTTTAGCACCACTTCTTTCCTATTTCGCATGCAGACCCAATTTGTCTTTAAATTCTCGCTTTTTACCCCTAAATTTTCTTTTACCTTCAATTTAGTCCCTACAAGATAAAAAACCATAAACAACCCAAATTAGTAAGATCATGCTTAAAATATATATGTAATTAGTACATAAAAATATGTCATTTCAAAGTACTATCATACATGCATCCCAATTGTAGTGAACAAGATATGTATATTTTAAATAAGTTTACATTGCAAATGTAAAACAAAGTAAACAACTTCAAAAAATTACAAATAGACATAATCACCAATCCTTTGAATGTGTGTCATAACCGGGTACACCTAGGGTTCTGTAGCATTGTTTGGGTTGCGACTCCACTAGGACTTTGGCCTAGTCTTTATGTTTACTTCGGGATTAATCTTCGGCTTTGTCTTCATGTACACGTCGAGGTTAATCGGTGACCTCATCTCCTCCCTCCGTTGATAAATGCGATTGTGTCCTAGCTGATCGCAATGCATCCCCCTGATCAAGTCGATGTTTGAGAGGGCGACCTAACTTGGAAGAAAAATGATGTAGGGGTGTTTGTGACACTATCAGTAGGCCACTATATGGTGTATCATGGGGCGCGTAATACAATGCGGGGATTGGTGATTGTGCGAAAAATATGCCTGGAAACGGTGTTAGTTCAGGAAATGATTGTGCATGCTGTGGTGCTTGTGTAAAATAAATTGGTGATTATTGTGTTGGTGCAGGGAATGAATATGTATGCTATGGTGCTAGTGTAAAATAAACTGGTGTGTGTTGTGATGATGGTGTAAAATTAAATGGGTTAGTGACAGGAATAAATGACCCATATTGACCAATAGGTTGCACAGGAATCGAGTTTACGTGTACATATAGAGCAGACGTTAACCCATCAACAGCATATCCTCCCGACCTAGGATTGATAGGCCCTAGTTTTGGCCTCTTACGACGACGTTCCCTACTCATTTCTACAGCCGACAGTAGATACGACTTCCTTTGACTGAATCAATCCATGTAATCCGAAGAAGTTGCCAACTCTGACGTAAAATACGGTTCACACGTTCGCAAATAATCTTAACTGTGCTGCGACATCTCAATATACTTCTTCTGGAATGTTGCCCAATCTTCATCCAATCTTTCCCTCATATTGAGCTGCTGAGGTTGTGGCGGAATACGTTGCGTACATTGAACTGCCGCATCACTCGGTTGGATTCGTGCATCTCAACCGTTGAAAAAATGACCAATGGCACTTTCACGTGCCAGATGCTACGATTCACTAAAAATTCCTCTTGAACGGAATCTTGAGTCCTTGGATCCGCGTATGGCATCCATACGAATTGCCATACGAATTTATAAATTTCAACAAGTGCCTAATATGTAATTTCAAATGGTGGAATAACAAACCGATAACTATGAAATTCATAAACTAACATTCTCCTCAGTTTCTTGATCTAAAGCTAGTAGGATGTCCTTAAACTTGGTCGATATACCAATGTGGCTCGTGGGGTTGTTCCGCCTATTCAAAAAATATGTTATTTCAAAATTACAACAATAAAAATTCCAAAATAGTAATAATATTATGAAATGAATTTTACCATGTTACGAGTGAGAATTCGTAAGGGAATTACACTCGGGGGCGTAGAAACGGTAGTCGATACCATGCCCACAATTGAAGAAGAAGCATACAACTACCTATTTTAGCTTTTCCCGGTATTGTTGCTTGACACATTTCTCGGTACGATGTCGCCAGCACCGTGGATCCTCAACTAAGTTTTCCCGCTTCTCTCAAGTTTGTAGTAGTAGTAGCCACCTCAAGTGTACTAGATTGTAAGATTTATCTAGCATTAGCAGACCCTTAATCAACTTCAAGATGAATACGCACACAAATTGCTACTTTTCAACATTGCTCACTGAAGCCTCCATAGTCTAGAAGTTGTCCTCCAACCATTTCATCTCGATTCGGCTACCCCTAAACCTGTTTGGCATATTCCCCAACAATTGCTCGCATGTTGTACTCCAATCGGCACTAACAACTAGCCCCGTAATGACATCTACATCGACCGATAGACCGAGTTGTAAACTAACGTCCTCAAGTGTAATTGTACACTTGCCGTAAGGGATATGGAACGTGTGCGTCTTCGGTCTCCATCTCTCGACCAAAGCACTGATGAGTAGGGGATCCAATTTAGTCCTCTAGAGCATGCGAGCTACATATAAAAAGTCTGCATCTCGCACGTGTTCATGAATGGCCTCCGGTGCACCTTTGCTTAAGTTGTTTATGTATGTCTCCAAAATTCGATCTTTGGCCTGAGTATATAAACATAAAAAATTATTAATCTAAACAGCATAACAATTAACTTTTAAAAATTAAATAATTAGATAATATTTTCTTAACATCATAATAATTAATAGATTAAAAATAAATAATTATATAATATTTTCTTACCATTTGTAATTGAACATTGGAAATGCGCTTGTCGTCCAAAAGAATAAGTTGATATGCCATCGATAAATTAATAAAATCAAATCAAAGGATTAAGAATTTTTTTTTAAAAAAAAATTTACTTTGGAATTTAGAATTTAGATTAGAAAATCGAGAATTGGCAATTGAAAATAAAAAAATTGAGAACAAGAAAATTGAGAACCAAATTGTGAGAGTTAAGTTGAAAAAAAAATGAAAATTGGAGGGTTTATATAGGGAAAAAATGATTGTTAGAGTCTCACATTCGTTGGGATTTTTGTTTGTTGGAAAAGTTACTGTTGGATAGAAAACGTGTCCTGCAAGGCGTGTTTTCACTGAATTGCCAATGAAAATGTGCTACGTATAACGCATTTTTTGGATGAGAAGAAAACGCGTCCTACAAGGTCCGCTTTTTCTGCCAAATCAGTGAAACCACGTCCTGTAGGATGTGCTTTCCTTTCTCTCTCCAAAAACAACATTGATCAATAAAATTAAAAAAAAAAACTAGTTTCTCAAAAAGAATTCAGCATATATTGATAATTTTACCCTAAAATATCCACCGAAGCAAAATCAGTTTTGAAGTATACCACCAATTTTCTCTTTAAATGAATTCAATATTAATTACTCCCTTAAATAAATATTAAACTTGAAAATATTGGTTCATATCATATCAATATAAATATTTTATTAAATTTTAAATATGAAATAAAATAATTTTAAAATTTTCATTTAAATTTGTAAATCTTTGACATATATTTTTAATATAATTGATTTATATCTATACCCAATTAAATTAAACTCACAAAATCAAATATTTTAAAATAATAAAATTTTATAGCATTTTAAAAGCGAAATTTATTATACAAATATTATTTCTAAAATATAAAGCACAAAGGTTATAATCTTTTTTACGAGTAATAATTGATTTCTTTTTTTCTTTTGTGGAATTCTTTCATTTTCCATTTTAAAGACTTTCATACAAATTACATAACCACTACTGTATATTTGAACTGCCCAAATACTTATTCTTTTGTAATAAAAGGATTTTCTTTTAAATTAATTATAAAATAAATATTAATATTTTAAAAATAGAATTGAATAAATAATAAACGGTGGTACAATCCAACCCATGGAAATTTTACACTTTGAATTGTTTAATAATTATTGAGGGTTGGTTTAGTATTACTTTGAAAAGTGTTTTTAGAAAGTATTATGTAAAAGTGATTTTGAAAAGTAAAATTTTGGTTTATAATTAGTAATTTTTAATTTATTTGCAATATTTTCTCCTTGAATTATGTTATTTGTGTTTTTAATTATATTCTTTATATTTATATTTTATTTAGGTTAAATATAAAACTAGTACCTAAACTTATATACTTTAATACTTATGATTTTTTGTCCGAAATTGGTACCCAAACTTTTTCTATCAACTAAATTGGTATCTGAGTTTAACACCATTAAGTCTACAATATGTGGCAGATTAAGATTTTGACACGTGGTGATGGTGATGTCATGGTGACATCATAATTTAAAAAATTAAAAAATAAACTTTTTTTTTCTTTTGACTTTTCTCCTCCCAATTTTTTTTTCTTTTTCCTTATTTCTTCTTCTTCTTCTTCTTTTTGGGGGAGAAAAGTAAAATAAAAATTGAAAATTTTTTAGATTATGACATCACCATCGTCACATGTCAAAATCTGATTTTGTCCCGTGTCCTAAACTTAACGACGTTAGCCTTAGGTACCAATTTAGCTGACGGAAAAAAAGTTTCAAGTATCAATCTGGGACAAAAAAATCATAAATATCAATCTAGGAGAAGTGAACAAGTTTGGGTACTAATATTATATTTAAACCTTTTATTTATTATTCATCTAGGGAATAATTGGGAAAAATAGCTTCAAGATTAGTTTTGAAAAGTTTTTATGATTTCGAATTTCAACAATATAGTTTCAGTATTTTGGTCGTAACTTGAGCTACAAATGTCTGTTTGGGGTCCATAATATAACAATTCAAAGGAAATTGAAAATTTTAGGTAAAATTATTTCACAACTTAAGCCCAAAAACATCACAAAGGCACTCAAAAACGGCCTTCAAGTTTGACTCAGAAATTGTCAAGATATCTTGAAAAATTGTGCTTTATTTAATTAAGAGCGCTTTTATATTTTCCTCATTATATTATTTTTGCCTTATAATACACATTATTAGGTTAATATTTGGGGAGACTTAGATTTAGTCGTTATTAGTTGTATTTTTTTTTCTTTATTCTATAGGTTTCCGAATTCTCTTTGCTAGTAAAAGGTTTTATCAAAATTTAATTTAATAAATTTGTAAGACTTATTTATACTTTAATTCTTCTTTGATTTTTTGGTATTCATTGTAACACTGACCTGACATCAAATGTTGTTGTAGCACCCCAAACCCGGCCTAGACGTTAAGCCCGAATCCGACGTGCCACATTGAAGTCAAAAACCCGTGTTCCTTTTCGGTGTTTTAAAAGCCGACTTTTGTCAAACTAACCAAGTGAATGGAAGTCGGGCACCGGTAGGAAACCTAAAAGAGAAGGTGAGCCATGAAGGTCGCTTAAGTACCAAGCTCTCCGATTGATTCAATCCTAGACATGCCCACATCCACTGCCACACTTGGTTATAACAAGTTGAAATTTCTTTGAGTGATTATCTTTGGTAAATCGAATATTTGTGACGTCGTGTTATTTTTAAAAAAAATAAATATTGTTTTGAAATCGCGCCCTAAGTCTAGCCCATTTGAATTATTATCCAACAATTTAAAGTTGTTTAAAATAATATAATCCCAGAAAATCAAAGAAGAAAATAAAGTTAAAATGGCCTTATTACAACCCAAAAATTAAACAGTAATTAAAAATAACTTAAGAAAACCAGTCTCTTTTTCAAACCCAAAAGTATTCACCATGGCCACTCTGAATCCCCCGGCTCCAAGTCACCCACATCAAGGCTCACCTGCAAGGTTAAAGAAGGGTGAGTTTGGGAAACTCAGTGTAAGGAAAACCCATTCAAAGCCCAAGTCACTCAAGCCCATTGGGCCTAAGCCCATTCAGTAACAGATGGTCTTGGGCGAGCCCTTTTCAGATTACAATAAACCGGGCCTTAGCCCCTTATTCAGATAATGTATGGCCCATAGGCCCATTTCAAAATACATGCAACATCAAGAAACATATGCAAGCCCATTTGGGAGACTACTCAACCCACCAACCACTACACTCCGCCTGCAGTACCATACACTCCATGTAGGAATAGCTCAACCCACCCAAAGACAACACTTCAGCTTTGCCTTTTGCTCGATTATCAAGAATTGAGGCAAAGCCTCCAAAGACGTGGACAAGCCACTTTCAGTACTTCCTCGTCAATATCCCGGTCCATGCATCGATAATAACAACATGGCATGCAAGTAAATAACAACGATCAAACATGCATTTAGGTCAATTTAACCTAGGGGTATTTGGTAATTTATCTCCTAGGGGTAAAACTGTAAAATTTCCACTTTTAAAGGTATTTCAGTAATTTATCTATTTTAGGGTTTTTCATGCATATTCCTACCTTTCACATACTAACAGAATCACTACCGAGGGTTCTTACCGAATTGGGCCCGTTGGCCCATCATTCCAATTTTGGCCCATTAAGCCCAAAAATATCGAGGGCACAGAAATCATGCACTTTGCAGTCCAAACATTGCAGCTTACCAAAAACATTAATCGATTTATCTCACGAGTATTTGCACACTCGCAAATCTACAAAATACCGGTTTTCGGTATTTTGGCTTTTCGACTTTTGCCGATCTAGACTAAGAAAGAGAGTGTTAGTTACACACCTGTTTGCGACGATATGCTGACGAGATCCACACACGAACCACCTACAATTGGATTACTAACACGTTAATCTAACTATTCAAATACAAACTGCGTATTAACCCCTTACGATATTCGGCCAACCACACCTACAAATCATAGTAAGCTTATAAGAAATCAATAAGCAACTCATTAACAATTTTTTGTCAATGTTTACCACATAATCATAATTTCACTGCAAGCTGTCTTCCTGAGCAATAGTCACTAAATCATTTATAACTGGAGCTACAAAACTCCAAATCAAGTGCCGTTAATTTTCCCTGAAAATAGACTCATATATCTTCTATCCATAAAATTTTCAGAATTTTTCGTATGGCCAACCAATACCAGATTTTTCTTAAAGTTTCCCATGTTTCACTGTTTGACTAATCTGACCACTCTTCATTACAAATCAAATTTCTGATTGTACAGAATTCAAAATATGTTCTAGTTTATTTCATTTGAAACTAGACTCATTAAGCTTTAATTACATGATTTATTCAGCTTCTAATTCATCTCCCAAAATTTATGGTGATTTTCCAAAGTCACGTTACTGCTGCTATCCCCAGCAGATTTATTACCAAATCACTCTTTCATACACCTATCTTGCATGCATGTTATTTAAACATGTATATCACCAATCAATCATCACATATCTATGATTTTTACTTAAGCATAATCTCCATTTCATCATTTTAAAGCACAACATGTTAGCCGATTTTTCCCTTTAGCATCTAAGGCACATGCATGATCATTTGTTTGGCTCAACTTCACCTATCTTCCATTTTTCATCAAAAGAACATGAAACAACAACCAAAAACCAAAATATGCTTCATGAGTTAGGGTAGAATCAAGAAGAACTCATGAACATCAAGATAGAAGCAAAGTACCAAGAATTTACCTTCAATTTTTCCCCCTCCTAGTGACTGAATATTCAAGGGTTTCCTCCCCTATTTGCTCTCTCTCTCAAATTCGGCTATGAAGAACAAAGAATGAACAACAACCTTCCTTTACTTCCTTTTGTTATTCTTATCACTCAACATTTTATGACACATAAATGATATACTAATATTTGTGCCATACTCATGCCATAATTCCAATAAAAATATGCCCATAATGTTATCATGTCCATCATCCATTAACTATTAAAACGCTAATGCCCATCATTCATTAACTATTAAAATGCTAATGCCCATCATCCATTAACTATTAAAATGCTAAAATGCATACATTATCAACTATCCATCACCTTGGTCGGCCATACATTAAAAGTGGGGAATTTGACATGCAAATCCTCCTATTTTGCACTACTATTTATTTGGCCACTACAAATTAGCCTATAGCATTTTCAAACATTTTCACATAGGTCCTATTTCATAATTTCACTCCCTTTTTCTTATGGAACAAAAATTAACTAAAATTAGCGGGTTCTATCTTAAGCTTGGGCCTTCTAGAGGCCCACTAACATAATTAAACCTATGCCAACATTCACAGAATTCGCGAAAATTGGGGCATTACAGTTGTAGTTATTTCAGTTTATTTCCACACTTAAAGAGTTTGTTTTCTAGCCAATTTAGTATTTAATATTATATTTTTGATATTTAGTAGTTAGGATTAAAAGTTAATAAACATAAGTGTTTTTAACATTTTTTTAGTGTTGATGACCTATTAGGCCGGCACAGGCTTTAGGTAGGGTTAATTTGTGTATTTAAGTGTGCAGGAGGCTTAATTTTAGGCTCAATTAATGTAAGAACTTGGGACGAGTGTTGCACAAACTTCCCCTGTAACACTCATAACCCGATCCAGTCGTCAGACTCAAGTTATGGAATACTACAGTCATAATAAAAATAGAACACATTCAAATCACATTGATTATCTCAAATAAACAGAGGATACTTCATAAATACATAATTATTGCTTAAATTAACAAAAATCATCCAAACATAGTTAATTCAATTTTTTATTAACAAATACGTCATTTCTCATATCATATAAGAGCTTACGTGTACTCCAATACCATCCAGAATTTAACTAGGATTAGTTTGCAACATTTTCAAAATTTCAATTCAATTATAAATCAAAACAATTCAGAGCTCAATTTAATTATCATATATCAATAGTCAATCATTAATCATAGCATATTTGTGAAAATGGAACTTAAATCGAGTCCACAGGACTTTAAAAATAGTTTGGAAATAAATAGGGACTAATCTAAAATAAAATAGAAAAACGTGGAAAAATTTGAAAATAGCGGTCACACTGTAACACCCTTAACCCCGTCCCATTACCGGAACAGGATTACTAAATATTATCAGTCATTACAGTACATTTGCACATAAACGAGTATAAATAAAATATATCCATCTAAATATAATTGTTAGTGGGTCCACAGTACCTTACAAGTGTAATTAAAATAATCCGGGATTCTATCCTAAGCTTAGTATTTTTTTCGTGAAATTTTAAATTCACTTCTTTTGTATAGTACCACATGCTCGTGTGGCTAATTTAACATACCCGTGCGGCATGGGACACACCCGCGTCCTCAACCCGTGTGCAATACTGCCTTTTAAACACAGCCATGACACACGTCTGTGTGGCCTGCCTGTGTACTAAACTGACTTTAAGACACGGCCATGGCAACCAAGGCACACGCCTGTATGACAAACCATGAGGACTCGAAATGAACCTTGTATTTTATAATTTACCAATCCTGCAAATTTTCAACCCATAACCAATACAAATACCAATACTTAACCACTCCAAACGCATTTTATATACTATCCAATACTTAATTTTAAAACACTTATCATGTATCATTATCAATTATCAATTTACTTATTTAGTTATTACAATCACAATCCAATATAACACACTTAAGACATCCTAGGTACATGCCATTACTGATAATTAACATGCTTTACCTTTTTGAGTTCGGGATCGGCTTATAATGCTGATTCGACGAAAACAAACCATACGCTGGGTATGAACTCGGTGGTATTTCAATAAACCGATACTTAAGTCAATAATAAATCATATATTGATGAACCTTGAGAATTCAATCTATTACTCCTAATAGTTCAATCATTTGTTTTTGAAATACAATGCTAAGGTCTTGTTAATCACTTCAGACGAAATGTATACAATTTCATTGTTTGTTCATTATCTGTCGATTTTTCATATTTTTTTAGTAATAACCTGTGTTCATTATCATTCAGACATTCAGTAGCAGTCCATTATTCAGTAACATTTAGTTTTTTCAGTACTTTTATTTACAATTCATTTGAGTAGTAATATTATTCACCTTTCATTCAATATTCTGTACTATCTCATTTCAATAACAGTCAATATTCTTTGGTAACAACCAATTGATCTTTATCGTTCAAGCATCGATCAATCAGATAATAATCGGTTAATTAGTAATATTTATTTATTCATGATCGATCATATATTCGGTGTGATTAATTTTTCAAGAGAGCAGTCTTTAATACTTTTCATTACCCTATTAACATGACTCGGACTGGACGGATACACGGATCCAACCCACACACGGGGATAGTATCTGATGTTTCATCGGCCGGGCGGAATACACCGTAAGGGTAATAATGATAAAGAATAAGATATAGATTGTGGTACACAAAGTACCTTATCGGAACAAATCCGAATAGTGTGATAATGATCAGTCTGAGTACCTCTTCGGAACGAATCCGGAACAGTCATAGTAGTCGACACATATAGTGTCTCATCGACACACAGTCGAAATATCCCTGAACACTTCCAATCCTGTGGCATGCCAACTATATGTGACTTCTAACTTAAATTCCTATCAATAAAACTCATAAATCATCATTTTATTCAACATGAATAATATCGAGAAATCTAATAACCTTCAAAATATCAACTTATTTTCATTAAAACTTTGTTCTAAAACTTCTAAAACATCAAAATTAAGTAAAAAGGCTAAATTGACTTACCAATTAAACTTTAAAACTTCAAACCTTCAATTTTTCCTTTTCTCCCATACTCTCTGTTTCGTCTCCCATACTCTCTGTTTCGTTTCATTCTGTTTCTTTTCTATCTTTTAATCTATTAAATAACCAATATTTATTTAACATTTGTATCTATTTATAACCTTACATTTGTCACACTTTTATGTATTTATTATATATAAAAATCTTATAATATAATTATTCAATTAATAAATATCTTTTATAATCTATAAATATCTTTTATAATTAAATACATGTATTACAAATGTATGTATTTTATTTATACACTTGTACCAATCATTTCCATACACTTGTCACATTTTAATTTATTCATTGTATAATATCAATTTAATACTAATAAATACATTAATATTTATTTAAATAATAAGTAAATACACACATGTATTACAAATGTATTTACAATAATTATTACACATGTATTTTATTTTTGCCATACACTTGTATCATATTATCACCATACACTTGTCTTTCTTTTATTTATTTCATAATAAAATAATTTAATATCAATTAAATCATAATAATAAATTAATTAATCTAAGAAAATCCTAGATTCTTCCATCTTTTGCCGCCTAAATTCATACATTAGGCATAATTGCCTATTTGGTCCTTTTTATTTTCTTTTAATCTGGAATTTAACTTTCACACTTTATTCAATTTGGTCTTTTTTCTTAATTACTCTTAATTAAGCTAAATTCACTTAGTTAAAACTCTAATTAATCACTTTATTAACTTCATAAATATTTTTAATAAATATTTTCTAATCCATTTTTCAGAAACGGTGACCCGAAAATATACTTTTCTAATAACCTTAAAGTTCGGGTCGTTACACACACGGCCGTATGATAAAGCCCAGGCCGTATGACTCAAGAACATATGGCTGTGTGGCCAAACTATGTATAGTTTTAAGTTAGGGGCACATGGCCATATCTCCAGGCCATGTAACAGCCTGATGCCGTGTGGAAAGACCTGTGCCATGTGTGGCACACGACCGTGTGGCAGACCGTGTCCAAGGCCTTGTACAACTACAATGACTTCAAAAACAAGTAATTTCAAACACCATTTCTTAAATATCAAATCCAACCATTTCTAACCATTTCCACCTATTCAAAACATATTCAAACATGTCAAAACATACTAAAAACATTCAACCTAAGTGCCTAATCAATGTACCCTCACTGGTACCATAATTCAAATATTTAGAATCCAAATCACATACATCATTTCCCAAAACACAAAACATGTATCTATCAAACATTTCATCACCTTAAACTACAATATAAACCAAACTTGGAAAGGTATGGATCTGATGGGCGTTGAAACCACTAAATAAAAATAATTCCTACAATAAAATAACTCTAAACATTAGTAAAGAGCAGTAGGGTTGATTCCACAAGGATTGAATATTATGATCAACTTTTGTGTTTTTCTCGTGAACAGAATTTTTTCGTGTCGATAATCGTGGCAATAGTCGTGCCCACGACTCCAAACAACCTGCTGAGAAATAAATAGATTAGGGGAGTTTCGAAATGACTAGAAATTAAATAAATGAAATAGCATAAATACAAATTAAATAAATCGAAAATAAAATTAAATTGGGAAATAAATTTGGATTTTGTAAACAGAGTTATAAAGCCTTAGCCCTAGACTCGATGGATTCTGATTTTTGAATCGATCCTCGAAAATTAGTTTTCTCCTCCAAACAATAAGCTAGTTATAGTGACAAAGAACATCCTAAACAATAAGCTAGTTATAGTGACAAAGAACATCCTAACTACCAATTCTTCCTCTCATAGTTGATCCTAGTATGCCTTGCAAACCAACCCTTATTGATTGTCTAATCGCGATACACGCGTTCGCAATTCAAGACCCCAACAACCTTGCGTTCTGAATAACTCAACTCGGATTAATGGCCTCCACTGCGCGAGATGTTTAAATTCTATCACAATCTCCCTTTAATTAGTTCACGAGAATCCAAATACAGTACGGCCAACTTATCTTCCCAATTGTACACCAAAACGACTCTAACCCAACATGCTTTTTGAATTGAGATCTAGTTAACTTTAAAGGATGAATTTGTCAATCCCGATATTTTGGTGAGATGGTGAATACCAATTTGAAGAATTTTTAGTGTGGATACAATTTCTCGTGATTCTTGACCGGAAAGAATACCGGCCTAAAGCTAATTTGAATTTAGTGAAGCATGAAATTTATCATGCTTTGTTGGTTATGGAGGTGGACTTAATGATAATGGAGAAAGATGGAAAGGGGAAGGGACTTGGGAAACAATTAAGCCAAAAATTGAAATTGAAACAAAAATTGGCAGAATGCCTGTACACTTTCACACAAAATAAGAAAGAAATTTTTTTTTCTATTCAATTGCCAAGCAAATGAAGGTGTGATTTTTCAAGTGTACCATACCGCCTATTTATACATAAACCATATACTAAATTATGCTCGTTCCACCTACCCACTAATTACATGAAATCATATTAGATTTTTATTTTCTAAATTTGGCTTTTAGAAAGTCAAAAGTCTAACCAGCCCCTCAAATGTCCCAAATTTACGATTCGACCCCTCTTCAATTTCCCATGCTTCAATTTAATCTCTTTTTTTTCTTGTATTTGATTTACAATATTCGAATTTCGTTCCTGATAATATTTAAACACAAAATGCACCAATTAGTAGGAATTAATTCAAGAGCAAGTCGAGTTGAGTACGTAAAATATGTAAAATAAACAAGCTATTAGAATCTTACCACTTATATACACATGGTTAAAACATATCAAAAGAGCCAAATAAACACAACCATAACATCACATAACAAAGCATGGAACAATATGACTAATAACAAGTGAATTTGAATTCTTAGTACATATCACTTATAACTTAAATCAAAATAACCAAAATTTACATTGAGTTGATGAACGGATATCGTGAGCTCTGACTTGAACTTCCAACCGACATAATCTTCTGACTATCTACAAGAAAAACAACACAACGGATGTAAGCAAATCATTGCTTAGTAAGTTTGTATTAAACTTTAACTTTAACTTACCGTAAAAGTTGTAACTTAAACATTTTCACAAATAAAATTCATAAGCAAGGTCATGAGTTCATTATTAACCTACATGTTCACATATACGAAACTTATAACTTTATCATGTCATAAAACATATACAATTAAACACATTTGATATACTATTAATTCAACTTTTATTCATTTAACAATTCAGATTTCTATTTTAAGTGTTCATTTCAAATGTCCTTCTTATATATCTATCCATATAAACATTTCATATAACACGTCATATAATTATTTCCATATAATCGATTCATAAAATTATTTAGTTTATCTGTTTTTGTATAACTAATTCATATAACCATTACATATATCTATTTCTATATAACCAATTCTTATAATCATTTCACATAACCATTTCGTATAGCCATTTCAAAGTGTTAACCTTAACACAATATGATTCAACAATTCCAAGTTAGTAAACAACAATTATACAGATATTTAGAATTCATAATTTTGTTCACTTTAATGAAAAACTTTAACTATGTACATTTTTTATTTTCTGATGGAACTTTGTAAAGAACTCAACACAAAATTATTGGAAATAAATTATTCTTGTATGAGCTAATCAGATACAAAAATATATGTATCAGGTTACCCATCTGGACTAAACCAGTGACAACACAGAAAAATAGCCTGGCCAAGGCTATGTATACATGTAAGGTTACTAGTCTAGCTAAACTTTTAAAACGACAACGGATTACTAGTCCAAGATATATTCGTGTCACATTTATATCCTAGTCTATAACAAATGCTGGAGCTCGGTCCAGAACGGGAATCATACAGAAACTTCGTGTACGAGACTTTTACTCGGTCCGTCAAAATTATCTCAGAATTTGATTTATTACCACATAGTCCAATTTCCAATTTCAGCAGTTTATATACAATTAATTAACAACATTTAATAACGAATTGTAATTATAGAATATAGTATGAACTTACCTATACAAAAACAGTTTTGAAACCAAGGTCGACAATTAATTCGTTAATTTAGCTTTTCAACGATTCGAGTCCGATTGTTTCGTTCCTTTATCTAAATAATATTTTTCATTCAATTAATCCATTCAAACATCATAAAATATTGAAATTCATATATTTGACCCTTGCTCGTTATTTTACACTTTTTACCGTAAACTTTAACTTTTTATTCAATTTAGTCCCTAATCTCGAAAAATTCAATTCAATCAAAAATTAATCCAACCACAGCTTGCTAAAATTTCTATAATTCCCATATAGCACATATTCATCATATTTTTACAAGAATTTGATATAACTTTCCTATTTTAGCTATTTAGTCCTTAAACACTAAAATTACTAAAAATCACTTTACAAAAAAGTCATGTTTAACGACCAAGTTTATAAACCTATCATTAACATCCAAAAAATTCAAATAACAATAATGGAAACTATTAAAATCTACAACAATTTTGAAAATGGAAGTATTGGTTAACTGGACGTAATTATAACGATTTTAAAAATATAAAATTTATGAAAAACGGATAACAAGATGACTTACATAATCTCCTATGGCTGAACTTGAGAAGCTTTAAAAATGGAGTTTTGGGTGTTCATTTCGGTGGTAGATCAATGAAGATGATTATTCCTTTCTTTTATTTATTATTTAACTTTTAATTATTAATAATTAAACATATTTTTAACATATAAAATACATACCATTAGCCCATTAACCGTCCAGTTTATTTAATTAAGGTTAAATTTCCAATTAAACTCTTGCACTTTAACTTTTTAAGCCATTTAACTAATAAAAATCTATAGCGATTGACTTTTGTAATTTTTATTATTTAGTCTTTTTTTTTCTTAATTAACTATCAAATCACCAAATTTTCTGGACCAAATTTTAATACACCTAAGCAATCACTCTGTAAATATTTGGTTTATAGAAACGAGGTCCTAATACCTTATTTTCTAAAATCACTTGACTTTAGGGACAACCCACTTGTAGTTAACTATTCATTCAATAAGCCAAAATTATCATATTAAAATTCAATATAATACTATATTATATTTGACTCATAAATATTAATTAATAACATTTACGGATTCACTTGTCGAATTTGTGGTCCCAAAATCACTATTTTCAACACCATTTGTAGCGACGTAAAAATTTTAGTTTGGTCGCTAATTATGGTGATTAAAAAAACCGACTTTCGATTTTATTTAAAAATGGAGTCGCCACCGATCCTTTTTCTAGGTGTGATCGGACACCTAATAAATCATCTTTTTTGAAAAGAAAATTTATCCTCGAACAAAAGTGAAGGCCAAATGTGGGTCTACGCGAAAATCAGAGTAAAGTAGGGTTCGGGAGTTGGTTACACGCGAGGAAGGTATTAGCACCCTCGCGACGCCCAAAATTGGTATCTTGTAAAACACGCATTGTTTTGATTTTTTTTAAAAATACGAGTTCGATGTAACATTTAGTCATGATCCGATTGAAACACGAGAACTTTTTAATCTTTTTGATTTTTGAGAAGGACATACCGTTTTAACACAAGTCGATTGATGTTCACCCAACATAGCGATGAAATCGATGACTCAATGTTAAATCAGTACGTTGCCTTGCTTATTGAAATAAATAAAAAAACATGAATAAACATTTTAGAACGGTGAACAGCGAGATGATATAAAATGGGCGGGAAACGAAAAATAAGAATTAGAAATTCATCGAGGCACATAATAAATACGAAAATAATATTAAAAACAATGACAATGCATGCGATTTATTAAACGTAATAATAGTATCAAACACGAAATAAAAGCAACAAATATACATATAAACATATAATAATAACAGATGAAGTAACGTAAACATAATATTAAAAATACTAATAGTGCTATATATATATATATTAAAGCACGATAATGATAAGAGTGAAAAGTGTATACATAGTAATATTAAAATACGTACGTAATATATACCTATATAAAATGAACATATGCAAGATACATTATAAATACTAATGACATAAAAAAATTATATACATTAACAATACTACACAAATATATACATATATTTTAAAATAAATACATAGTAATATTAGGATAAAATAATAAGTATAATGATAAATATAAGGATATATGAAAATAATACTATTTATAATATATATATATATATATACACGTATAATGAAATACATATACTAATATTAATAATAAATATACTAGGAATAAAAATAAATAAAATAATAGAATATCTATGATGTGGTATTAAAAGAGATATATATATATGTAATATTATTCAAGAAGATATGAAAATAATAATATACAAATAATATGGTATTAGAGGTATATACATAACATATATAAAAATACAATATTTAAAGATACATACACACAATATATATAAAAATGTTAAAATATCTACATAGTATATACATATTAAGAATAATGCTAAAAGACAACTCTTAATATTACTACATAACTACATACGTATATATTAAAGATATATACACAAGATAGAACACATACTAACATTGATAAGAACATATACAAGAAATAGTATAAAACGATAACTAATAATACTAAAGATATATACATATAACAAAGTATCCACTTATATTAACAATGATAATAATAATAATGGTAATAATATTAAAATACAAAAAATAATAATAAATAATCAAGTAATTGAAAATCATACTATATATATATACATAATAAAGATATTAAAATAAAGTAATAAAAGATAATACTATATATATATATATACATACAAGTAATATATGTATATTAGAAATAATAATAGCAGTTATAATAATAATATAAATATCACATACATAAAAATAAAAATAATAACAATAGATAACGTAATAATAAAAAATGAATGCCAAAATCAATTATTAAAATGTCAAAATGATAAAAGGATTGAATCGAAAACAAAATAGAAAGCTCGGGATAAATTTTAAAATATAAAACAAAAGAGGGGCTTATTTGAACACGCACAAAACCATGGGGGATCAAAAGCGCAATATTTCAGCTTATTAAAATGCTGCGCAGTAGGGGGGCTAATTTAAAAATCGGGTTAAATTTCAGGGCTAATTTATAAACAAAAGATAACTTGATTGCGAAATATGAAAATTCGGAAGGACCGATTGCACAAATATACCGTCGAATTAAAAACACGCGGATCCTCTAGCGGGTCGGGTCGGATCGGGTCGGACGGGCATGAAACGATGCCTTTTAAGCTTCTATTCTCTAGGCACAAAACGGTGCCGTTTTGCCATGCTATAAAAGTCAAGTTTTTTTGAAAAAATTTCATTTCCTTCCTTCCTTCCAAAAAAAAAACTGAAACCCCCCCTTAAAATCCTCTCAAGCCTTTTCTTCTCCGGTGGAATCCCGGTCACTGGGTCACCACCGTTGGTTCTTGCCTTGTTGTTGCATTACCCACACACCAGTGGCGGAAGTTCAAAAGGTAACTTTTTTTGTTTTTTTTTAATAATATATATATGTATATGTATATAGAAAGAAGGAAAATAAGAAAAAAAAAAGAAAAAAAATTCGAAAGAAGAGAGAAAAAGAAAAAAATGCAAACCTTTTTATTGATTTTTTCCTTTGTATTCGAAGTTCGGAGGGATTTTTGTGTTTGTCTCTTTTTCAATCTATGTAAAATCCCCCTCCCCTTTACAAATGATAGATTTTAGCTTTTTAAGGCCGATCTACAAAACATTCATCTTTTATTTTTTTGTTTTCGTTTTTTTTATTTCTTCCCCATCCTCGCATGCTTTCTCTTTGTTGTTTTTGTCTCTGTTGCAGGTGTGTCGATGTGGGTGGCTCACGAGGAGGTGAGGGCGCGTGGGTGGTGCGCGTGATGGCCAAGGGTGAGGGGAGTGGCGGCTGAAAACTTGGTGGCTAGGGTTTTTTGCTGCTGAAAATGTTTAGTTTGTTGGGCTAGGTGGGCTTTAGGTTTTTTTTTATTGTTTGGGTCATTTGATGTGGAAGTTGGGCCTGCTGTTTTAGTCTTGTAATTGGGTTTTGTAATTGTTTTATTTGGTTGTTTTATTTTATCTGTTTATGGGCCCGGGCAATATTGGGCTTGTACACCACTAAAAAATAAGTTGTTACATCCCAAGCCGTGAAAGTACGATAAAAACTTCCAAAGCCATAAAAAGACAACTATGGCGCGACACGACCCCTGCGTTGAGCCATAAGAACCTGTGCTGAGCCATAGCTTGGAACGTGAGTCACAAACAATGATGACGTCAATGACCATGTTTAGCAAGATATTAAGATACCATTTAATACCAAGCATTTATTAATATCGGGGGCATATTGGGCATCAACTGCACATATTTTAGCTTATAAATAATAGGCTTATGTGCACAAATTAGAGCATCCATCCTTCAAACAGAGATTTAGACTTAAATAGTTTTCTTTAGTTTTAGTTTTCTTCTTCTGTAGCCAGAAGATCCTATTCCGATATGAAGACAATTGCGAGCGAAGATTATTCTGGAATCGCGCTTCAATATATTTATCAATGAGCATTCCCTTTACTCTTCTACTTTATTCTTTTATTTATATTTCATCAGCCTGATCAACTAATGTTTGTATGAATTCTAAAATAATTATTGTGCTTTATTTATATCTTGCATGATTGTTTGTTGAACTGATTAATTCATCAAGTCGATTAATTAACAAAATAATAAGGATTCATAATAGTGTTAGTTTGTAACGCCCCAATTTTCGGGAATCATGTGAATGTTGGCATAGGTTTAATTATGTTAGTGGGCCTCTAGAAAGCCCAAGCTTAAGATAGAACCTGCCAATTTTAGTTAATTTTTGTTCCATAAGAAAAAGGGGGTGAAATTATGAAATAGAACCTATGTGAAAATGTTTGAAAATGCTATAGGCTAAATTGAAGTGGCCAAATAAATAGGAGTGCAAAATAGGAGGATTTGCATGACAAACCTCCCATTTTACATGAAGTGGCCAGCCATCATGTTGTTGTAGACAAAATGTACACTTGATATCCATAATTTATGGTACAAATTGATACAAATTGATAATAGATTAGTTAAATGTTTCATGATAATAAGTTAGGTAAATGTTCCATGATAATAGGTTAGGTAAATGTTTCATGAGAATGGGTTAGGTAAATGTTTCATGATAATGGGTTAGGTAAATGTTTCATGATAAGAATTTCATGTCTTTTGTATTAAAGAATTAAATGGATGAAATATGAAGTTTTATTAAAAGAAAAAGGGTTGAAAAGAACAAAGTTTTGTCCATCTTTGTTCATCATAGCTGAAAGTTAGAGAAGAGAAAGGAGAGGAGAAAGCTCTTGAGTATTCGGTCATTAGGAGGAGGAAAATTGAAGGTAAGTTCTTGGTACCTTGCTTCTATTTTGAGGTTCATGAGTTCTTCTTGATTCTACCTTAACTCTTGAAGTATATTTTGATTTTTAGTTGTGTTGTGAGCATTTAGTCATGAATTAAAATGAAGGAAATGGTTGTTGTTTCATGTTCTTTTGATGAAAAATGGAAGATAGGTGAAGTTGAGCCAAACAAATGAGCATGCATGTGCCTTAGATGTTAAAGGGAAAAATCAGCTAACATGTTGTGCTTTAAAATGATGAAATGGAGATTATACTTAAGTAAAATCATAGATATGTGATGATTGATTGGTGATATACATGTTTAAATAACAAGCATGCAAGTTAGGTGTGAAAGAGTGATTTGGTAATAAATCTGCTTGGGACAGCAGCAGTAACGTGACTTTGAAAAATCACCATAAATTGTGGGAGAAGAATTAAAGCTGAATAAATTATGTAATTAAAGCTTATTGAGTCTAGTTTCAAATGGAATAAACTAGAACATATTTTGAATTCTGTATAATGAGAAATTTGATTCGTAATGAAGAGTGGTCAGATTAGTCAAACAGTGAAACATGGGAAACTTTGAGAAAAATCTGGTATTGATTGGCCATACCAAAAATTCTGAAAATTTTATGGATAAAAGATATATGAGTCTATTTTCAGGGAAAATTAACGGCACTTGATTTGGAGTTTCGTAGCTCCAGTTATAAATAATTTAGTGACTGTTGCTCAGGAAGGCAGCTTGCAGTGAAATTATGATTATGTGGTAAACATTGACAAAAATTTGTTAATGAGTTGCTTATTGTTTTCTTATAAGCTTACTATGATCTGTAAGTGTGGTTGGCCGAATATTGTAAGGGGTTAATACGTAGTTTGTATTTGAATAGTTAGATTAACGTGTTAGTAATCCAATTGTAGGCGGTTCATGTGTGGATCTCGTCAGCATATCGTCGCAAACAGGTGTGTAACTAACACCCTCTTTCTTAGTCTAGATCGGCAAAAGTCGAAAAGCCGAAATGCCGAAAACCGGTATTTTGTAGATTTGCGAGTGTGCGAATGCTCGTGAGGTAAATCGATTAATGTTTTGGTAATCTGCAATGTTTGGACCGCAAAGTGCATGATTTCGTGCCTCGATATTTTTGGGCTTAATGGGCCAAAATTGAATGATGGGCCAACGGCCCAATTCGGTAAGAACCCTTGTACGTGATTCTCGTTAGTACGTGAAAAGTAGGAATATGCATGAAAAACCCTAAAATAGATAAATTCTGAAATACCTTTAAAAGTGGAAAATTTACGCTTTTACCCTAAGAGATAAATTACCGAAATACCCTAGGGTTAAATTGACCTAAATGCACGCTTGATCGTTGTTATTTATTGCATGCCATGTTGTTATTATCGATGCATGGGACCGGGATATTGACGGAGGAAGTCTTGAAAGTGGCTTGTCCACGTCTTGGAGGCTTTGCCTCAATTTATCGTTAATCGAGCAACAAGGTCAAGAATCGTGGAGTGTTAATGGGTGGGTTGAGCTATTCCCACATGGAGTGTATGGCTGGTACGGGTGGAGTGTAGTGGTTGGTGGGTTGAGTAGTCTCCCAAATGGGCTTGCATATGTTTCTTGATGTTGCATGTATTTTGAAATGGGCCTATGGGCCATATTGTTATCTGAATAAGGGCTAAGGCCCGTTTATTGTAATCTAAAAGGGCTCGCCCAGTACCACATTACTGAATGGGCTTAGGCCCAATAGGCTTGAGCTGACTTGGGCTTTGAATGGGTTTTCCTTACACATCGAGTTTCCCAAACTCACCCTTTTATTTTCATCCACGCAGAAATCCCCAACCATAGTGGGCTTGGAGTCGTGAGGGAATTTGAGTGGCCACCCGCTCGAAAGTTTGATTTTCTTCCGTGAACTGGACATCCTTTTAATTACGTTTGAGGTTTTGGGCTTTTAAATGTAATAAGGCCGCTTATTTATTTTGATGGTTTTTAATATGTATTACTAAGATAGGTAATACTTATTTTAACTGTTGAAATTGGATAGCTTTAGGCGCGTTTTCAAAAAAAAGCAGATTGATTTCAAAATAACACGACAACAAGCAAAGCTTCCGCAATGAAAGTATTTTCCAAAATTAATCACTTTTCCTAAAAATGACTTAATCGAATCGGTTTCTAGAAATATCCATGACGTTAAGGTGTGGCAATGGCGGTATGCATGTCTAAGATTGGATCCGAAGGAGCTTGGTACTTAGCGATCCGATGGACTCACCACCTCTTTTCCGGTTTCCTACCGGTGCACACTTCCATTCACCTTAACCCTTAATGAATTAATCTTTTGAACATCAAGCACGCTTTTACGGACTTAGAATGGAAAATTTTTTAACGTTTTGATGTGGCATGCGGATTCGCCATAACTTTCGTCCGGGTTTGGGGTGCTACATTTAGTGGTATCAGAGCCTAGGTTGCAACAACTCGGCTGTGGAATGGGTTTACAAAAACAAAGATTTTCGAAAGCGAAAATTTTATAAAGAATGCGAAAAACTTGATTTTCAAAATTCAGATCTTTAGAAGGTGGCATTCCGAATCTCCAGCTCAAGTCTGTAAGTATTACTCTGAACTTTTCTGAATATTTTCCTGAATTATCTGTCTGTACTGAAACCCTACTAGGACACTCTAGATAGGATGATACTGAAACCATAGGAAAATCTGATAAGAGATTGAAGCGTAGCTAGACTTCGATTCTGCGAAAACAAACTCGAACTATGTCGATTCATAAAACATCTGTAATAAACACTGGAATATTAATTGATGCATAAAAATTCGTAATCAAGATAATACGATATGAGTATAAGAGGCCGTGGACGGAGCCGAGGAAGTGCTCGAGCGAGATCTTCGTCTTCGGGACATATGCCGGCGGTGGATACACCGGTACCACCGGCAATAGAGGTAGAGTCTCATGACCGCGGTGCCGAGGATGATGCCATGTCACAAGCAATGCTTCGTGTTCTGGAAAGGGTTACCGGGGCAAGTACGGGTAATAGAGTTCGGGGATCTATTTATGAACGACTTCGGGCAAACAGAGCGGAGATCTTTAGGGGCGAGTCTGGTATAGCCCCGAATGTAGTAGAATATTGGTTGGAGGCTACAGAACGGATTATGGACAACTTGGACTGCTTTGAGGAGATTGTGAGTGGGGTATCTGTACTAAGTCCTTTGGGTCACTCGGTTAGGGTAGACAAACTGTATAGGAATGTACCCTTAGAAACTCAAGGTAAGATTTTCCCTGGAGATCTGATGGAGTTACCATTCGGAGAGTTTGATCTCATTTTGGGAATGGACTGGCTTGTTAAGCATAAAGCGACTCTGGATTGTGCTGCTAAACGAATGGTGTTAAGGACCACAAAGGATGAGGAGGTTATGGTGATAGGTGAGCGAAGGGATTATTTGTCCAATGTGGTGTTGGCATTAAGACCCGAAAAGTGGATTCGGAAAGGTTGTGAGGTCTATTTGGCATTTGTAAGTCAGTCAGAAGAGGAGGGACTGACAGTGGATAAGGTTAGGACCGTAAAGGAATTCCAAAATATTTTTCTGGAGGAGCTTCCAGGATTGCCTCCGAACCGAGAAGTTGAGTTTGGAATAGATTTGTTGCCTGGAATGGCGCCTGTGTTTATAGCACCGTATAGGATGGCACCGAAGGAGTTAGTAGAGTTAAATGTTCAAATTCAAGAGTTGTTGGATAGGGGCTTTATTAGGCCAAGCGTGTCTTCATGGGGAGCACCGGTGCTATTCGTGAAAAAGAAGGATGGTACGATACGGATGTGCATTGATTATCGCCAGTTGAACAAACTGACGATTAAGAATAAGTATCCACTGCCAAGGATTGATGATCTGTTCGACCAGCTTAGAGGAGCTTCTGTATTTTCTAAGATCGACCTTCGATCTGGTTATCATCAGTTAAGGGTTAAGGAGTCAGATATCCATAAGACGGCATTCAGGACTCGGTATGGTCATTACAAGTTTCTGGTTATGCCATTTGGACTAACGAACGCTCCTACAGCGTTTATGGATCTGATGAATCATGTGTTCCAACCATTTTTAGATCAATTTGTAGTCGTCTTTATTGACGATATCCTGGTATATTCTGAAACTGAAACGAAACATGATGAGCATCTTCGTATAATGCTGTAAGTATTAAGGGAGAAGGAACTCTTTGCGAAGTTCAACAAGTGTGAATTTTGGTTGAGGAGGTAACCTTCTTAGGACATGTGGTCTCTGTGAGGGATTAAGGTGGACCTCGAAAATTGAAGCAATTTTGGAGTGGACGCCGCCTAGGTCGATGTCGTAAATACGGAGTTTTCTAGGGTGGCGAGGATATTCTGAAGGTTTATGGAAGGTTTTTCTGTGATGGCAGCACCTCTGACAAAACTCATAAGGAAAGGAGTGCCGTTTGTATGGAGTGAGAAGCAGCAGGAAGCTTTTGAGAAGTTGAAGAAAGTTCGATGAAGCACTTGTGTTAATTCATTTGAGTGCAGGAATGATTTTATCGTGTGCAGTGGACGCATCTCACGTGGGTTTGGGCTGCGTGTTAATGCAAGAGGGTAAGGTGGTTGCATATGCATCACGATAGCTTAAGCCTCATGAGAGAAACTATTTGACTCATGATTTAGAGTTGGCGCATGATATTTGCACTTAAGATTTGAAGACATTACTTGTGCGGAGAAAGGTGCATTATATACACCGACCATAAGAGTCTTAAGTATTTGTTGACTCGAAGGAGCTGAACCTTAGGCAAAGGAGATGGATTGAGTTGCTTAAGGATTATGACTATTCGATCGAGTATCACCCAAGCAAGGCTAATGTGGTAGCCGATGCTCTAAGTCGTAGTCTTGATCTCGATCCGAAAGCAATGTTTGCTCGTCTGAGTCGTATGATGATGGAAGTCTGCTATGAGTTGTAAGTGAGGCCAACCTGGGTGGATCGATTAAGGAAAACAGTTGAACGATGAGTCTTTGGTCGCTCGTTTTAACAAGTTAAGGAAGGGAAACTTCGAGTTTGGGAGCCGAAGAGACGATGCAACAAAGCAATACCCTCATCTGTTTGATTAGGTAAATTTCGAGGACGAAATTTCTTTAAGGAGGGTAGAGTTGTAACGCCCCAATTTTCGGGAATCATGTGAATGTTGGCATAGGTTTAATTATGTTAGTGGGCCTCTAGAAAGCCCAAGCATAAGATAGAACCTGCCAATTTCAGTTAATTTTTGTTCCATAAGAAAAAGGGGGTGAAATTATGAAATAGAACCTATGTGAAAATGTTTGAAAATGCTATAGGCTAAATTGAAGTGGCCAAATAAATAGGAGTGCAAAATAGGAGGATTTGCATGACAAACCTCCCATTTTACATGAAGTGGCCAGCCATCATGTTGTTGTAGACAAAATGTACACTTGATATCCATAATTTATGGTACAAATTGATACAAATTGATAATAGATTAGGTAAATGTTTCATGATAATAAGTTAGGTAAATGTTCCATGATAATGGGTTAGGTAAATGTTTCATGATAATGGGTTAGGTAAATGTTTCATGATAAGAATTTCATGTCTTTTGTATTAAAGAATTAAATGGATGAAATATGAAGTTTTATTAAAAGAAAAAGGGTTGAAAAGAACAAAGTTTTGTCCATCTTTGTTCATCATAGCTGAAAGTTAGAGAAGAGAAAGGAGAGGAGAAAGCTCCTGAGTATTCGGTCATTAGGAGGAGGAAAATTGAAGGTAAGTTCTTGGTACCTTGCTTCTATTTTGAGGTTCATGAGTTCTTCTTGATTCTACCTTAACTCTTGAAGTATATTTTGATTTTTAGTTGTGTTGTGAGCATTTAGTCATGAATTAAAATGAAGGAAATGGTTGTTGTTTCATGTTCTTTTGATGAAAAATGGAAGATAGGTGAAGTTGAGCCAAACAAATGAGCATGCATGTGCCTTAGATGTTAAAGGGAAAAATCAGCTAACATGTTGTGCTTTAAAATGATGAAATGGAGATTATACTTAAGTAAAATCATAGATATGTAATGATTGATTGGTGATATACATGTTTAAATAACAAGCATGCAAGTTAGGTGTGAAAGAGTGATTTGGTAATAAATCTGCTTGGGACAGCAGCAGTAACGTGACTTTGAAAAATCACCATAAATTGTGGGAGAAGAATTAGAAGCTTAATAAATTATGTAATTAAAGCTTATTGAGTATAGTTTCAAATGGAATAAACTAGAACATATTTTGAATTCTGTAGAATGAGAAATTTGATTCGTAATGAAGAGTGGTCAGATTAGTCAAACAGTGAAACATGGGAAACTTTGAGAAAAATCTGGTATTGATTGGCCATACCAAAAATTCTGAAAATTTTATGGATAAAAGATATATGAGTCTATTTTCAGGGAAAATTAACGGCACTTGATTTGGAGTTTCGTAGCTCCAGTTATAAATAATTTAGTGACTGTTGCTCAGGAAGACAGCTTGCAGTGAAATTATGATTATGTGGTAAACATTGACAAAAATTTGTTAATGAGTTGCTTATTGTTTTCTTATAAGCTTACTATGATCTGTAAGTGTGGTTGGCCGAATATTGTAAGGGGTTAATCGTAGTTTGTATTTGAATAGTTAGATTAACGTGTTAGTAATCCAATTGTAGGCGGTTCATGTGTGGATCTAAATCAAGATATCGTCATAAGCAGTGTATAACTAACACCCTCTTTCTTAGTCTAGATCGGCAAAAGTCGAAAAGCCGAAATGCCGAAAACCGGTATTTTGTAGATTTGCGAGTGTGCAAATGCTCGTGAGGTAAATCGATTAATGTTTTTGGTAATCTGCAATGTTTGGACTGCAAAGTGCATGATTTCTGTGCCCTCGATATTTTTGGGCTTAATGGGCCAAAATTGGAATGATGGGCCAACGGGCCCAATTCGGTAAGAACCCTTAGTACGTGATTCTGTTAGTACGTGAAAAGTAGGAATATGCATGAAAAACCCTAAAATAGATAAATTACTGAAATACCTTTAAAAGTGGAAAATTTACGTTTACCCTAAGAGATAAATTACCAAATACCCCTAGGGTTAATTTGACCTAAATGCATGTTTGATGTTGTTATTTACTGCATGCCATGTTGTTATTATCGATACATGGACTGGGATATTGACGGAGGAAGTCTTGAAAGTGGCTTGTCCACGTCTTGGAGGCTTTGCCTCAATTTATTTGTTAATCGAGCAGCAAAAAGGTGCAGAATCGTGGAGTGTTAAATTTGGGTAGGTTGAGCTATTCCCCACATGGAGTGTATGGCTGGTACGGGTGGAGTGTAGTGGTTGGTGGGTTGAGTAGTCTCCCAAATGGGCTTGCATATGTTTCTTGATGTTGCATGTATTTTGAAATGGGCCTATGGGCCATCTTGTTATCTGAATAAGGGCTAAGGCCCGTTTATTGTAATCTAAAAGGGCTCGCCCAGTACCCTTTATTACTGAATAGGCTTAGGCCCAATAGGCTTGAGTGACTTGGGCTTTGAATGGGTTTTCCTTACACACTGAGTTTCCCAAACTCACCCCTTTTATTTTCATCCACGCAGAAATCCCCAACCATAGTGGGCTTGGAGTCGTGAGGTAATTCGGAGTGGCCACCGTTCGAAAGTTTGATTTTCTTCCGTGAACTGGACATCCTTTTAATTACGTTTGAGGTTTTGGGCTTTTAAATGTAATAAGGCCGCTTATTTATTTTGATGGTTTTAATATGTATTACTAAGATAGGTAATACTTATTTTAACTGTTGAAATTGGATAGCTTTAGGGCGTTTTCAAAAACAACAGTTGATTTCAAAATAACACGACAACAAGCAAAGCTTCCGCAATGAAAGTATTTTCCAAAATTAATCACTTTTCCTAAAAATGACTTAATCGAATCGGTTTCTAGAAATATCCATGACGTTAAGGTGTGGCAATGGCGGTATGCATGTCTAAGATTGGATCCGAAGGAGCTTGGTACTTAAGCGATCCGATGGACTCACCACCTCTTTTCCGGTTTCCTACGGTGCATGACTTCCATTCACCTTAACCCTTAATGAATTAATCTTTTGAACATCAAGTACGATTTTTCGGACTTAGAATGGAAATTTTTTTTTAACGTTTTTGATGTGGCATGCCGGATTCGGCCATAACTTCTGGGCCGGGTTTGGGGTGCTACATAGTTAGTATAGATACATGTTATAAAACTCTAGGTGTGACAACCCTAGGAAATTATCATAAGGGACACGAGATTGGGAGATAAGTTGAATCGAGTAAATTGTAGTCAATCTTGATTGAGAAAGTGAGGTCAGGAGATAAACGAGTATCAACCAATCGATCAATTATTAGAAGTTGGGAGGTAATATTAGTTAATTAATAGTTAACTCATATTAAAACCCAATTCTAAAATTAGTTAATATTCTATTTATTAATTAGGGATTTAATTAATCATAGGCTAGATTCTTGTATTGTCAACACTAGGAATAAGAAAATCCTTTATGTTAATTTAGATTTAATAATTTAATTAGTTTAATAAATCTATTATTTTGGACTTACACTACTAATTCATGACCGAATTAGATTAGTAATTATTTTCTATAATTAATTTAATAATAATTTTTCCAATCTTCAATTCCTTGGGTATGGTACTCGAATACTTACCAATATTTCTTTGTAAACTTTACTATATTATAATTTGATCTGTACACTTGTGGGCATCACTAATTTAATTAAATATATTTTTAGTGTGATATTTTTACTATAAATGATAACATGTTTATAGGCAGTCAAGTTGTTGCCACAATTGTCGAGGATTGAAACGTTGAAATTTTTATTAAATTGATTACTATAAAATAATATTAGTCAAAGAAAAACGAGTTAGATAGTGTTCTCACTTTTATTTAACTAATTATATTTTATATCTTTTAATCCAGAAAAATATAAAAAATTATTATTAAAGAAAAAATTGATATTTTTACATACCTTGTTGATTGTTAGATTTAATCATGAATATCGATTTTTATAAGTCAGTGTATAAATTATCTAAATTAAATTAATTGTACGAAAATTCGACAAATCAATAGAATTGAGATTATAAAGAAGAACAGTCTGAATGTTGGGATGAACTCCCACCTAAACTGAACGAGTATACATCCGAGAAGGAGGGAGATTCGACGAATCAAAGGAGTTAGGACGGAGATTGTGATGAAATATTATTGGATTACGAGAAAAGCTATTGTTTAAGTGAATTACCCTTACATTTGCTTCTCCCTGAGAAAGTTGTAGGCAGAGCACTACTTTACACCGCAAAAGCGTGTGGGACATTCACATTAAAAATAATTGTACGACTTCTCCAGCAAATTCAAAGTCTAGTCCTTGGAAACCAATTATATTGTTTTAACTTCGCTCGCAAGTTAAATAAATTTCTTTTATATTTATATTATTTTTAATTTCAAAAGATATTTAAAAATAAAATTAAGTACAACAAATTAAAATCAAACTTAAATGAGTTTAAAAATATATAAATATAATGATTTATTTAACCTTCTAATTTTATAAAAATATTATTTTAGTATTTTATTTATTTTCAATCTTTTTAACTTTTAAATTTGTGATATTCGTCAAATCACTCTAAAATAAATACAAAATGAATTTTATTAACTTTAATAAATCATTATGCTAAAATATATTTTGATTAATAAAATAATTGATTTCATAATAATTTTAATCTTAATATCAAGACTCCATTTCAATTTTATTTTGGGTTCAGCCAGAATTGATGAAAGAGTAATAGAAAACGAGTAAATAAACGGTTTTAATGTTAAAAAAGCTTACATCTTTTGAAAACTACCCATTCTTAGAAACTTACCCATTCTACTTTACTTGGAGTCAGGAATCTTTGTACCACCGAAAGTTAACTTCGTGTGCAGCATAAAATAATTTTAATTAATTATATTTGGGTCATTATATATTTTAAAAAAATTAAGTTTTTGCAATATGTCAATATCATTAATTAAATTCGTAACTATCAAATATATAATTGATTGTTTTTATAATTATTTCTTTTATAAATAAAATATTATAAAATTAATAATTTTTAAAAAATTAAAATTATGCTTATAATTATAATTATTATATTTAAGAAATGATCCATTTATTCTAATACAGAACTACACTTTCGTACATCAATTTGAAATTAAACCGAACATTATAAACTCGAACTGCATCAATTCATCAGTTTAAATATATATAATAATAATATAAAAACTTGACATTTTATAAAAATTAAAATATATAATATTGCTTTAAAACACATTTAGAATAAATTCAAATAAATTAGAGTCCAAGTGCATTTGAATCTAGACAAATATTTGTTCAGATCCATTCTTAATGTTAAATAATTTTAATATTTTTTATAAATTTATATATTTTTAAATATTTTTATTTTTATTAATGCTTATGGTCATGCTCTTTAATTGCCAGTTTCATGTCATCACATTTTAACAATGTTAGAGTAGAGGAATAAAGTATGAAATTGAATCAACGAATTAAGTCCAAAAAGAATTTAAAAACTCTTCGGTTGAAATAATAACCTAAGCTTGAAGCAGGATTCAGCTTTGATAGTTGAAACTGTTAGGTGGTTGTACCTCTGCCTCGTCCTTTGCAAATGATACATGAACTCCACAAAGCTTTACCTCACCACAAATGCATTGAGACCAATCCCCCTTGCAAACAAGTGGGCAGAATCTAAACTAGGCCTCATTTGTTTGATGCCTGAGTTCCCACAAACCAGCTAACTTTAGCATTGTCATCACAAAAACAAGTGATCCCACCCAACCAATTGGTCTCCAGGGATTTGTCTCTGAGGCCCAAAAATATCAGAAAGGTACCAAAAACGCCCTTAAAGTTTGACCTGAAAATTACTAAGATATTATTGAAAATCTCTGCTTTATTTAATTAAGAACACTTTTATTGTTTTTTATATTACTTTTGCCTTATATTTTTACATTATTAGGTTAAGATTTCGGAAGACTTAGAATTAATCCTTTCTCTCTTTTCTAGTTAAAAATTTTATTGAAGTTTGATTTAATAAATTAATAAGACTTATTTTTGCTTTAATTCTTTTTTGTTCTTTGATATTCTTTGTAACAATATTTATCTAAATTTATAGTTAAAACTCGAGCAAAGAATGTTACATTTACAAACCTCGTGAAATTTCATCTCCTCTTCGAAGGTCCTCATCATCTATAAAAATTTCGATTTTCATCAACACAAATCTTTGTATAGATGACTTGCGGAACCATTACGAGTATCCTCGACTCTGAAGTTAAGGAGAACATTGTATGTCCTTGCTTTGATCATATCAGCAGCAGCAGCAGCAGAAGAAGAAGATGTTGAAGGAAGCATATGGGTGTTCCGCCGGATTTGATGGAAGATTATTGGATTATGAGTAAAGCCACTTTTTAAAGTTAATTACTCTTAGAAACTTATAGCCATACTTCCCACTGTATATCAACTACTCAAGCGTGTGGGACCTTACACATTGAAAATAATTGCACGAGCCTCCAACAAATTGAAATGAAGGGTAAATTACACCAGTTGTCCTTAATTTTTGATTAAAATTGTATTTCAAACATTCAACTCTTAAAAATTACATAATTGTTATTGAAATTATCAAAATATTAAAATTTTGTCACTCATCTTTTAACTTCCGTTAAAAGGGTTGTTTACCCAAAGCTTAATTGGCCCTCTCTTTGGAAATCAAATAGACAACTGTTTTAACCTTTGCTCGCATCGCAAGTGCATGTTTGTCCCTCGATTTTTCGAATTTTTCTAAATACCATGCATTTATTTTTCTTAAAATTAAAATTTGTATTTGGTCCTTTTATATTTTATTTTGATCCTTGAAGCATATTTTAACCTTAAATTTACAATATCAAAATTATAAATGTTTCAAGTCATTATACTATATATTTGAAATTTAGTCTATTTATTTTTCATATTTTAAAATTCAGATCTACAACAATTATTATTATTATTTGTTAAATTCACTAGTGCGATTTTTTGAAAAAAATCTCACATGGTAGTTAAAATTAGACGTACATTTTAAATCTAAAAATTAGAGAGACTAAATTACTTAAAATAAAAAATGAACTAAATTCTAAATATACGAACTTGAACATATTTTAACCTACATTTAATAACACTTTTGGCTAAAACCTCATCAATTATATTATATGTTTAATTTTATTGGTATACATGAGCCAATCAAGTAAATATGTATTTACACTAAATATTAAAATTAATATTCTTATGCTGATACAATAAAATAAAATAAAATAAAAGTATTACATTAACATGGTTTATTTGTTTTTCCTGAATATCAATCCAGCTTTAAGACCTCTTTTATATTATTTTTATCTCAAAAGATATTTAACAATTAAAAAACCATAATCAAAAGAAAATTTACAAGCTTAAATCAAACGTATAGAATTTAAATAAAAAAAAAGCATAAAGACTTTTTGTCCTCCAATTTTACAAAAAAATATTATTTTAATCCTCCATTTAATTTTTCTCCTTTTTAGCTTTTTAACTTGCATTCTTTGTCAAATCACTCCAAAATGAATTAAAAAGTTAGATCTTTTTAACTTTACAGATGTGGCAGATGTGTGATGATGCGTTAGCATTTAACTAATTTTTTTTTAAATTTTAAAATTTCAAAAAATTAGAAAATTATTTTTTAAACTTAAAATTAAAACTATTTAAAAAGTATAAAATTTATAAAAATATTTTTTAAAATTTTTAAAATTTTTAAAATTGTTAAATGTTGACATGTCATTCACGTAGATGCCACATCATCATAGTTAACAAATATTAACTTTTTCATCCAGGGCTAGAAAAAAATACAAGCTTAATGGCTGAAAGAGACAAAAAATAAAATGGAGAGCTAAAATAAAATTTCAATAAAGTTTAATGGTGAAAAAAGTCATTATACCTTTAAAAGGAACATTTTGATTAATGATTTGGTTTATTTCATAATAATTTTTTTAAATATTTTGACTCCTTTTCACTTTTATTACTAATTTTATGTAACGAACTATTCTGGTGAAGCCGCAGAAATGAGATAGCTATCAAATCGTGAGGCTTGAATATACTCCCTTACTTGTTTAGTAAAGCCTTTGATCAAGGTTCTAATAGACTTTACAGGAGAAAATGCTGATTTTTTATATGCAGCATATGGATTTACAGTAAAAAGATCAGTAGGCTGAATTTTATTTTCTTCACTTAAATATTCTATCTCATATAAAGAGGAAATCTTTTTTGTAGAGTGAGATTTATTATTTATTAAATACGTCATATTTATATAATTTATTGTATAGTATTAAATAAAATTATTATATATATTTGTTTTCCTTATAGCGAATATCTAAAATCATTCTAATTTTTCTAAGCAAAAGGATAGGCATCAATTACTAATGAAAGAGACAGAGACCAATACTTGCTTCTTCTTTTTTTCCTTTTGTGGAATTTTCTTCTTCTTCTTCTTCTTTTTTTAAAGACTTTCATAGAAATTACATAGTGGGATCTAGGGATGTGCATTCGATCGGATAGAATAAAAAAAATTTGAGTTAATCGAGTTCATGAGTCCTACTTTATCATCCTAACTCAATTTGATATTTTTTTGAATCGAGTTGAGTCGAATCGAATGAAATTATTCGAGTTAAATTAAAAATTAAACATACCAAATAAAAATATTGTTACAAGTATAACTAATTACATGTTAAAGCACATAAATTTGAAACCATATATATTTTTTAAAATTCAAAGCAAAATAAAAAAAACTAAAATAATTGAGTATGATAAATTTGAATAATTAATTATGTCTCCAAAATTATTATGTTAGAAAATTTTAAATTTTAAAATTTTAACTTTTTATATACTTTTATAATTTTTAAAAATATAAATTTTGAAAATTTTATAAATATTTTGAATTTTTGAAAATTATTTTGAATTATTTTGTAATTTTTGTTGAGAGAGAGACCAATTGACTTATTTTTACAGTTGATAAGGACCAAAATGATATTTACATCAATCTATTATTCGAATTATTTGAATTATTTGAATTATAAAATTTAACTCGAGTCGAATTCAAAAATCGAATCAAGTTATTTCGAATTGACTTGAATAATTCGAATAACTCAATTTGATTAGCTCGAAATTCAACAATTTTTTCGATTTTTTCTAATCGAATCGAGTTTTACTCACTATCTGTTAAATATGATATATTTGAATCAGTTTGAAAACTTTGAGCCAATAACGCAAATTCTTATTTTGTGATAAAAATATTTTTATTTAAATTAAGTTATAAATATATGCTAATATTAATTAAAATAAATAAATAAATAATAAACTCGAATTATTGAATCAGATCGGGTTTATAATATATCAGGCAAAAAATATAATTTTTAAGACGATAATTCAATTCAGATATCAAATGATTTAACAATATCAAATTTACAAATTCTTTCTCTATTTTACCCTTTTAAATTATTATATCAAATGATTTAACGATATGAATATACAAAATATTTCAGAATTTATTAAATTAAATAGTAGTGTTTCAAAATTTATTAAAATTTTAATGCCATATAATTACTGATGTGAAGGGAAAGGAATACGTAAAACATATATATTTATATAAAGTTTTGGCTGAAATAATAAAATTAAATATTTAAAAATATAATGTTTATCTCATTATGTATGAGATCTTTACTGATTTTATATAAAAAAGATTTTAAAAATAAAAGACTCTCAAAATTGCCCGTAATTAAGAAATGGCATAGATTTATTCAATAGTAGTGCCAACATTTGGCTTATTGATCGGTTTAAAAAATTAAAAAAATAATAAGCTCGGACCGGTTTGATATTAAAATTTGAGTGGAAAATAAACATTAATAAAAATCAGTTACAATAATAAATAAAACCAATGATAAATATTTAATAAACATAATTAGGGTTTGAAATTCAGTATAGATGAAATAACAAAAATGGGGATAAAGCATCATTGAGCTCTTATACTTTGATCCCTTAATTTCCAAATAATAGATGAACCCCGCACTGTTTTATCTTGTATTTGTACTGATTCCGCCCATCAAGACAAAAGTAGAAACTAAAGGAAGCCTGATTGTAAAAACGCTTGCTTGGTGCCTCACTTTTAACAAAATCCCAAACTTCGAAATCATCATATAAGACGAACAAGTGATCTGAACATCCGGTTTCAAACCAAAAGGAGAAAGAACAGCTAAGGTCTTGATTATCGCCATTACAGGATTTCAGATGACATTCACAATTAATGTCGAATTCCATACCATTATAAGAGTCTGGGAATGAAACAACAACAGAAGCAACGAAACATGGAAAGTTTATCCTGCTATTATTAGAGCACCACTCTGAAGGCAATTGGATGTTTATGGAAGATCCTAAGCTTTTGAAATCAAACCATTCCGGAATTTCACTTCCAGGGACGCATGTAACAATCTTAATTCTTCTTTTGCTTTCTGGGGGTGTCTGTTTGATTACAATTATTAGAAACATGATTGATTATTCAGCATATAGCTCCATTTGCCAGATTGAAGATATATATAGAAGAAGAAGCTGACCTGATGATAATCTTTTAGTATAGTGACCATTTGCTCAAATAGCATCTCCAACTTTGGTGTTTCAGGACTGCTCGCAGCATTCTGATCCAGTTGGAAGCAGTTGGTGAATAGCCAACCCAAGTATTTACAAAACACTGAAGTGCTGTCATCTACATCTATATCATTCCCCACACCTTTCTCGCCCAGTTTGAAGCAGTTGGTGAACACCAACATCAATGAAGGGCCCTCATCTGCATCTATATCCTGACAAAATAGTGCTTGCTCAAAAAGCTTCTTAATGCTTGAGACATCATCTAATAAAGTACAGTCATGTGCATCTAAATGTTCCACGCTTGGTGGAAGCTCTGGTAATGATTTTAGTCTCTTGCATTTCCTCAAGATTAACACTTCCAAGCAAGAAAATTGTTTGATGGTTGTGGGCAAGTTCTCAAGATTGCTTTCAGATAAATCTAATATGTGCAATAAGGATAACCCATGGAGACCTTTCTGCTTCACTGGTTTTCCTCCAACGGTAGTAAACAAGTTTTTTACAACTAGATTTGAAAAACCACAAATATCAAGTCTCCTAAGAGATTCCAGTTTATAAAAGCTGTAAGGAAGGCAAACAAGGTTTTCACAGTGGTCCAATATCAATTTCTCAAGACCAATAAGATTGCCAAATGAGGATGATAATTCCTTCAAAGCTGTTCCGCTTAAATCAAGATCCCTCAACATCTCCATGGTGTCCAAGACTTCTGGGAAAATCTCCAATCTCGAGCAACCTTGAACTGTGAATGTCTTAAGAGATTTCAGTTTATAAAAGCTGTCAGGAAGGCAAACAAGCTTTTTACAGTTTTTCAATCTCAATTGCCCAAGACCAATAAGATTGCCAAATGAGGATGGTAATTCCTTCAAAGCCGTTCCGCTTAAATCAAGATCCCACAACATCTCCATGGTATCCATGACTTCTGGGAAAATCTCTAATCTCGAGCAACCTTTAAGACTGAATATCTCGAGAGGTTTCAATTTATAAAAGCTGTCAGGAAGGCAAACAAGCTTTTTACAGTTTTTCAATCTCAATTGCTCAAGACCAATAAGATTGCCAAATGAGGATGGTAATTCCTTCAAAGCCGTTCCGCTTAAATCAAGATACCTCAACATCTCCATGGTGTCCATGACTTCTGGGAAAATCTCCAATATTGAGCAACCTTTAAGATTGAATCTCTTGAGAGATTTCAATTTATAAAAACTGTCAGGAAGGCAAACAAAGTTTTCACAGTTTTTCAATCTCAATTGATTAAGATCAATAAGATTATCAATTGAGGATGGTAATTCTTTCAAACCCGTTCCACCTAAATCAAGTTCTATCAACATCTCCATGATGTCCATGATTTCTGGGAAAATCTCCAATCTTGAGCAACCTTTAAGATCGAATCTCTCGAGAGATTTCAATTTATAAAAGCTGTCAGGAAGGCAAACAAGGTTTTCACAGTTTTTCAATCTCAATTGCTTAAGACCAATAAGGTTTTCAATTGAGGATGGTAATTCCTTCAAAGCCGTTCCGCTTAAAGAAAGATGCCTCAAACTCTCCATGGTGTCCATGATTATTGGAAAACTATACAGATTTGAGCAGCATTTAAGATAAAGTTCGGTGAGGGATGTGGCTTTGTAAAAGCTAGGTAGAGATCTAAGATTTTCACAATATCTGAAATTCAAAAGAGTTAGCTTCTCAAGATGTTGAAGGGATGAAGGAAGCTCACGCAAGTTAGAACACCCACAAAGGTCTATCTTTTCAAGATTTGTGGCACTTGAGAGGTCCGGAATTCTTACAAGATTCTTAGAAGAGATGAGAGTGATGACCTTCAAATTTACTAAATCCTGCATGCATCAGAACATAGCGTTTGATAAATTTGTGTACGTTGAAGGACTATAATGCAACAGATGTGACCTAAATATCAAGAAAGTGCAACAAAATGGTATATTTGAGTAGTAGAAGCAACAGGTTTGAGCTCCATTCCAACTCATCGCTCAAATTTTGATTTCCTTTTAAATTCAAGCTCAATTTGACATAGAAGTTTAAATTATGGTGTTACCTCGGTAGTCTCATTACTTTTCTATATGCGTTTAAATTATAAATTAATTATTATATTATTGTTATTATTTTATAATTATATTTTTAGTTAATTAAAAAATGATCGAATGTTATTAATAAATTACATATTCGATCAATTGATGTATATGAGCAATTAGTGTTTATAGCTTATGTGCTTAGGAAAAAACAAAAATAGATATAATATTTTATTATATATTACTATTTTATAGTTTTTTATCTTTTAATTATGAATCAATTGCAGAGATAGAATGCTTTATCATTCAATTTGGTCAACCAATTATTAAAGATATTAAAAAATTATTAATCTTTTATATTATGAAATTTACTAACAATAAATATTTTTCTTTACTCCAATAATGAAAGTCTAATAATTTGTAATTTAAATAAATTAATAAAATTATAGATTTAAATTTGATCAATTTTAACATAAATTAATATCATGTAAACTCTATTTTCATTATTTATTTTTAAGTATAAATAAAATAACAAAATCACATATATATACATATAATAAAATATTTCAAAGATTCTAACTGAATTCAATATTTAACCAAACATAACCCTAATTAATTAATGTTATAACTTCTTTTCTTGATGCAAAAATAACTTAAAAACTAGTCGTATTGGAAACGGTCTTTTCCCAGAGCTATTATGAAAACATAACAAAGTGGTTGATATAGAAAATAGGCATAGATTGATATAAAAAGAAGAAAGAGTACCTGTTTTCCCTCCCAGAGTTGTTCAAGATGGCTCTCCCTCATATCAAGTTCAACTAGGTACCTTAGATCTAACTTGGTGGGCAAAGATCTCAAAGGGTATCCCTCCCAGTAAAGGTACCTTAGTTCCTTAGGAAATGATAAACGCCCTTTACAAAGTAAGATTCTTCCACAAGAATGATAGAATTTGAGAATTCTAAGCTTTCGCATCTTCATCATGGCTGTCGGTTCCAATTCCAACTTTGGAAGTTTGGACATATCAAGTACAATGCCAGTGAGCCTTTCCGTTCCCTAAACCCAAGAGCAGTATATGGAGTCAAGATATAGGCAAAATATGAACTCAAGATAATTATCATATACATGTATGTATTTTATACAAATATGTGTTCGAATAAGAACCAAACATGACTGTCGGACATGGATATGTCCAAAGAAAATGAAGAGTGATGGTAACATAAGTGAAGGAAATGAACAGGGTCCTTACATTGTTTTCTGATAGCACATTATAGCTGTCCTCAGGAATCCACAGCCTACTGCGTTTTTTAGGCTTTAAAGCTGATTCCTTGTGTACAATATTCCAACCCATCTGTTGCAATAAATCATGCATTGCTATCAGATTTTGTGAAACAGATAGAAGAGATTTATCAATGAGATTCTCAATTCCCGAATGTGCAGAGTCATAATCCGTGTTACAAAGTCTCGATTCTCCCCTTTAAAGAAACAAGCAATGTCAAGAAACATTTCTTTCTCTTCACAATCTAGTCCATCAAAACTCCATTTCAACACTTCTTGAATGTCCTGCTTAGGAACTTTATTTAATTTCTTTACTTCACTTTCCTGGTAGCTTTTGGTCTTGCCATAAAGAGAGGATCCGATGAGTCTAATAGCTAAAGGGTTTCCATTAGCAACACTTAAAACCATCTTTGATAGCTCCAACTGATATTCTATAGGATGACTGCTTTTGAAAGCACATTGACAGAAGAGCTGAACAGATTCATCTTCATCTAATTCCTTCACTTCATAAATGAGATCAATGCCACACTGGACAAGCACTTGTTTATTTCTAGTGGTAACAATGACTCGACTTCCAGGGCCGAACCGATCGATCCCTCCGAATAAAGACTCGAGTTGGCTTAACTTTGACACATCATCACAAACTATCAGAACCTTCTTATTGGAAAGCCTGTCCTTAAGAAAGTCTGATCCGATTGTGGGCGTTGAGATATATAAATTTTCATCTCCTAATATGGTTGAATGAAATTTCTGACGCAAATTGAATAATTCTCTTCGTTCATCATGTTCTCTCACGTTTGCAACAAAGCAGCAACTTTCGAAACCATCTGAAAGATGGTGATAAATGGCGTCGGCAAGTGTAGTTTTGCCTATACCTCCCATACCCCAAAAGCCTAGCATTCGAAAATCTGGGAATCCGTCTTGAAATAATGACAAAACTTCCTGCATCCGCCTTTCAATTCCAACTAAACCCTCTAAATTAGCGCTTGAGGTTCCACAATTCAATTTCTTGACTATATCTTCGACAATTTTATCTACCAGAATTGAGTCAGGCCTATATATTAAATGAAGAAACAAATTACAGGAGAAATAAAAAGGAAAGAGAAGTAAATAAATAAAAATAATAAAGTGAATCCAAGTTTAACTAAATTGACTCATAGGGTAACTTATAAAAAGAAGACATTCAAATACAGATCTAGAATTCAAACTTCACTATCTACACCCCTTTTTAAATCCTCAAATTATAACTTTTTTCTTTGAAAATAAATATATCAATAGATCTTATACATGAACTTTGAGTTAAAGAGAATGGTATGAAGGTATAGTAAACGCAACAAACAATAACATTGTTCAAGAACAGTTTCTTCTTATTTTTTCTCTATGCCTACAAAATTATGGCCCTTCAATATATGACAAAAAAAAATTTAAAAGGGGAAAAGTTAAGTCTTTCATATCAAGTATCTGCCCCTCAACTCGAATCTGGGTAGCATAAATGAATCACTGCTTGAAATAAAAAAGTCTGTGTAATCTCTCTGCTTCCAAATCAATATATGCATATATTTTAAAAAAAGGATTGAATGTAAAGAAAAGGAGTTGCAATTACCGAGTGACTTGTGAATCCCAACCGGATAATTTGCCAGCTGCAGTCAAAGCACTTCTCCAGGTTTTCACCTTTTCAAGCTCATGCTTGAAATTTTCTTCATGCTTTGCAAATGCATCTGCAAAACTCCCTCTTTGGTTCCGTACATCTCTTGGGTCTACACCGTAAAATACAGGAACAACGCATTTGTTGCAGTCCATGATCTTGACCAGCTCAGCCAAGCACCATTTGGAAGAAGCGTAGTCTTTGGAGAAAACAATGACTGAAACCCTGGATCCTTGAATGGCCGTCAACAGTGCCCCTGAAATTTCATCTCCTTTTCGAAGCTCCTCATCGTCTATAAAAGTTTGGATATTCTTTCGACACAAATCTTTATACAAATGACTCACGAAACCATCACGAGCATCCTTACCTCTGAAGCTAAGGAAAACATCGTATGTCCTTGCTTTGATCATATCAGCAGCAGCAGCAGATTTAGAGGAAAACATATTTGGGTTGAGCCGGATTTGATGAAAGATTATTGGAACATGAGTAAATGAACAGTTTTTAATGTGAATTACGCTTTCATCTTTCTTAGAAATTAATTAGATTAATGTTTGTATGAAATTTTAACTAATGTTTGCATGAAATTTATATTTCATTAGCCTGATTAACTAATGTTTGTATGAAATTTTAGGATAATTATTGTGCTTTATTTATATCTTGCATAAGTTGATTAATTAGACACACGTTATTCTAACTGTGACAGTCCTAGGAAATTATCATGGGGAGAAAAGATCAAGAGATAAGTTAAATCGACTAAATCGCAATTTATCTTGATTGAGAAAGTGAGGTCGGGAGGTAATATTAGTTAATTAATAGCTAATTCATATTAAAATCCGAATTCTAAAATTAGTTAATATTTTATTTATTAATTAGGGATTTAATTAATCATATGCTAGAGGCTTGCATTGTCAACACTAGGAATAAAAAGTTCATTAGGTTAATTTAGATTTAATAATTTAATTAGTTTAATAAATCTATTATTTTGAACTTACACTACTAATTCATGACCGAATTAGATTAGTAATTATTTTTAATTTAATAATAATTTTTCAATCTTCAATTCCTTGAGTATGGTACTCGTAATACTTACCAATGTTTCTTTGTAAACTTTACTATATTATAATTTGATTTGTATACTTGTGAACACTGTCGATCTAATTATATATATATATATATATATTTTGGTGTGATATTTTTACTATAAATAATAATATGTTTATAGGCGGTCAAGTTGTTACCGCTATTGTCGAGGATTGCAACGTTGAAATTTTTATTAAATTGATTACTATAAAATAATATTAGTCAAAAGAAAAACGAGTTAGATAATATTCTAACTTTTATTTAACTAATTATATTTTATATTTTTAGTGCAGAAAAATATTAAAAATTATTATTAAAAAATAAATATTTTTGCATACCTTGTTAATTATTAGATTTAATCATGAATATTGATTTTTATAAGTCAGTGAATTATCTAAATTGAATTAATTGTAGGAAAATTCAACAATCAATGGAATTGAGATTACAAAGATGAACAGTCTGTTAGGATGAACTTCCACCTAAACTAAACAAGTATACATCCGAGAAGGAGGGAGATTCGACGAATCAAAGGAGTCAGGACGGAGAATGTGATGAAAGATTACTAGATTATGTCAATTACCCTTAAGGAGTATTACTTTAAACTGCAAAAGCGTGTGGGACAAGTTTGAATTATTACTTAGATTATATAATTATTCATTTTTATTCATTTTCAAATGAATTTATGCTTGATTTGTTGAGACAAGTTTTGGGAGAAGTGGCTTGAGAAGTGACATTGCACTTGACATTGCGTTAGATGCATAACTTGTCTTATTTGTTGACATGCTTGATCAAAATATTTTAATTATTTATTTGCATTTTTTTAGGATTTTGTGCAATTAATCTCGTGTATATTATTGGAAAAGATATTAAATCAAGATAGATTATTTTTTAATGGTTCTTATGTCTACTTACCTTATATACTAAAATATACAATCCAAGATGATATGGTTGACTTTATGAAGATTTATCTCAATCTTTTGGATCCTTATATAAAGGATAATTGATTTGATAAGATTTGGGTAGATGATGATGGATTGAAGTTTACTTGGTGAAACTGGATTCATGCTCTAAGTATGAAAGGCTAAATCAACCCTAATAAAGGTTTTATTATTTGAAGTGATTATTGTAGTGCCAATGTTTGTGGCACTAGCATTGTGCTTAATTAGCATTGCAACAAACAACATAACTTGCCTTATTTGGAATTGGCGATCATTTGAATCAAATCAGTTGGGTAATGACTTAAATGATTCTGTTCATGCGTGCTAGCCCATATTTGAAGATCCATCTTGTGGAGTAACAATTAAAGATTGAATTGAATCAGATCCTTGAAATATAGAGATTGGATCAACACTACCTTGAAGGCTTATCCCCAACTATTCTACTTTATCTTGGACTTTATTATTATATTCTATATATTGTTTTAGTTGTTTCTTAATAGGAGAAATTATTGTAATTGATCTAGAATGTTTGCAAGTCTCAAACTCTTATATATTTGGAGAGACTTATATAGGTTTTGTATTTAGTGAATTAGTACTTATCTTTGCAATAAGAAAATTGTATTTGAGAGTGCATTGAGAGTATAAAACACATTTGTTGTTTGGTTGGAGAACTTAGAGGTGAGTGATTTAAATTTTCAAGTACAAAAGTGAGGTAATCATATCGAGATATGATAGGACTTAAATCACTTGTTGTATTGGGATTAAGGATAATAAATTTATTTATTGAACTAGGCTCTAAAAATATAGAGAAACCAAATTGCACAAACAATATTGTGTCATGTTTTTTTGTTGCCTTCATTGTTGTGGCAATCAAAGTAGTCGTTGAAGCAATCATTTCCGCTTAAGCACTTTGTTTTTCTTTGCAACTATAGACTATAGGTTTCAATATGATTGACTTGTGAGACGAACATAATTATAATTTTAAATGATAAAATAAATATATAAAAAAATATATAATACAAAATTGCTGGTAAGTAAGAAATGGTATGGATTTATTTAATAGTAGTTCCAATAACATGAAAGTTTGACTTATTGGTGATGGCCTGATGGGTGTTTTATCTTATAACTTATATTTATTTGCTCCCTCAAAATCATTTTCTCCTCTCAAAGACGGGTGAGTTGTAAAAACAAAACTCACTAAATATTCACTTTGGAAAATTTTCTCTCTTTTAATCTTTTACTCAATTACGTGCTTCAACCTATAAAGCTTATAGCTTCATTGTGGTAGGAACATGATATTTAAAATCTTTGTACCACTTTAAAAAGCATCCAATAAATTGAGAGTAAACACGAATCTAGAAATTTTTTTAGCGGACGGAATTAAATAATAATTTATTAAAAGATCAAAATATAATTTTGTAATGTATTAATTTATTATTTTCATATTTTTGAAGGAATTAAATATATATATATTTTTAATTTTAGAGGCTAAACTATAATTTTAATATAAATTAAAATTTAATTTAATCATCTTATAGAGACTAAAATAGTAATTTTCTGTTTTAATTTATTATTATTATTTAAAAATTTGAATTAAAATGATAAATTTTGTAAATATTAATAGCTAAATTTGTTGAATTTTTATATTTAGGATCAAATAATAGCATGTGTAAATATTAGAGGGCTAGTTTTGTTAGACCAACAAAAAAAAAAAGGCCCACATCAATTTAGATCAACTAAAATATATAATTTAAAAAATTTAGTGATTAAATAAATAATAATAATAATAATAATAAAGTAACAAAATAGAACACCAAACATAGTTCGGTGACCATTTTATTGTTTATCATTAGTTTTACACTGCAAACATCAATCACATTTTATTCTAGACTAGTTTTATTTAGTGTTGTTATTTTTTGGCTGGATAATTTTTACGTGACCATGGATCGTAATTGAAGAGATCCTATGCAACAAATTTCATGATTTCAAAGCTAAGATATTTTTTACAGTAATGAAGAAGATGATAAAATTATCAATTAAGAATTAAATTATATTTTACCCTTTTATTAAAAAATAGGTAAATTAGTCTTTATACATTAGATTAAAGAAAAATTGTCATTATATTAAAAATTATATCTATAATTTGACCTCATACGTTAGAACGTGGTACATATGGCACACCACATGCAATTGTTTGGTTATTCTGGTAGTCACGCCAGTATTTATTAGTAAAAATAGATAAGATTTTTAACAAAAATAATCAATTTGTTCTTTAATCTAACTTATAAGGACTAATTTGTCTATTTTTTAAATAAAAGAACAAAATACAATCAAACTCTTAATATAAGAACCTCAATTATATTTTTATTTAAACAAGATCTACAATAAAAAAGATTATGGACCATCATCATATTTATATCTAATATTATCGAAGCATTCATAAAGGCGATTGATATGGAATGAAACTCTAGTAATTTGATTTGATCATTCTAGTTAGATTTACCTAGACTACAATATCTATATGTTGAGGACGTGTTTTACATTATTAGGCATGGAATTTAGATTGCACTTATTTGTTTGAGGAATTTTTGAAGTGTATATCGTGTAATCAAACTATTTTAACAATTTACTTATTTTTATCGGAGAAAGCTTTAATTGTGAGGAAAATTTGTTAGTTCAGTTTTTTTATAATTTATAAAATTTTAAATTAATAATGATAAAATTATATTTTGGTTTCCTCAAAATTAAAAAATTTAATTTAATTTAATTCTTTAAAATTATAAAACATAGATTATTAAAATAGTAGAATTACATTCTCACTATCGTAAAAATATATAATTTAATATCAATCCAAAAAATTTCTAACTTCGCCCTATTGGATTATGAGTAGATGAACTCCTTTTATTCTACAAAAACTTACAGGCAATAGCTTTGGTGCAAAAAACCATGAGATTAAAAATTCTTTGAGTAAACTTATGACCTGATGATTAAGGATATTTAAACTTATGATCTGATGATTAAGGATATTTACCACTTTAAATGTGACCTACGTTTGAGTCATACTGATTATGTTTAGTGTTCGAGCTTTGTCATGTTATTGGAGTTTAAAAAAATTCTTTAAACCACTTTAATGCTATCGAAAGTTCACTTTGATATTATTTTTATTACAACAAAATATATATATGAATTTGAGGGGTTTATGTGCATTTCCCTCTAATTTAATAGATTAGAAATTATAGGTAAAAATCAGCATTGCATAAGTGAAAATTAGTTTTTGATGCTAATAATTCTGGGTAAAGATAGAATCCACGCGAAACATGTTAAAAAAAAAAAAAGAGAGTAAGATGATGATAGCATAAATGACATCAATGAAGCGAGGGCTGTCACTTTCTAAATTTATAATCGTTGCTTGCTTTTTGGTGAAAGCAAAATGTCCACTTGACTTGGGGTCAATATTATTATATATTTTCCTTTGTAAATTAGACAAATAGATGCCATGAAAGAGACAATAGCAATAATTGCTTTCTTTTTCTTTTGTGGAAAATTTGATCTTAAAAGCAAAGTTATGTAAAATTTACAAAAATATTCAAATTTTATTTACCACACGATTAACATAACAAAACTCTCAAAACCCTATTTATAGGTTCTTCTTCAACTTCAACGTGATTAACAGCTACAAGATAAGTCTTTAGTACATTTTAAAATATTGGAAATTATCTTCATAGATTATTTTGGGGCAATTTATTAAAAAAATCCCTTTTATTTCGTTATTTATCGAAATGGCCCGACTTTTTGATTATTTACCAGAAATGACCATTTTTCCCGAAAGTGCGTCCACGTCAGAGCGAAGTCAGGGGACGTGTCAGCAAAATGCTTCCTTGGGGGAGCGTTTTATCCACGTCAGCACAAAGTGCTTCCTTGAGGGCTTTGTGCTGACGTGGATAAAACGCTTTGACCCGTTTTTTTAGGTTATGGTTTTTTATTGTTTTAAGGTTAGGGCTTAGTGATTTAGGGTTTTTTAGTGTTTTAGTGTTTTTTAAGGAAAAAATTAATTTAATTAGATTTGAGGGTTAATTAATTAAATTAACTATGAAATTAAAAAAATCAATTAAGTTAATTTTTCCCTTAAAAATGCTAAAACTCTAAAAATCCTAAACCACTAAACCCTAACCCTAAAACAATAAAAAACCCTAACTCTAAAAAACCCTAAACCCTAATTTAATTGATTTTTTTAATTTCATAGTTAATTTAATTAATTAACCCTCAACTCTAATTAAATTAATTTTTTCCTTAAAAAACACTAAAACACTAAATCCTAAAACCCTAAATCACTAAACCCTAACCTTAAAATAATAAAAATCATAACCCTAAAAAAACAAGGCAAACAGCTTTCCTGGGGGAGCTTTTTGTCCACGTCAGCACAAAGCGTGCACTCAAGAAGCACTTTGTGCTAAAGTGAACAAAACGTTCCCCCAGAGAAGCGTTTTGCTGACACGTCTCCTGACTTTGCACTGACGTGGACGCGCTTTCGGGAAAAATGATCATTTCCGGTAAATAATCAAAAAGTCAAGCCATTTCGATAAATAACAAAATAAAAGGGTTTTTTTAGTAAATTGCCCATTATTTTAGGAAAATATTTAAGTAAAGCTCTCTTAGAAAACAACATTCCATCAACTTCAAAACTCTCAAAGATAAGGATAAGGATGAGTATCCACCAAAGTTCGAACTTCTTTTTTTCATCTCTATATTCTAGCACGAAATTATCTCTTCATTCACTGATTTAAATAAGATGGAATTAAGGCTCTTTATTTTCTAGAATGTCAACCTGAATAAACTTATACATCTGTTCTATAATATGTCCAAACAGTTCATGAGACAACAGAAGACAGTTGCATATTTCAAACCTTTTTGAACAAAACATGGTATTCTCAAAGGTTGTAACAGAAAATTTAAAAACTTATGACAAAATGACTTAAAAGAATAACATTAAATTTTGATTTATAACATTTGAAGTTTTAAAAATATATTTTTCACCAATAAATGATGAGTGAAGTGATAAGAGATTAAATTAATTATTAGAAGTTTGAAGAATGATGTTGGAATCTATCAAATCTGAAATTTTAGAAAGCTATATGGCACCAAAAATTCTACTTTTTGTTTTTTATTGTTAAAATTATTCAAAATTCGTTTAGATAGTACTTGAGAACTATGATTTTAGAATTTGGATTTAGATTTCACAAACATTATAAATTAAGTGATAAACTATTTGAAAAAGGTAGAGAGCCTCAACAAGTAATGTTGTTGAGGCCGTTAAAAGCCCATTTGATCTTCTATTAGTTACAATTCAACCTACTGCTTTAACAAATCAAAAGTGTGAAAAGTTATATAAATTTTTTAAAATTAAAAATATATATACAGTCTTTTCTTTTATTAAAAATACATAAAGTTAAAAGAGAGTAAAATTATAAAAGAATGTTAAAATTTCAGAAAAATTATGGAAAACTTTAAAATTTTCCAGAAATTTAAAAATACACTTTTATTCTTTAAAAATACAAAATATGAAAAGAGAGAAAATAAAAAATATGTAAAAATTAGAAAAATCTCAAAAAATTTAAAAATAAGAAAATTATTATTAAAATAATTTGGATATATTAACACTTTTAAAAAATAATAAACATACGCTTAATAAAATTAAATTTTATTTATTTATTTTCTAAAGTATTTTTATTTTTATACAACCTAAAAGGTATCAATAGGATTAAAACATTAATACACATATCATATTCTTAAGGAAAAATAATTTTAATATTTTTAGATATATATAATTTAGAAAAATCATTTTGAATTAATCTGGACATATTGTTGTCTTGATTTACATTGTATCTGGATAATCCAATGTCTAGATTCATTTTGAACTTAACTTTTAAATGATTTTTTATTAATTTTTAATTTTTTAATTTTTATTTTGTTTAATATTTTAATATTTTTAATAATATTTTATATATTTATAAATTTTAAAAAGTTAAAATTTTAAGAAAAAAATTTATTTTTAAAAATTAAGCTTTAAAATGAATATACTTGAATAACCATAAATTTAAGATTTTAAAAGTACCAAAACCGGGATGGAATAAAAATTCATCACTAATTTAGGACAAGAAAAACATAAATACCAACTTGAGAAAAAGTGACAATTTTAAGAGCTAAATAAGTATTTAAGCTTATTTGTATTTAAATCAATTTATATCTAAATTAAATTTCTAATTCTGTTTAAACAATGATAAGAAATGAAAAGGAAGATATAAATATTAGAGCCAAAAATAAACAATAATAAAAATCACTTACAATTATAAGTAAAACCAATGATAAAATGTATTATGTTAAATATTTTGTAAGCATATTTAGGGTGTGAAATTCAGTATAGATGAAATAACAAAAATAAGGATGAAGCATCATTGAGCTCTCATACTTTGAATCCTTAATTTGGAAATAATAGATGAATTCCACACTGTTTTACCTCGCATTGTGAGGAGCCCCACCCGTCAATGTAGAAATGAAAGGAAGCCATATTGTATATACGGTTGTTTGATACCTCACTTTTAACAAACTCCCCAACATTGAAACCACCATACAAAAGGAACACGTGATCTGACAATCGACTTCCAAACGGAAAGTAGGAAGAACTACTAAACCAATGATTGTCCTTGTTACAGGATTTTAGATGACATTCACATCTAATGCCAAATCCCCCACCAGTATAAGAGTCTGGGAATGAAACAACAGCAGAAGCAACGAAACTTGGAAAGTTTATCCAGCTATTATTAGAGCACCACTCTGAAGGCAATTGGATGTTCATGGAAGATCCTAAGCTTTTGAAATCAAAACATTCTGGGATTTCACTTCCAGGGACGCATGTAATAATGCAAGCTCTTTTTTTGCTTTCTGGGGGTTCCTGTTCGATTGCATTTATGAGAAACATGATTATTATTCAGCATATAGCTATCCAGAAGAAGAAGAAGCTGACCTGATGATAATCTTTTAGTAGAGTGACCATATGCTCAAATGGCATCTCCAACTTTGGTGTTTCAGCACTGTTCACAGCTTTTTGGTCTAGTTGGAAGCAATTGGTAAATAGCCAACCCAAGGATTTACAAAACACTGCTTGCTTCAAAACCTTCTTAATGCTTGAGACTTCCTCTAGTGAAGTGCTGTCATCTGCATCTATATCATTCCCCATACCTTTCTCACCCAGTTTGAAGCAGTTGTTAAATTTCAAATCTAACCTTCGATATGGTTTGTCCTGAAAAACCAGTGCTTGCTCAAAAAGCTTCTTAATGCTTGAGACATCCTCTAATGAAGTACAGTCATGTGCATCTAAACATTCCAGGCTTGGTGGAAGCTCTGGTAATGATTTCAGTCTTTTGCAATTCCGCAAGATTAACTCATGCAAAGGAAATTGTTTGATGGTTGTGGGCAAGTTCTCAAGATTGCTGTCAGATAAATCTAACTTCTTCAACGAGGATAACCCATGGAGGTCTTTCTGATTCACTGGTCTGCGTCCAACTGTAGTAAACAAGTTTTTTACAACTAGATTTGAACAACCACAAAGACTAAGACACAAAAGAGATTTCAATTTATAAAAGCTGTCAGGAAGGCAAACAAGGTTTTCACAGTCGTTCAAGCTCAAATACTCAAGACCAATAAGATTATCAATTGAGGATGGTAATTCCTTCAAAGCCGTTCTGCTTAAATCAAGTTCATACAGTTCCTCCATGGTGTCCATGACTTCTGGGAAAATCTCTAATCTCGAGCAACCTTTAAGATTGAATGTGCTAAGAGATTTCAATTTATAAAAGCTGTCAGGAAGGCAAACAAGGTTTTCACAATTGTTCAAGCTCAAATACACAAGACCAATAAGATTGTCAATTGAGGATGGTAATTCCTTCAAAGCCGTTCCGCTTAAATCAAGTTCATACAGTTCCTCCATGGTGTCCATGACTTCTGGGAAAATCTCCAATCTCGAGCAACCTTTAAGTTCGAATGTCTAAAGAGATTTCGATTTATAAAAGCTGTCAGGAAGGCAAACAAGGATTTCACAGTCGTGCAAGCTCAAATACTCAAGACCAATAAGATTGTCAATTGAGAATGGTAATTCAAGTTTATATAGTTCCTCCATGGTGTCCATGACTTTTGGGAAAATCTCCAATCTCAAGCAACTATGAAGATAGAATGTCTCAAGAGATTTCAATTTATAAAAGCTATCAGGAAGGCCAATAAGGTTTTCACAGTAGTTCAAGCTCAAGCAATCAAGACTAATAAGATTTTCAATTGAGGATGGTAATTCCTTCAAAGCCGTCCCGCTTAAATCAAGATGCCTCAAACTCTCCATGGTGCCCATGATTTCAGGAAAACTACACAGATTTGAGCAGCCTCTAAGATCAAGGTTGGTGAGGGATGTGGCTTTGTAAAAGCTAGGCAGAGATCTAAGATTTTCACAATTTCTGAAATTCAAAAGAGTTAGCTTCTCAAGATGTTGAAGGGATGAAGGAAGGTCACGCAAGTTAGAACAATCGGAAAGGTTTATCTCTTCAAGATTTGTGGCACTTGAGAGGTCCGGGATTCTTACAAGGTTCCGGGAATAGTCGAGTATGATAACCTTCAAATTTACTAAATCCTGCATGCATCACAACATAGTGTTTGATAAATTTGTGTAAATTGAAGGACTATAATGCAACAGATGTGACCAAAATATAAAAAAAGTGCAGCGAAACATTAAACTATCTTCAAAATGGTATATTTGAGTAGTGGAACCAACAAGTTTGATCTCCATTCCAACTCATCGCTCAAATTTTGTTTTCCTTTTAAAATTCAAGCTGAATTTGACATATATAGAAGTTTAAATTATGGTGTTCCCTCGGTAGGCTAATTATTTTTCTATATGCATTTAAATTATAAATTAATTATTATTTTATAATTATATTTTTAGTTAAAAAATTATCGAATATTATTAATAAATTACAGTTTGTGTGTGTCGTAAATTGTTTCTTTAACATTATTGACTTTTCATATAGTTTAGAATGTTGATAAATTAAATCGAAAGTTAATTGATAAAATATTAATAAAATTATAGATTTAAATTTGATCAATTTTAACATAAATTAATATCATGTAAACTCTATTTTTAATTATTTATTAGTTTAACAAAATTACATATATACATATAATAAAATATTTCAAGGAGTTTAGTAATATAAAGGATTCTAACTGAATTCAATTTTTTCCCAAGCTTAAACCTAATAAATTAATGTTATAACTTATTCTTCTTTTTATGCAAAAATAACTTAAATACTAGTCATATGGGAAATGGTGTTTTTCCTGAGCTATTATGAAAACATAACAAAGGGGTAGTTTGAAACTTTATATAATCAAGAAATGGAAATGGAATTTGTTCCAAACATGCTTGCATCAATCTATAAAACGAGGCTTAGATTTATATCAAAAGAAAAAACTGTACCTGTTGTCCTTCCCAGACTTGTTCGAGATGGCTCTCCCTCATATCAAGTTCAACTAGGTACCTTAGATCAAACTTGGTGGGCAAAGATCTCAAAGGGTATCCCTCCCAGTGAAGGTACCTTAGCTCCTCAGGAAATGATAAAAGCCCTTTAAAAAGTAAGATTCTTCCACAAGAATGATAGAATTTGAGAATTCTAAGCTTTCGCATCTTCATCATGGCTGTCGGTTCCAATTCCAACTTTGGAAGTTTGGACATATCAAGTAAAATGCCAGTGAGCCTTTCCGTTCCCTAAACCCAATAGCAGTATATGGAGTCAAGATATAGGCAAAATATGAACTCAAGATAATTATCATATACATGTATGTATTTTATACAAATATGTGTTCGAATAAGAACCAAACATGACTGTCGGACATGGACATGTCCAGAGAAAACGAAGAGTGATGGTAACAAAAGTGAAGGAATTGAATATGGCCCTTACATTGTTTTCTGATAGCACATTATGCTGTCCTCAGGAATGCACAGCCTACTGCGTTTTTCAGGCTTGAAAGGTGATTCATCGCGTACAATATTCCAACCCATCTGTTGCAATAAATCATGCATTGCTATCTGATTTTGTGAAACAGATATAAGAGATTTATCAATGAGATTCTCAATTCCCGAATGTGCAGAGTCATAACAAGCATCCATAATCCTTGTTACATAGTCTCGATGCTTCCCTTTAAAGAAACAAGCAATGTCAAGAAACATTTCTTTCTCTTCACAATCTAGTCCATCAAAACTCCATTTCAACACTTCTTGAATGTCCTTCTTAGGAACTTTATTTAATTTCTTTACTTCACTTTCCTGGTAGGTTTTGGTCTTGCCACACAGAGAGGATCCGATAAGTGTAATGGCTAAAGGGTTTCCATCAGCAACACTTAAAACCATCTCTGATAGCTTCAATTGATATTCTATACGATGACTACTTTTGAAGGCACGTTGACAAAAGAGCTGAACAGATTCATAATAATTTAATTTCTTCACATCATAAATGCGATCCAGATCCATGCCACACTGGATAAGCACTTGTTTATTTCTAGTGGTAACAAGGACTCGACTTCCACGGCCGAACCGATCGATCCCTCCGAATAAAAACTTGAGTTGACTTGACTTTGACACATCATCACAAACTATCAGAACCTTCTTCTTGGAAAGCCTGTCCTTAAGAAAGCCTGATCCGATTGTGGGAGTTGAGATATATAAATTTTCATCTTCTAATATAGTTGAAAGAAATTCCGTACGCAATTTTAATAATTCTCTTTGTTCATCATGTTCTCTCACGTTTGCAATAAAGCAGCATCTTTGGAAACCATTTGAAACATGGTGATAAATGGCGTCGGCAAGTGTAGTTTTGCCTATACCTCCCATACCCCAAATGCCTAGCATTCGAAAATCTGGGAATCCGTCCTGAAATAATGACAAAACTTCCTGCATCCGCCTTTCAATTCCAACTAAACCCTTTAAATTAGCGCTTGAGGTTCCACAATTCAATTTCTTCACTATATCTTCGATAATTTTATCTACCAGAGTTGAGTCAGGTCTATATATTAAAAGAAGAAACAAATTACAGGAGAAATAAAAAGGAAAGAGAAATAAATAAATAAAGATGATAACGTGAATCCTCAATTGATTCATAGGGTGACTTATAAAAAGAAGACATTCAAATACAGATGCAGAATTCAAATTTCACTATCTACAGCGCTTTTTAAATCCTCAAATTATAACTTTTTTCTTTGAAAATAAATATATCAATAGATTTTATACATGAGAGAATGGTATGAAGGCGTCATGAACTTTGAGTTCAAGAGAATGGTGTGAAGATATAGAAAACGCAACAAACAATAACATTGTTCAAGAACAGATTCTTCCTATTTTTTCTCTATGCCTACAAAATTATGGCCCTTCAATATATGACAAAAAAAATTTAAAAGGGGAAAAGTTAAGTCTTTCATATCAAGTATCTGCCCCTCAACTCGAATCTGGGTAGCATAAATGAATCACTGCTTGAAAAAAAAAAGTCTTTTTAATCTCTCTGCTTCCAAATCAATATATGCATATATTTAAAAAAGGATTGAATGTAAAGAAAAGGCGTTGCAATTACCGACTGACTTGTGAATCCCAACCGGATAATTTGCCAGCTGCAGTCAAAGCACTTCTCCAGGTTTTCACCTTTTCAAGCTCATGCTTGAAATTTTCTTCATGTTTTGCAAATGCTTCTGCAAAACTCCCTCTTTGGTTCCGTACATCTCTTGGGTCTACACCGTAAAAAACAGGAACAATGCATTTGTTGCAGTCCATGATCTTGACCAGCTCAGCCAGGCACCATTTGGAAGAAGCGTAGTCTTTGGAGAAAACAATGAGTGAAACCCTGGATCCTTGAATGGCCGTCAACAGTGCCCCTGAAATTTCATCTCCTTTTCGAAGCTCCCCATCGTCTATAAAAGTTTGGATATTCTTTCGACACAAATCTTTGTACAGATGACTCACGAAACCATCACGAGTATCCTTGCCTCTGAAGCTAAGGAAAACATCTTGCCTCTGAAGCTAAGGAAAACATCGTATGTCCTTGCTTTGATCATATCAGCAGCAGCAGAAGATTTATTGGAAAACATATTTGGTTGAGCAGGATTTGATGAAAGATTATTGGAATATGAGTAAATGAACAGTTTTTAATGTCAATTACGCTGATAGCTTTCTTAGAAATTAATCAAATTTCTTTAGTTTGGCGTGAGGGACATGGGCATTCAAAAAAAAAAAGAAAAAAAATGAATCTTTTAAGACCGCCGAATGTTAACTTCGTGGGCAGCATAAAATATTAGTGACTAGTTTAAGATAGTACCATATTTGATTAAACAATTTTAAAATTATATATTAAATACGTTTTACTGTGTTAAAATTTAGAATTGATAATATTGATGTATTGTTTTTATAAAAATCATTTTTTCTTTAATAAATAAAATAAATAATCATATCTCGAAGAACTTATAAAATTTGATTTTTTTTAAATATCAGTCATGTATAACATAAAGAAATAATATATTGTTTGGTAGATTAGGTAGTACAAGTGTTATATTTTGTTTGGTAAAAGTGCTGAACAAATAATAATAACGTATTGTTTTATAAATAACATTTATGTTTATAAAAATTTAAAATATATATCTGAAATCGTTTTAAACCTTTGAAACCATGTAAAAATTACAGTTACATTGATAGTTTTTATCTCTAATATTATTTAAGCATTAATAAAGGTGATTGATATGGAAGGAAATTCTAGTGATTTCATCTGATCATAATAGCAGGATTTACATGGACTACAACATCTATATATTGGGACGTGTTTTACATTATTAAGTATGGGATTTAGATTTCAAACTCCAGTGATATGGAACGGAGCTTCTCGCTGTGATCTATATAAAAGTTTCGATATTCTTTCCACACAAATCTTTATACAGATGACTTACGAAGCCATCAAGATACTATCCTCACCTCTGAAGCTAAGGAAAACATCGTATGTCCTTGCCTTCATCATATCAGCAGCAGCAGTTGTCAGAGCACTTCTCAAGGACTTCACCCTTTCAACATCATGCTTTGCAAATGCATCTGCAAAACTACCTGTTTGTTTCCGTTCATCCGAGGTGTTGGATATTTGACGAAGGAAACATTGAGACGGAAGCAAAAAGAATAAAAAATTTGAAGAAGAATCGGCTTGTCAGCTACTGTTTCATTAAAAACTGATTGTCATAAGAAAGCTTAAATAAGCTAAAAATAATAATAAAATAAAGCTTAAATAAGCTAAAAATAATAATAAAATAATTATAATTTGACTTAATCTAGTTACTAGATTCATATTTTTTTTTTCATTTGATTTCAGTCTAATCAATTGTCACAATGTCTAATCAAAAAGTTATTATTATTTCAATACAAATTGGTAATTTGCAGAATGAAGAGCTCCCAGTTGAGCTGAGAACCTTGATGAGCTCGTAGTTCGCATGAATGGTTGTTTCGTAATACGAGGGATCTACATCGTAAAAGACAGGAAAAACAAAGTTGTGCCCATTCAACTTCTTGCAGTCCATAATCTTTGTTGAATGTTGGTCAGCATGTAGCATCAGTAGCAGCAAAGAAGCAAGCCATGCAGCCCGAGACATGCAGAAGCTACTGTACCAAGTGCCGCTAATGGAATTTAGTTCATTTTTGTTCTTGTTTAATTGATGACTTGTAATTTAGTTGTTTTTGAACTTAGTAGGTGAAGTACTTGATGTAATTAGGTGATGTTATGCTGATAAATCAGCTTTGCAAAGTGTACAAGCTTCATTTTGTTAAGTTTCAATGTATTAGTGGAGTTAGGTGATTGTTTAGGTAACCTTACTGATTTTGACAAGCTGATTGCTTGGTTTATGTATTGGCATTATGCCATTATTCATTCTTAATGAAAATGTTCATCATTTTTCATCCAAGAAACTCTTCATTGTTCCTTGTGTGAGTACCCAAATTTGCCCGGGCCCAAACCATTGACCGGCCCGAACATAAAAAATAATAAAAAAACAAAAGGCCCAAATCCTACCCATTTTACAAACAAATCCTAAACCCTTAACCCAATCGGCCCAATAGGCCCAGTGTCCAAACTAAGCCTCAGCTAGCCGAAACCTTAGCTAGCCTCAGCGCCACGCCTCCCCTTTGCTGCCCACGTGCTTCAGCAGCGCATTCGATGCCCGAGGACCGGCTCTGCCCATCCTTTGCACCAAAATGGAAGTCTCCGCCCCGTTGACCTTTGTGCGTCTGCAAAAGAAGGCAAAAAAAAGAAACAAAACAAGACCACAAAGCAGAGAGCAGAAACGAGGCAGGAAAAGAAGCAAAATCGACAATAGCAATAATAAAATCAATTGTATTTCAGCTATAAAGCCCCAACAAAAAAATAGAGATTTTTTACATAATATCAATCAAAAAAATTTCAAAGAAAAGAGGTGACTGTTCTTTTTTTCTCTTTCAATTTGATTCAATACTTTACTGTTTTCTTTTTTTCGTGGTTTTTCTTTATTTTTTTCATTTTTTGGACTATTTATAAAAAGAAAAGAAAGGGATAAAAGCGAGTAACTCACCTGAATCGTAGACCGTTGGTATATATCGGAGTTTCTTCTCCGTTGAAACCAGATCTAATAAAGAGGGTGATACTATCTTTTTGATTCTTTGCTATCATAGAGGTTAGATTCTTGATTGCGGGTCTGAACGGGGTTAGAATCCGAACAGACCACCCTCCGTCGGCCACCGTTTGCGGTGGCTACATGGTGGCTTGGGCTTGTCCTCTTTGGGGTTTGGATGGATGAAAACAGCTAGGGTTAATATCAAAAAGGGAAGGGTTGATTGATCTATTAAAGAGGGCTTTATATGCTTGAGAAAACGACGTCGTTTGGGGCCTGTTCTGGTGGCCTCAAAACGACGCCATTTTATGTTATGCCTGTGCAACTCGACCCGACCCGCTAGGCAGACCCGCACGTTTCTGAAATGGATGGGTTAATTTCTTCTTTAATCCTTCCGTATTTTCGTTATCATCCAATTTCATCCTATTACTTGATTTTACTTCCTAATTTCACCCTTTTATTTTATTTTTTACGCGATTTGACCCCTCTATTTATCAAAAAATGGTGCGTTCAGGATTTTGGGGATATTTTTCTAATTAACCCTCCATTTCCTTTGCATATTTCATTTCACCCCTTTTGTTTTCTTTTTATTTTGTTCTATCTTTCCTTTCAATTCGATTTAAATTTCAATTAGTCTTTTATTTTATTTTATTTTAATTCATTGGTTCATTCACTTATTTAGTTGTTTATATATGTTATTCGTTTATGTATTTATGTTAATTCTTGTACTCAATTGTTAGTTGTTCTCCCATCCTTTTTATTCATCACTTTTTGCATATATTTTTTACCTATTGACTTTATCATAATTAGTATTATATTATTATTAGGTATTTTAAGTCTATTCTACGCATTTTAAACTATTATTTCTTTTTAATTTTTTATGTATTATCTATTTTAATCTATCATACATACTATTACGAAGCCTTATATGTCCCTTTTGTTTTAAATTAGTTTATACATATAATATGTATTTTAAAATTTCTTATATATTATTTAGTTATATTGATTTATATGTTAATCGTTTCAAATGTTTTTTATTGTTATTTATTTTAAACTTCCTATAAACTACTTATTTTATTTCATTTGTTATTATTATTATTATTACTATTGCTATCATCATATTATTAAGTTAATTAATTTTATATTGATTCCGTCATTTTTTTTCTTTTGTATTTATCTACATTATTATTACTATTATTATCGTATTTATTTTTGGACATATCATACATTTTAAATTATTATAAATTTTAAATATTTTATATATATCACTTCTTTTAAATCATCATACGTAGTATTTATTTTGAGATTCTTGTACATATCTTTATATTTTAAATTATTACATGTATACATATATATTTTTATTTAAACGTTTTATATACATTATTTTACTTCAAATTTCTCTTTTCACATTATTCATTCTAAATATTTCACACGTCATTTGAGTTAAACCATCTTATATATTATCTATTTTAAATTTTTATATGTTATTTAGTTACACTATTTTATATGAAAACTATTTTAAATTCTTTTTACTATTTATCGTAAACCTTTATTATTATTAATTCTAAGACTTTATATGTTACTTATTTTAAACTTTTATATATATTATTTATCTTGGATTTTTATACATATATATATTTTTATTTAAATTATTTTTTGTACAATATTTATTTTAAATTTCTCTTTTACCCATTATTTATTTTAAACTCTTTTATAAGTTATTTTAAAGGGTTCTTTTTATTTTGTGTATTATTCATCTTGATTTATTTAACATATTGTTTATTTGAAATTTGCTTTATATATTATTTTATTTTAAATTGTTTTACATTTTATTCATGTTAAATCTTTTTCATACGTCGTTTATTTTGAACCATTCTTTAGCATTATGAGTTTTAAATCTTAATTATTTCATTGGTTATCAATTTTAAACTTTCACCCTATTTGCTTTGAATCGTTTTTTTCGCATGTTATTTTACGTTGTTTGTCTTTGATTATTGATTGGCTTAGCTCGAATCACGTTGTATACCAAACTCCAACGTATTTGTTCAATATAGACTTTATTCAAAACAAAATGAACGTGCATCATCAAATGCTATACTTATTATTATTCAAAAAATAAAAATTTCAAAATAAGGCAATGTTTCGCATTTTGGAACATCGAAGAATTGTGCCCTAACTTACGGGGTTTCGATTCTCTCGTTGATTTTAAATAGCTAAATATCCCTTTGAGTTTTTAAAATACACGGGATTCCAATTTAAATTAAAGACGACCTTGCACTCGGGAATTCATGGTATTGTGTCCTAACTTATGGGATGTGATACTCCAACATCTCGAGATAAGGAAATCATTAACAATCGTTTTGAGTTAATTAAAGAATTTTAACATCAATGTTAATAAAAAAAAAGGATCGTATTTCAAATCCATTCCCGATTTTTAACTTTCGACATTAAGACACTAACTAATCAATTCGGTACCAACTTTGGGGCGTGTTGGGGTGCTAATCCTTCCTCGCATGTAACCGATTTCTGAATCCTTTTCTCTTGAGTTTCGTAGACCAAAAACACTGTTTTAATAAACTAAAACGTTTTATTAAAGCAAACGTTTTATTAAAGCAAGGGTGATCCGATCACACCTAATAAAGATCGGTGACGACTCCCCGTTTTAATTTTCATTTTCAAAACAAAGTCGATTCCCGTTTTCAAAAAAATGGTTTCAACACCTTGCCTATCTCAAAATTCTGTTTTAACTCTGTTTGTTTCTTCTGCAATTATCGAGCCTTGCTGCTCAAGCTTCTTCTGAACTTTGCTTGTTCTTTGCTCACAAAACCATCACGAGTATCCTTGCCTCTGAAGCTAAGGAAAACATCATATGTGCTTGCTTTGATCATATCAGCAGCAGCAGCAGAGGAAGAAGAAGAAAAAGAAGATGTTGAAGCAAGCATATTGATGTTTTGCCGGATTTGATGAAAGATAATTGGATTATGAGTAAAGCTACTGTGTTTTAAGATAATTACTCATAGATTTGGTTGTTTCTTAGAAACTTATAGGCTATAGCCATACATCAACTGGTAAAGCGTGTGGGACCTAAAACCTTCAGATTAATTGTACCACTTTAAGTGCCTCCAACTAATCGAGAGCTACATTTAAAGCTTTGGGTTAACCTATCCCTAACTTGTGATTGAAATTATATTCCAATCACTCTACTTTCAGAAATTTTATAATCACCACTAATATTAACTTCCGCGGCATGTTAATTTAAAGGATTAATAATAAGTTTAGCCCCTAAACTATATCTAAAATATTAATTTGATACTTCTAAATCTTTTCTCAATATAGAAGTCTTATGAATTTCGTTCGAGGATTCAAATCAATATTTCTTGAATTTAAAAAAATAGAATTTTAATAAGAAATTTTAAAAGTTTCAAATTGATAATTTAGTTATAGTTTTGGACCTAATTTGGTTATTAACACTTTAAATTAACATGCCACACTACCTTTTTAAAAGAAGTTAACATATGAGTGAAAAAATGTAACCATTTGATAACTTTAATGACAATTATATAACTTTAGAAGGTAAAGTGTAATGATTTTTTTACCCTCCAACTTTTTAAAAAATTAATTCTCTTGCGTTTTTGTGGAATCATTCTAAAATAGATGGTAAGGTTAATGTTTTTTAACTTCATAATTGATGTAGCATACACATGGATGACACGCTAGTATTTAATTAATTTTAAAATTTTAAGAATTTAAAATCATTTAAATTATTTAAAAGTACAAAATTAAAAATATATATTTTAATATTTAATATTTAAAAAATTAATTAAATGTTAACATGTCATCCGTATGACAATCCATGTGCATGCCACATCGAAAAGTTAATAAATATTATTTTTCCATCCATTTTAGGATAATTTGACAAAAATACAAGTTTAAAAGATAAAAGAGACGAAAAATTAAATTGAGCACTAAAAGATATTTTTAATTATAACTTTAAAAGAACATTTTGATTAATGATTTGGTTTATTTCATAATAATTTTTTTAATATTATATTATTTTTATTTATTAAATACGCAATATTTATATAAATTTTTGTATAGTATCAATAAGATTATTATATATGTTGTAACCATTTTTTTTGAAAAACGGGAATCGACTTAGATTTTGAAAATAAAAATGAATAGAGGAAGTCGCCACCAATCCTTTTTTTGATGAGGTGTGATCGGATCACCTTAAATTTGTAACACCCTTCGCCCGTATCCCTCGCCGGAACAGGGTTCGAGGTGCTACCAGATTTAAACTTATCCATTTATATAAAACCAGACCATAAAAATTTTTGATCAATTTTAAACTTTTCATACACACGTATATTATCCTTTAATCGGGCTTACAAGGCCCAAAATATTCATGAGGCATTATTAAATATTTACCAATATCTTAGTCTTGTATCATTTACTTACTCAACTTTACAACCCTATACATGCCATAGACTCGAAACACTAAGATTTACTTACGCCGATAGCGTAGACTTGACAATGTGATAATATCTCTGACGGCCTCCAACCCGAGCTAACCTGGCAACCCTAGGGAATATGGGAAAGAAAAGGGGAGTAAGCTTTACGCTTAGTAAGTTCATAAGAAAACAATAAGTAACTCATTAACAAGTTTTATCAATGTTTACAACATAATCACAAATTCACTACAAGTTGTCTTCCTGAGCAATAGTAACTAAATTATTTATAACTGGAGCTACAAAACTCCAAATCAATTGCCGTTAATTTTCCCTAAAAATAGACTCATATATCTTCCATCCATAAAATTTTCAGAATTTTAGGTTTGGCCAATCAATACCAAATTTTTCTTAAAGTTTCCCCTGTTTCACTATTTGACTAATCTGACCACTCTTTACTACAAATCAAATTTCTCATTGTACAGAATTCAAAATATGTTCTATTTGATTTCATTTGAAACTAGACTCATTAAGGAGTCTAAGAATATAAATTTTATCTTATAACCATTTTTGTAAAAATTATAATGATTTTCTAAAAATAGAATAGGGACCCTTAAGGGACCCCGAAGTCATTTGACTCTATCCCACGCCACTTCAAATATCTCATTATCAGCAATTCTTTTGCTTACACGGTTTCTTTTATAAGAAACTAGACTCATTAAGATTTAATTACATAATTTATTCAGCTTCTAACACAACTCCAACAATTTATGGTGATTTTCCAAAATCACGTTACTGCTGCTGTCCCAAGCAGATTTATTACAAATTTACTCTTTCACACATTCTTTGCATTCACATTATTTAAACATGTATATCACCAATCAATTTCATCACATATCTATAATTTCACTCAAGCATAATCTCAATACAATACATCATGCTCAATGATTCGCACACAACCGTTCAAATTAGCAATTATAAGATGATTCCGCACATAGTCCAACCTTATCGATAATTTACAATGTTTTTGCCCTTACTCACATATATGACATAGGCATTTTTACCTATGTTTCTCATTTCACATTCATGATTCAATTCCAATCGATCTAACATGCATAAGAATATATCACATACCGCCAACTTAATGCATTGAACAAATTCAATTCTTGATTTAACACAAGGTCTCATAGTCTTAGACTTTTATCAAATCAAGGCATTTAGCACTGCTAGGTTTTAAACCCGATAATATTATTCACCGGGTTAAAGCTTGCTAGGCTCAAAGCCCAAATATCACCATTATAAAGTCGTCTCATAAACAATTCATATAATATAGCATGTATACTGTTCACTTTGCTCTATTTAATCATTCAATCACAATTTATAATTTCCTTTGAATCATTAGATATTTTGCACACTAAGTGTCATTCTCAATATCTCGCACACTAAGTGCCATTCTCAATATTTATTAATTGAGTACCATATTTGATTGCCCCGCACACTAAGTGCCACATTTTGTCGATATGTCGTCAGACATTAAAATATTCACGTATATACAATTTATACAATATTAAAGCAATAGAAACATCAATTTAACAATGCTTATTGCATACGAACTTACCTGGCTAAATTGTAGAGATACCAAAGTTCAGGAGCATTTTGGTAATTTTCTCATTTTTCTCGATTTTCCACCCGATCTTGATCTAAATTAATAATTTTATTCAGTATATTAATTTAGACATTAAAACACCTCATTTCATACAATTTGGTCATTTTTATCATTTTTACAAAATTACCCCTAAAGTTTTACTTTTATTCATTTTAGTCCCTGAGCTCAAAACATGCAAATTAACCATTTTTAACCATAATTAAGCTTAGCCAAATGTTCATAGTATCAAAACAGTCCATAATTCACTTTATGGAAAAATTATAGTTTTGCCCCTAATATTTCAACTTCTTTACAATTTAGTCCCTATATCATAAAAATGAAAATTCATGAAATTTAGTAAAATTTACTATAGACGAATATCACTAGTGTCTCTAGCAGCCCACACATTTCATTTATTTGACATTTTAACCACTAAGTTTTCACATTTATCAATTTAGCCCTTAATTGTCAATTTCACAAAAATTCACTTAACAAAAAGTGTTTAACTATCAACAAGGACTCATATTCTTCCATTAAATTTCAAAGCCCTATTATACTCATCAATGGCAAATATCAAACTATTCAATGGTTTTGCAAAATAGTCCCCTCAATAGATAGATTAAGCAACAACGATCCGAAAATATAAAAATAATTAAAAGCGGGACTAGAAATGCCTACCATGCATTAGCTGAAAGTTGGAAGCTTCTTCCATGGCTTCTCAAGCCTTCATATTCGGCTGGTAAAAAGAGAATGAAAAAGATGACACCTTGATTCTTTTATTATATTCATTTTATTATTATTTTTAACCAATTTACAATATTAACCTTTATACACTTTATTTATTACACCAAATGCCAAGCCATCATATCCCACTATCTCTTTAATGGGATAATTACCAAATAAGGACTTCTACTTTTAAGTTCTATATCTATTTAATACCTTTAGGTTATAGAACACAACTTTTGCACTTTACACAATTTAGTCCTTTTTGTTTAATTAACTATCGAAACGATAAATTTTTTTCAACGAAACTTTAATACCATCTTATTGCCACTACGTAAATATTTATAAAAATATTTACGACTCGGTTTATAGAAATAAGGTCCCGATACCTCATTTTCTAAACCCACTTGACCTTAGGGTCATACCACTTGAACTTAATAAATCGCTTATAAAACAAAAATCACAATATCAAAAACATTTTTAAAATCACAATTAACTTGTAAATATTAAATATAATATTTACCAACCTACTCGTTCGAATTTGGTGGCCCCGAAACCACTGTTCCGATCAACCCTAAAAGAAAGGGCTGTTACAAAATTAATCATTTTAATAAAAGTTAAGATTTACTAAAGCGATAATTTTGGTCTCTGAAAATCGAAAAGCGAGTTCGAGAGTCGATTTACATACGAGGAAGGATTAGCACCCTCGTCGCCCAAAATTGGTACCTAGTTGATTAATTAGTGTCTTAGTGTCAAAAATTTGAAAACTTGAAAGAATTTAAAATACGATCCCTCTTTGTATTAATGCTAATTTAAAAAATGATTGAATAAATTAAAACGGGTGTTAAGGACTCTCTCATCTCGAGGTAATAAAATATCATGCCCAGTAAGTTAGGACACGGCATCTTGAACTTTGAGACTGAGCTTGCCTTTTATTTAAAATTAATGTATTTTAACTTCTTTTTCAAAAGGATATTCGGTTAGTTAGGGTGAATGAAGAAAATCGAAACCCAGTAAGTTAGGACACGTTTCCTCTAATTTCCTAACACCAAATATTGCATTTATTAATAAAAATCTTATCCCGAGGTAACAAAATGTCATACCCGGTAAGTTAGGGCACAACACCTCGTATCTCCGAGAATGTTTCAAAACTCGTGTCGCGATTTAAAAGAGTATTCCGTTATTTACGTTAAATGAGAAAAATCGAAACCCAGTAAGTTAGGGCACGATTGTCTTGAATTACCAAATACGGAATATTACTTTTATGAAAGAATTATTTTAAGGTATCGAGTAAAAAACATAATGTGATTTATAGTAAAACATAAAAGCAAATTATGGTGCTTATACGCAATAATAAGCGTGACAGTGTCAAACATAATAATACGAGCAATTATGAAAGGTGAAATAATAGCAAGGCTAGTAAACAAACGCATGAGGAAAACAAAATGATCGAATACATAAGTAAATTAACGAATAGATAAAATGAATAAAACATGGAACAAAAAGGCAATGATAACGAAAACGATAATAATAATAATATAAATAATAATGGTATAAAGCGATAATGATACATATGATATTAAACATGATAATAATAGTAATAACGTAAATATGAAGTAGTAGGGAACATACGTATACATAAAATATATAATACTAGATAAAAAAGTACACGATATTTATTGAAAGCGGTAATAATATACGTAAAATTTATTAATGACGATACATAAATATATACATGATATATATATGAAACATATACATAATATAGCTATATAAAAAAATACACAACATGTATGGTATATTAAAAAAATAGTATTAAAACATAATACATACATATAATATAAGTATTGATAAAAAGCTAATACTAATAATAGTAATAATAAAATGCTAATAAATAATAGATATAGTATAATAATGGAAATATAAATAGATAATAAACATAATAGATGAGTAATAAGAAAATAAAATATAATAATAATCATAATACAGTGGTAATATAGTAATTACAAAGATGATGATAATAATAATAATATTAAATCAAAGTAAATAATAATACTATATACAACTATACATATATATTTACGTATATAATAAAAATACGCACTACTATATAATAATAATAATAATAATAATAATAATAATAAAGTATAGGAATACGAAAAGCAAATATAATAAAAATATTAAATCAAGGTAATAAAAACAATACTATATAAATATATATATATACATAAAAGCATACATTAATATAGAATAACAATAGTAATAATAGTAATAGAAGTGACAATAATAATGGCATTAAAATAAAATAAATATAAATACAATCAATAATAATGGTAATAAAAAATAGAGCAACAAATAATAACACATTAATAAAATACCAAGGACATGTTAATAATAACGGATTAATGAATTAATGATAAAATGAATAAATAAATACACAAAAAAATAAAGTATAATCATAATAGTAATATTATCAAAATAATAATAATAATAATAATAGTGAATTAAAGTAATAATGATATATTAAATATGTTAATTTAGCATATAATATGGAAAATAAAAAAAGGACCAATTTGAACTTAAAAATAAGGATTTGGGGCGAATTCAAAATAAAAGAAAAAATGGAGGAACCAGCTTAAAAGGCGAGGAAATCATGGAGGGACCAGACGGGGAAATATCCCCTCCCTCCAAAACGATACCGTTCCATCAACTATCCCTCAAATGGTCAGAGGACCAAATTAAAAAAGATTAAAATTACTAGACAGAATTAAGAAAATAAAAAACTGGATTAAAATATAACAGAAATGCGGAAGGACCGCGCAAGCAATTATCCCAATTGGCAGAAACATGCGGATCCTAATGCTCGCGGGTCGGGTCTTCGGGTTTGGCGTGAAACGACGCCGTTTTGGGGAGGGAATGTTTGCCCCAAACGACGTCGTACCAGGGAGGTTATAAAAGCAAAATTTTTTGTTGAAATTTCATTTTTCTGAGTTTAAGAAAAAAAAGGGGGAAGGGGGGGAGCTTCTCTCTGCAGATGGCGAGGGCTCCGGCCAAAGGTCCGGTCATCACCCGCCATAGGCGCCGGCGCGCCGGCCACCTAGGTAAATTTTTTCTTTTTTTTTTTATATTTTTTTATTATACTTAATATATATATATATATATATATGTGTGTGTGTGTGTGTGTGTATTGTTTTAATGGAAGGGATATTATATGTACAAACAAATTCGAAAAGAAAAATAAAAATGAAAAGAAAAGTGGATAAACCTTCGATTCGGTCTTCGATCTATTTTGCTGCGGTTTTTGAGTTAGTGTTTTAGTCTGTTTTTTATTATATTCTCCTTTTGTATTTTGAAAGAAGAAAAAAAAAAAAGAACCCTTTACAATCTCCTCCCCTAGGCTTTTATAAAGCCATTACATATATATTTTTTTATATTTTTACTGCTGTTTGCGTGTCCATCTTGCAGGAGCAGTTGGGGCGGTGCTGAGTAGGTGGTGGCAGACGTCGGTGGTGGATGGGACAGGCATGTGGTCAGAAGACCTTAGGTGCGGCGCACCTAGGGTTTGTTTTGTGTTGTTTTTTTTTATTTTGGTATTGGGCTAGGGTTAGACATTGGGCTGATGTAATTGAGTTAAGTTTGTTGGGTTTTAAGTTTAGTGGGTTTTTGAGTAGATTTGGTTTAATTTGGGCCCGCAAATTGGGCTTGTACAATATATATTTATTTTTTTCTTATAGCGTATATCTAAAATCATTCTAATTTTCCCGGGAAACAATATTTCAAAATTTAATTGAATTTAAGTAATTAATTAAATCTTTAAATCGAATTTTTTAAAAATTTCTTTAATACTATTAATTTTCTTGACTCAAATTTTATTGTCGATGCGTAGCATAAAATTTATGTCATGTACGCTTATATTTGATTGCATAGTACATTAACCACACATATTGTAGGTTTTTATTTTTAATTTTTAAGTAGAAAACTAAAATCCAATCCAAAAAATAATTTAAAATAATTGCTCTTTGCCCGTTGGATCATGAAAACACAAAAGCAAACGCGAACTGTGAGTTTACCAGGTTACTTGTCATAATCTATGGGTTTTTATTCAATTAATAGATGAAATTGAAACAAAATGTGTTTTTTTTAGGCTTTCAACACTCAATTTAACGCTTCAAATGACAAAGGTCCTTATAATTCAGTTTTGAAAGTTTGTGGTTCATATTTTTCAAGTGTGATATCTATAATCGTATTTTGTATTTTATTATCACTTAAATTTTGTATCCTTATTCAAAACATGTAATTCTTCGATCTATTGATTATTGGTGGATTGATTGTTTTCATAGCAATAGACATCTCGATTTTGCCTTAGTTTTATTTAATGATATTATCAAGCGAATTGGCAGGGAGCTTACTCGCACTCTCACCTTACCCTTTGGCACATTCTTATCATACATTTTTAAATGCCTAAACATCTCAACCCATGTTAATCCTCCTATGGTCGTTAAATTTCAACTCATTAGTTTTCATGTTCTTCATCGAGCTAGTTTTAAATTAGACAACTCTATTACCAAAACTTGGGTTAAGGATGACAATCATAATCCTCTAGATGTTGACGATGAAGATTTTGGAGAAGCTCATGGTGATATTCCTCTGGTCGAGCAGGCCCCTCCATCGACCTTTTCATCTGTTCAACCTTCTGCTCTGACTCAATCCGACGACATGTCTACAGTCATTTTTGGTGTTATTACTTCCTTAAGTGAGGAGTTTAGAAGTTTTCGCACCAGTATAGATGATAGACTCTCTAGGATGGAAGACAATATTGCTTTTTTTTATGTCTCAATTTCCTCCTCCTCCTCCACCTCAAGAAGATTAAGATGCATTTTATTTTCTCATGCATTTCACTTATTTGCACATTTTCCTATCTCTATGATTAGAACTTAATGTTTATTTTAGTATCTTGTTTTTAGATACATGATGTTTATTTTCCTTTCACCTTTCTCAATTTCCATTATTGAATTAACTAAGTTTCTTTTAAGTTTTTTTTTGGGAGAAGAGAAGGAAATGTAAATTTTTGATGTTTTGGTTGATTATGTTTATGAGTAATCTTTTAATGCCAACATCAAGTGCTCAAATTTTCTCTTCAATCTTTGTTTCCAAATTTTATAAAACCATTATTAAAAATAATTATAAAACCAAAGTCATTTATTCAATTTAAACTTTAAAAGGGAGTAACAAATTTACCAAAATGTTTTGTTATATCAAAAGGGGATTATTAAACTAATTTTATTTGATAACTTATTTTGATATAACAAATAAAAATATTTTAAATGAAATTTGTTTTTGAACAAAAATTTATTAAGCTCAAAGCATAAATATCATTTCAAGACTTTCAATCTCTTTGAAAATGCTTTCAACACTTAGAAAATTTTGACAAGATTCAAAAATCATTTTAAACTCTTAAACTTGATTAAAACAATTTTATCATTTTGAAAACTGCTCCCAAAACAAAAGTATCAATATTTTCTAAAAATATCGATACCCATATGAATTTATTGATACGATTATTTTATTTCGATATCATTTTTAATAATATTTTAAATTTTTTGAACTTTTAAATTTTATTTAATACTTTTATAAAATTTAATAATATTTTATATATTTATAAAATTTTTAAAATTTAAAGTTTATAATTTGTTTTTAAATTAAGCTTTGAAATAAATTAACGTGGACAACTATACATCCAACTTCGTTCCAATAAAAAAAATTTTAAGTATTCCTTTTAATTTTTTATTTTTTAAATTTTATATTTTTATAACGTGACATAATCTAAGAATGTTACATGTCTCAAACTTAACATCATTATAAATAAAAAACCAAAACCGTCAACATAATGAAATTTCAGTACTAATAAATTGGGAGAAAAAACCATAAATATCAACCTGTGAAGAAGTGACAAATTCAGGGGCTAAATGAGTATTTAAGCCTATTTATATTTAAATCAATTTACACATGCATTAAAATTTTAGTTGTGTTTAAATGATAAGAAATGAAAAAAATATAAATTTTGAGCGAAAAATAAACATTAATAAAAACCACTTACAATTATAAATGAAAACAATGATAAAATGTGTGATGTTAAATATTTTGTAAACATATTTAGGCTCTGAATTTCAGTATAGATGAGATGAAGCATCATTGAATCCTTAATTTGGAAATAATAGATGAATTCCGCACTGTTTTACCTTGCATTTGGACGAATTCCACTCATCAAGGTAGAAATGAAAGGAAGCTACATTGTAAATACGATTGTTTGATGCCTCACTTTTAACAAACTCCCTAACACCGAAACCATCATATACGAGGAACACGTGATCTGACAATCGGCTTCCAAACGAAAAGGAGTAAGAACAGCTAATGTCATGATTGTCGCCATTACAGGATTTTAGATGACATTCAGACGTAATGCGAAACCCCATACCATTATAAGAGTCTGGGAAAGAAACAGCAACAGAAGCAACGAAGCATGGAAAGTTTTTCCAGCTATTATTAGACCACCACTCTGAAGGCAATTGGATGTTTATGGAAGATCCTAAGCTTTTGAAATCAAACCATTCCGGGATTTCACTTCCAGGGACGCATGTAATAATGCAAGCTCTTTTTTTGCTTTCTGGGGGTGCCTGTTTGATTACAATTATTAGAAACATGATTGATTATTCAGAACATAGCTATCTACCAGATTGAAGATATATAGAGAAGAAGAAACTGACCTGATGATGATCTGTTAGTGCAGTGACCATGTGCTCAAATGGCATCTCCAACTTTGGGGTTTCAGGACTTCTCACAGCTTTCTGATCCAGTTGGAAACAGTTGGTAAATAGCCAACCCAAGGATTTACAAAACACTACTTGCTTCAAAAGATGCTTAATGCTTGAGACTTCCTCTACTGAAGTGCTGTCATATGCATCTATATCATTCCCCACACCTTTCTCACCCAGTTTGAAGCAGTTGCTAAATTTCAACTGCAAGAATCGATTCGATCCATCCTCACAAAACAGTTCTTGCTCAAAAAGCTTCTTAATGCTTGAGACATCCTCTAATGAAGTACAGTCATGTGCATCTAAATATACCAGGCTTGGTGGAAGCTCTGGTAATGATTTCAGTCTCTTGCATTTCCTCAAGATTAACTCTTCCAACAAAGGAAATTGTTTGATGGTTGTGGGCAAGTTCTCAAGATTGCTTTCAGATAAATCTAACTTCTTTAACGAGGCTAACCCAGGGAGATGTTTCTGCTTCACTGGTCTGCCTCCAATGGCAGTAAACAAGTTTTTTACGACTAGATTTGAACTACTACAGAGACTAAGATGCAAAAGAGATTTCAATTTATAAAAGTTATCAGGAAGGCAAACAAGGTTTTCACAGTTGTTCAATCTCAAACTTTTAAGACCAATAAGATTGTCAATTGAGGATGGTAATTCCTTCAAAACTGTTCCGCTTAAATCAAGATCCCTCAACCTCTTCATGGTGTCCAAGATTTCTGGGAAGGTCTCCAATCTTGAGCAATCTCCAAGATTAAATTTCTCAAGAGATTTCAATTTATGAATACTTGTGGGGAGAGATTTAAGCCTCCTGCAACCCCGTAGGTCCAATAAACGAAGATTAGAGAGACATTCGATGGAGGAAGGAACTTCTTCAATTGCAGTTCCACCTAACCATAGCTCTGTTACATTTGATGAAACCTCTGGAAAACTAAACAGATTTGAGCAGCCACTAAGATGAAGTTTCGTGAGGGATGTGGCTTTATAAAAGCTAGGCAGAGATCTAATACTTTTACAATAGCTGAAATCCAGAAGAGTTAGCTTCTCCAGATGTTGAAGGGATGAAGGAAGCTCACGCAAGTTAAAACACCCGCAAAGGTTTATCTTTTCAAGATTTGTGGCGGTTGAGAGATCCGGGATTCTTACAAGGTTCTTAGAATTGTTGAGATTGATCACCTTCAAATTTACTAAATTCTGCAAGCATCAAAGTGTTTGATAAATTTCTATACATTGAAGAACAACAATGCAACAGATATGACCAAAATAATCACCACATTACAACAAAAGATTGAACTATCTTCAAAATGGTATAATTAAGGTGTAATTAATTAGAGTAGTAGAACCAACAAGTTTGAGCTTCATTCCAACTCATCCCTCAAATTTTGGTTTAATCTAGATTAGGTTCCCTTTTAAAATTCAAGCTCAATTTAAGATAAAATTGAAATTATGGTGCTTCCTTGATAGGCTCATTATTTTTCAACTTCAAATAATTAAAATTTCATAAAAATATATACTTATTTTATAACACGTTTCCGCACTTAAATAAAAATAAAAATGATATTATATTATATTAATTTCAAATTATAAATAAATATAATATCAATAAAAGTAAATATATAATCTTTTTATTTTTTTATATGTCGTTTAAATTATAAATTATTTTTATTATGCTATTTATCATATATTATTTTATAATTTTTCACCTACATCATAAATGGCTCATAATTATAATTTTTTAAAAATTAAACTAATATTATACCATTTAATAAAATTATTCAATTCAAATATATATGAAATCGATGATCTGAATAAACCTAAACTTGTTTATAATTTGGAAAAAATATATAGAAGAATAAACCCAAATTTATCTTTAAATTTGTTAAATTTTAGTATGTTATCAAATTTTATAAATGTCAACAATCAAAATATAATTTTTGAAAATTAGTTGACTAGAATAGAATTTTTTAAAAAATGATAAAAGGTAAATTTTAAGTTAAAAGAAAAATATTTTTAAAAATCATAATGTTATGAGAACATTGTCGACAATACCTTTTAACATTTGATGAATGTTATTTAATTATTAATAAATAATATTTGAATGACCAAAATTTTAATGTCCTTAACTTTTGAGCTTAAATGAATTACTCTAATAATTTAATATCAAAATAAACCTCATTAATGGTTGAATAATCGTATATATGTAATTTATTTTTGTTATTAACCATATAATATTAATTTATCAATGATTTATTAGTAATATTATTCATTATATATTTTCGTTTTAGAGTTATTTTATATTTTCTGTTAATTGCTAATTAAAAATAACTGATAATTTTACTATAAAAATTGTGCTTTTAAATAAAGTCTAAATTTGTTGCATTTAAACAATTCTTTTCTTTACTCTAATAAAAATGTCTAATAATTTTAAATTTAAATAAATTAATAAAAATTATAGATTTAAATTTGATTAATTTTAATGCAAAAATAACTTAAACACTAGTCATATTGAAATGGTCTTTTTCCTGAACTATTGTGAAAACATTATGAAGACGCAGATTGATATGTAAAGGAAACTTTATAAAATCAAGAAATAGCAATGGAATTAGTTCCAAACATGCTTGCATCAATCTACAAAACACCATATTTTGATATAAAAAGAAAAAGAAAGTACCTGTTTTCCCTCCCACAGTTGTTCGACATGGCTGCAACTCATATCAAGTTCAACTAGGTACCTTGGATGAAACGTGGAGGGCAAAGTTTTCAAAGGGTATCCCTCCCAGCAAAGGTACCTTAGCTCGTCAGGAAGTGATAAAAGACCTTTAAAAAGTAAGGTTCTTCCACACGAATTATAGAATTTGAGGATTCTAAGCTTCCGCATCTTCATAAATGCTATTGGTTCCAATTCCAACTTTGCAAGTTTGGACATATCAAGTACAATGCCTCTGAGCGTTTCCGTTCCCTAAACCCAAGAGCAGTTTATGGAGTCAAAATATAAGCAATATATTAATTCAAGATAATTATCATATGCATGTATGTATTTAATAAAAAGATGTGTGTTCGAATAAGACTAAAACATGACTGTCAAACATGGATTTGTTCAGAGAAAATAAACAAGGCCCTTACATTGTTTTTTGTTAGCACATCATAGATCTCTTCAGGAATCCACAGCCTACTGCGATTTTCAGGCTTTGAAGGTGATTCATAGTGAACAATATTGCAACCCACCTGTTGTAATATATCATGCATTTCTATTTTATTTTGTGAAATATATATAAGAGACTTATCAACGAGGTTCTCAATTCTTGAATATGCAGAAGGATAACAGGCCTCCATAATCCTTGTTACAAAGTCTCGATCCTCCCCTTTAAAGAAACAAGCAATGTCAAGAAATATGTCTTTCTCTACAGGATTTAGTCCATCAAAACTGCTTCTCAACAATTTAAGAATGTCTGGGTTAGGAATCTGCTTTAGTTCTTTTACTGCACTTTCCTGGTAGTTTTTGTTCTTTCCATAAAGAGAGGACCCGAAAAATTTAATAGCCAAGGGGTTTCCATTAGCAAAACTTAAAACCATCCGTGATAGCCCCAACTGATATTCTATAGGATGATTGCTTTTGAAGGCATGTTGGCAAAAGAGCTGAATAGATTCATATTTATTTAATTTCTTGGCTTCATAAATGAGATTCATGCCACACTGGAAAAGCACTTGCCTATTTCTAGTGGTAACAATGAGTAGGCTTCCACGGCTGAACCGATCGATTCCTCCTAATAAAAACTCGAATTGGCTTAACTCTGACACATCATCACAAACTACTAAAACCTTCTTTCTAGAAAGCCTGTCCTTAACAAAGCTTGGTATGATTGTGGGTGTTGAGATATCTAAATTTTCATCTTCCAGTATATCTGAAAGAAATTTCTTGCGCAATTGTGATAAATTTCTTGATTCTTCATGTTCTCTCACGTTTGCCAGAAAGGAGTGGTTTTGGAAACCATTTAAAACATGGTAAAAAATTGCTTCAGCAAGTTTAGTTTTGCCTATACCTTGCATACCCCAAATACCTAGCTTTAGAAAATCTCCAACCTGAAATAATGACACAAGTTGTTGCGTCCGCCGCTCAATTCCAACTAAACCCTTTAAATTAGCGCTTGAGGTTCTACAAGCCAGTTTCTTTAATATATCTTTGACGATTTTATCAACCAGTGTTGAGTCAGGCCTATATTTTAAATGAAGAAACAAATTATGGGAGAAATAAAAAGGAAACATAAGTAAATAAATAGAAAATGATAAAGAGTATTCAATTGATTAACATTGTTCAATGTAGATGCTTGGCATGTTATTCAGTATCTGCCCCCCAACTCCAATCTGGGTAACATACATGAATCACTGTTTGAAAAAAAAAGGTCCAAGCTTAATCTATTTTCTTCCAAATCAATATATATTTTAAGAAAAAAAAAGTGGGCGTAAAGAAAATAATATAATAAACTTGATATTTAAAGAAGAATAGATTTTTTCAATTTATATATATATATATATATATTTGCATTTTCATGTTTTTTTTCAATATTTGGAAAATTTAAAGGAATTTTAGATATCCTACACTTTATGAAATTTATGAATTTAATCTCTATACTTTAATTTGATTATTTTTAATCTCTATATTTTTCAAATTATAAAGTTTCAGTCCTCACCAGATGATATTTGTTAAATTCATTAATTAAGTTTTGTCATTTTCAAATCTAACGCAACAAACCTATTATCATATGTGTAATGTCAGACCAGCTTGTAATTTCCGCTATAGATTAACAACTATCATTTGCGTCAAGATTGAAATTTCAAAATTTAAAAGTATAAGGACTTAAAATGATCCAATTCAATAATATACTAAATCTAGAACTTAATGCATAACACATGACTAGTAATTGAGTTTAACTAAGAGTTCGTTTGTTTACATGTAAAAAGTTTTACGGAAAATATTTTTTGTATTTTCCTATGTTTGTTTGTTTCACAGAAAACAATTAGGTCAACAGAAAATGACTTAAAAATGTCAATGTAAAATAAGTCATTTTGCTGTAAAATGACTTGCAATTTTGAAAAGCGTAAGATATTTTCCAGAAAATATTAGCTTTTCCAAAAATCATTTTTCGAAAGTTATTTTCAGTTAAACAAACAGAATCTAAATGAACTTAAGTGTTACTCTGTTTGGGTCAAAACTAAAATTTAAAAATTTTAAAAATATAGGAACTAAAATTGACCAATTAAAAAATATAAGAACTAAAATAATTAAATTAAAATATAGGAATTAAATCTACAATTTTTATAAAATCATAGAAAATTTTAAACTTAAAAATATGGTAAAATTGTAAAAATTATCCTTCATGTCAAATATCCACCCTCAACTCGAACAGGGTAGTATAGATGGATCACTGCAGTGGATACATTTTTTGATTCTTGTACTATACATTAATTCTATATTCTATGTTTGGTAATTCAAGAATTCTTTTTGTGACTTTATGCTTTTCTAATATGATTTTATCTATCCCCTTATCCTATTTCACATTTCTTTTCTATTAAGTACATCATCTAATAAAATAATCAAATGTGCAAAAAAAAAACTTTAAAATTCTAAATATATATATATAACTAGAGGTGTGTATGGCCAGGTAGCCCAAAGGCCCGCCCAAAATGTGAGAGAGTTTAGGCAAAAATATATGCTCGAAAAATGGGCTTGGACAAAAAGTAATGCCCGTTTAAAAATGGGCCGAACCTCGAGTAAGGTATTTTTAGCTGATCCCTTGCTGCCTGCTCGCCCGAATTCACTAAAGGACAAAAAATCTGCATATTCTTTTTATTTTTGAATGTTATTTTCTTGTTATTTTCTCTATATTTTGCTACATTTTACTATTATGTTGTTATTATTTTGTTGTTATTATTTAGATATTGTATAAAATTTATTTTATTGTTAATTATCTTATTATTTTGAAGACATTTATTATTTTTTATTATTTTAGAAGCATTTCTTGTTAAATTGCATTTGTCTTAGTGTTATTTAAGTCTACATATTTTTCAAAATTTATTTTTAATTTATTGAAAAATATTTATTTTGATATTTTAGTATTTTTAATGTATTATATATATTTAAAATAATATAAAAATTAATCTGGTAGTAGCCAGGCTAGCTTGGGTTTTAGTATTTTTATCCGAGTCGGGCTTAGGCAAAATTTTAGACCCATTTTTTAGGCCCGGCCCGACCCAAACCCAATAAATAAGCATAATTTTTTAGTTGAGCCCGGCCCGACCCGACCCGGCCTATGAACACCTCTATGTATAACAACTAAAAAAAGGATTGAATGTAAAGAAAAGGAGTTGCAATTACCGAGTGACTTGTGAATCCCAACCAGATAAATCGGCAGCAGAAGTCAAAGCACTTCTCCAGGATTTCACCTTTTCAACATCATGCTTGAAATTTTCTTCATGCTTTGTAAATGCATCCGCAAAACTCCCTCTTTGTTTCCGTACATCTGAGGGATCTACACCGTAAAATACAGGAACCACAAAATAATGCCCTTTCAACTTCTTGCAGTCCATGATCTTGACCAGCTCCTCCAAGCACCACCTGGAAGAAGCGTAGTCTTTGGAGAAAACAATGACTGAAATCCTCGATCCTTGAATGGCCGTCAACAGTGACTCTGAAATTCCATCTCCTCTTTGAAGCTTCTTGCTGTCTATAAAAGTTCCGATATTCTTTCGACACAAATCCTTATACAGATGACTTACGAAACTACAACGAGTATCCTCGCCTCTGAAGCTAAGGAAAACATCGCATGTCCTTTCTTTGTTCGTATCTGCAGCAGCAGAAGAAGGAGATGTTGAAGGAAGCATATCGGTGTTCCGCTGGATTTGATGAAAGAATTTTGGAATCTGAGTAAAACAATTGTTTTTTAAGTCAACTACGCTTACATCAACTGCAAAAGCGTGTGGACCATAGACATTTGAAAATATTGGACCACTTTTAAGAGCCTCCAACAAATTGAAAGCTGAGTCTTCGGAGACCATTTATACTATAATGTTTTAACCCTTCCTCCCAAGTTAAAAGTAAAATAATATACAATTTTTATTTTAAATTATATTTAAAAATCATAAATAGAGTTAACAAAAAATTTAAATGCCTAAATCAAACTTATAGAATTCTAAAAATATTTTTTATTAATGAATTGGTTTATTAATTTATAATAATTTTTATTTTAATATCTTGACTCTTTTTAATTTTATTCTTAATTTTGTCGTGTTAATTTTATTTACACATTACATTTATCACATCAATTTTTATACTATCATGTTTATTTGTTATAGACATAGATTGTCACATTAATGTTACATCAATAAAAATTGATCAATAAAAATATTTATTATGCTTTTTAAAGTTTTTATTTATGGACATAAAAATATAAATAAAACAAAATTCTACTTCTAATGACTATTACAAGAGTATATCAAACTTATCTTGATATTGTTGACATTCACTTAATAATAAAATATTCATAACGTTTTTCATTTGATGTCTATTGATAGATAATGTGTCTCATTAAAACCTTACTAACATAAAAATCATGTGGAAAAAATTTTCTAATGAAGAAAAAGAGTACATATATTTATAATACGCATAACATGATGCATTATTAAAAACCTTCTCAGATGCATTGTTAAAGAAAAAATAGTATAACATGTATTTACCCTCCTCATACCATCACATAATATCTACCATTCAAAACGAATATTTACAAACAAAATAATTTTGTTGCAGCAATGGAGTTTCTGGTGATAATGGAATATATAGTTTGTAAGACACGATGCTCTAAAAAATAATGCAATTCTCATTTCTTAAAACGGGTAATGAGAGATTAGTGCGCAGTTTGAGAATATGTTTGATTGTGCTCCTCTAAGAAGTGCTAAAAACTAGTTTTGCAAATTTTTAAACAAGATTAGGTTTTGGCTGATGAAAATCTAGTGGTTTGGAATTGGATTTAAATATTAGATATATATATACACGTGTCCGACATAAATATATTTAAATTTTGGGAATAAATTATATTAAAATTATCTATAGTTTTAGACACCAATTAAATAGTACCATGTCATTAAATTTTAAAGATAACAAAATATTATTATATACTCATTTATATCTAATATCTTCTCCAACTTAATTTAACTTTAATTAAATTACTTAAAATAATTAATTTTTCAAATTATAAACAAACATTTTTTTCTCATTTTACAAATTTTAATCATTTTTTCCATAAGTTATTTTTTATGCAACCAATTTAAAAATAATAATTTTAGTGCAATATTTTCCATGTCATTGACACATAATTTTGGTAATTATTTTATCTCGAACCTTAAACTCTAACCCTAAATCTTAAACCTTGAATCCCGAAGTTTAGGATTTGGGTTCAAGATTTAAGGTTTAGGGTTCGAGTTTGAATTTTGGGTTTAAGATTCAGGGTTTAAGGGTTTGAGGTTGTGGGTTCATGTTCAAGATTTAAGGTTCAAGGTTATGGGTTTGGGTTCAGGGTAAAAAATTACCAAAATTATGTGTCAATGACATAAAAATTGTTAAAATGTTATTAAATAATTGGAAATAGATCATGAATAATATGGTGAGAAGAGTCCATAAAATAATTTCTCTATAGATGAGTGTATAATAATAATTTCATGTCTTTAAAATTTATTGGTGCCTAAAAATTTTAGTTATTAGGATCATCCTAATATAAATTATTCCTTAAACTTTTCTATATATTTAGAAATATTTTTAGAGTCATATTCCCATGCACATATGTCTTAAAAGCGACTCCAATATAAACATTAAATAGTAATTAATTATAAATAAATACTACCTTTAGACTTTAAACTCAAGACCCTTAAACTTGATATCCTAAATTTTAGATTTATTAATATTTATTTATAATAGTTACTATTAATGTTTAATCATGTTTAAATAAAATTATTACTATTTATTTAAAAGTCTTTCATATTTTTTGTTTAACTTAATAATGACATGTCATGTTATTATTTAATAAAAGTATATGAAATTTATGTACTAATTAACGACACATCAAATATTATTCCTAAAATATTTTAGTTCTTTTATAATCTTTAGATTTTAGCCTCTTGGTAAAAGAGGGGAAAAAAAACTTAGCAAAAGAAAGAATCATAGCACAAGAACAAAACCCAAAATTTTGAACTATGTTTTCTTTTGTTTATGTTTTAATAAAGTCAATTATTACAAGATGTTAAATTTCTCAATGTTGCCTTACCAAAAAATTTCTCAAGGTTGAATCTTGCCATTTAACTAAGTTTTGTATTTTATATATTTCATATATATATATATATATATATCCAGTTATCTAAATAGTCAAAAATATTAATTGTTGTCTTTTTTTTCTTCTTGGTTCATGATTCAAAACTGCAATCTATTTTATTTTGGACAAAAAAATCACTTATATCTTAAAAATAATATAAAATATGATTTATTATATAATTTTATTTAGAACTTTTTCTACTATTTTTAAAGTATGTCCATTGAGTTATAAATATTTATTTAAATCCATTTAGATATGCCTTAAATTTCTAATTGTGTTTGAACAAAAGGAAATGAAAAATGAAAAAAAAAAAGATATAAAAATTTGAGTGAAAAATAAACATTTATAAATAAAACCTATGATAAATATATATTAACAAAATATTTATTAACAACATATTTAGGGTTTGAAATTCACTGCAGATGAAATATATGAAGCATCATTGAGATGTCATACATTGAATCCTTAATTTGCAAATAATAGATGAACCCCGCACTGTTTTATCTCCAAAGAACTATTCCTTAGTTTCGACCCATAATGAAGAGGGTAGAATTTAAAGGAAGCCTCATTGTAAATGCACTTGTTTGATGCCTGACTTTCAACGAACTCCCAAACTTTGAAATCATCATATAAGAGGAACATGTGATCCCACCCAAACATTCGGTCTTCATGGTTTAGTACTCCCACCCCCCAAAGGGAGAATGAACAAGTAAGGTCATGACTGTCGCCATTATAGGATTTTAGATGACATTCACATCTAATGCCAAAATTCCTACCATTATAACGCTCTGGGAATGAAACAACGACGGAAGCAACAAAAGATGGAAAGTTTATCCACCACTCTGAAGGCAATTGGATGTTTATGGAAGATCCTAAGCTCTTGAAATCAAACCATTCCGGGATTTCACTTCCGGGGACGCATGTAATAAACTTATGTCTTTGAGGGGATGCCTGTTCAATTACAATTATCAGAAACATGATAGATTATTCAGCAATGCATATAAATATCAATTGTCCACATTGAAGATATATATAGAAGAAGAAGAAGAAGAAGAAGCTGACCTTATGATAATCTTTTAGTACATTCACCGTTTGCTTAAATGGCGTCTCCAACTTTGGTGTTCCATGATTCCCCACACCTTTCTCATTCAGTTGGAAGCAATTGGTAAATATCAACTTCAAGCATCGATATGGTTCATCTTGACAGAACAGTGCTTGCTCAAAAAGCTTTTTAATGCTGGACACTTCCTCTAGTGAAGTGCAGCTATCTGCATCCAAATGTCCTAGGCTTGGGGGAAGCTCTGGTAATGATTTCAATCTCTTGCAATTCCACAAGATTAACTCTTGCAGCCAAGGAAATTGTTTGATGGTTGTAGGTAAGCTCTCAAGATTGGTTTCAGATAAATCTAATTTGTACAATGAGCATAACCCGTGGAGATCTTTCAGCTTCACTGGTCTGCCTCCAATGGCAGAAAACAAGTTTTTTACAACAAGATTTGAACGACCACAAATATCAAGTCCCCAAAGAGATTTCGATTTATAAAAGCCGTTAGGAAGACAAATAAGGTTTTCACAGTTGTTCAATCTCAAATATTCAAGACCAATAAAATTGTCAATTGAAGATGGTAATTCCTTCAAAGCCGTTCCGCTCAAATCAAGATCTCTCAACCTCTCCATGATGTCCAAGATTTCTGGAAAAGTCTCCAATCTTGAGCAATCTCTAAGATTGAATTTTTCAAGAGATTTCAATTTATGAATACTTGTGGGGAGAGATTTAAGCCTCTTGCATCCCCATAGGCTGAATACACGAAGATTAGAGAGACATTCGATGGAGGAAGGAACTTCTTCAATTGCAGTTCCATCTAACCATAGCTCTGTTACATTCGATGAAACCTCTGGAAAACTTAACAAATTTGAGCAGCCACTAAGATCAAGTTTGGTGAGGGATGTGGCTTTATACAAGCTAGGCAGAGATCTAATATTTTTACAGTAACTGAAGTCCAAATGAGTTAGCTTCTCAAGATGCTGAAGGGAGGGAGGAAGCTCACACAAGTTAAAACACCGGTTAAGATATATCTTTCCAAGATTGGTGGCGTTGGAGAGGTCTGGGATTCTGACAAGGTTCTTAGAGTAGAAGAGACTGATAACCTTCAAATTTACTAAATCCTGTATGCATCACAAAATACTATTTGACAAATTTCTTTACATTCAACAGCTATAATTAAAACAATTATATAAATAAAAATAAAAATGATCTTATATTATATTAATTTCAAAATATAAATAAATATAATAAAATTAAAGGATACTATCAATAAAAGTAAATATATAATCTTTTTTTTATTTTTCGATATACATTTAAATTATAAATAGTTTATTATTATGATATTTTCAATATATTATTATTTTATAATCATATTTTTAGTTATAAAGAATAACTAATGTTATTAATAAACTACATATATAATCATCAATTGATTCAAATCCATCTATTAAACATAAAAATTGTCACCTATTTGTTAGACAAACAATATTCTCATGACGCATAGTAGATGATATATAGTGTTACTAATTCTTTAGATTCCTTTTCCCTTATTTTTTAAGTAAAGTGAGATATGATCTTTCCACATACTTATACTCACTTCTCTTTTTATTCTAAACAATGTGAGATTCATTACTACCCTACTAATAGAAGACTTAAGAGCAAACTCGGCACCTAAAACCTAAAGAAAATAGCTAAGCTTTGTACAACTGTAAACACTAGCAAAATATATTTTCCAATAAGTTGGAGTTGATATTCAACACTCCCCTCTTAACACCAACTTTTACCATGTCCAGCTGATGACAGAAGCTTCCGAGCTTGCTGCCACACAAGCCTTTTCTGAGCAGGTCAGCAACTTGGTCTTCGGTCTGACATGTTCTAGCTTGATTTCTTCTTGCAAGACTTTCTCTAATAAAATGATAATGCACATCTACATGTTTAGTTCTTGCATGAAAGACTGGATTCTCTGCCAAGCGTATTGTTGACACGTTGTCGCAATATAAAGGAATTGGAGTCTCCACCGGTTGATGCAAGTCCACCAATAGTTGCAAAAGTCAAGTGCTTTATTGAGCTATTATCTCCCCTGCACGGTACTCTGCTTCCATTGTTTACAAAGGTACTATTGGTTGTCTTTTGCCATACCATGAAAAGGTTACTGCACTAGAAAGAAAACTTAACCTTTATTAAGGAAGCCTAGTATTGGTCATAAAGGCTGCAGTTTTCATTGTTTCTGCCATAAAAAGACTCAGAACATTCTTTGCATGAAGCATACTTTGACATATTTCGGCCAAGTGCCTACTTTTCCATTCCGCCACACCATTTTATTGTGGAGTGTTAGCACATGTGAATTGATGGCATATCCGACATTCTTGAACGAAACCTAAAAACTCATTTGAGATGTACTCTCCCTTGTCATCAATGTGTAGACAACAGACACTTTTAACAACCTCTACTTCCACAACCCCTTTAAACTCGTTGAACTTTGAAAGATCCTTAAATTTTTCTTCATAAAATAACTGGAACAATCATCAATGAAGGTCACCATGTACTTCATCCACTCATGAAGGCTTGTTTAACATGCCTAGACACGTAAAGTGGATTAACTCTAATGGTTCTTTCACTTTAAATTTGGACTCTTCATACAACAATTGATGTGCTTTTCCATATTGACAACCCACATATATTGTGTTTGTTCTCACTTCAAGTTTTGGGAGTCCTTTCAACATTGATCTCATCGCCATCACATCTATCTTAGAATAGCTGATGTGACTTAGTTGCATGAGTCACAAGTCCATCGTCTTATTTCTTCTTGCCGTGTCAACATATACAATTTCTGTGGACATCACATAGACTGACTTTAATCTTTGTCTTTTCATCATTAGCTCTTTTATATTCTCAAGATTGTGGTATACTTCCACATCTTGTGGACCAAACAAAACAACATGATCTGTAGATCTTAGTTGTGCTACTGAAACAAGATTTTTTTCTCATACCTAGCATATGATAGACATTTTGAAGTGCTACCTTGATCTTATTATGTTGAGGGGAAACTATTGTGTTACTAACATGTGCTATTGGTAAGTTAGAAGTTAGAGCTTCGCATAATTCCTTTTAGAGAATAACTTGGGGAGCATATCCCAAGCTTCCTTCAGGATTTTAGCATCACATATGTGTTCTAACACATCTTCTTAAATGGTCGTCTTTAAGGCGAACATTATCTTGCCAGCTTTTATTTTCCATTTTCCTAGTGTGCCACTTGCATCCTCAGCTTTCGGTTGCATCACTTCACTGCCATTAACAACCTCTTATATACAAGACATTATGCAAGTTGACCATGTATTATAATTGTTATTAAGCTTATTCATTTCGCTAACAACTTGTGGGTCTGTCATCTTGTCAACAAATGTCTCACAACTAAATATTGGAATAGTGAAAGTAGTTCATGAAAAATGCATCAGGTAGGTTCCCAGGAAAAAAGATAGGTCACAACGGACACTCTTAAGTACCAACCGTTTCCTTAACTAGAACCTTTCCTAGACATGCAATTCCACACTACCACATTTCCTTCCAACAACTAAACAACCAAGGATAATTTTCAAGTAGCTATGAAAGTTTATTTTTTACTGTGCACGATAGCCCACGACATCACTAAACTAATATTTACCTACAGCTCCCAATAATCCAAAATAAGAAAAAGAAGATGAATTTAAAGAAGCCAAATAGAAAATCCAATATTTGGTTGGTGCAAATAAGTCTTATAACATAGCTCATTATATAGACCAAAAATCTCCTTTCCCTTGTTTTTTCTAAGCAATGTTGGATATGGTTCTTATATAGACTCATAATCTCTTTTCTTTTTGTTCCTAACTAATATGAGATTCATTGCCCTACTAACAAAATACTTAAAAGACTAAGTGCTGAATAACTACAGACAATGGCTAAACTTTGTACAACAATAAATACTATTTTTCAATAAGTTGATGTTGATATTCAACATATTGCATTGCCAACTTGACTTTATAATGATTTAGTTTATAACAATTTTAAATCCCTTACACTAATACACAGAGTAAATTATTTAAATTTACTTATTATAATAACTTATATACATGGTAAGTTTGTGCATTGCAAAGATAAAAAATTAGTATATATAATAAAATGTTTGAAGCAGTTTTAAAATATAAAGAGCCCAATAATTAAAAATATTAAATCAAAATTTGAATAGAAAATTTACTCTATGTACATCAAAATAATAAGATATGTTAAGAAAATTAAATATTTTAATTTGGAAGGATGTTGTGGTCAACCACTTCTAATAAATTTTAGTTGAGCTTATATAGATAGATATATGATAAAGAAATTAAATGATAGCTAATAAATTAAGTTAAATATTAGGATATTCAAATTTAACTTGCTCAATAACTCAAGCTCAAACAAAAGCTTGGATTAACAATATAGTTAAATTTTATAGCCCTAATATATTAATCTTACAACTCCTTTTTTTAATGCAAAAATAACTTAAACACTAGTCATATTGGAAGCGGTCTTTTTCCTAAGCTATTATGAAAACATAACAAATATGTAGAATCAATAAATGACAATGGAATTAGTTTCAAAAATGCTTACATCAATCTACAAAACATCATAGAGAACGAGGTATATATATTGTTAGTCAAATTCACGTTAAAAATAAATATAGTGACAAGGTAGGGGGTCTGTGAGGGCGAAGGTCGAGGGTCGAAGTGAAATCCGTATAGAAGTTTACTGTATTACGTCTATTTGACTTTGATTAGAATATGATTTTATAAAACTATAATAAAAAATGTAGTCTATACTCCTCTCGTGTATTATTTGAATTCGGTGAATTTTCTTCTCCTCTGTCCGTGATTTTTTCCCCCGATAGAGTTTTCATGTAAAATATATGGATTTTATTTTTCTTCTTTTCTTTGTGATTCATTGCCATTATCGATGTTCAATTCTAACATATATAAAGAAAGAAAGAAAGTAAAATGAGTACCTGTTTTCCCTCCCAGAGTTGCTCGACATTGCTATCTCTCATATCAAGTTCAACTAGGTTCCTTGGATCAAAACTGGCAGGTAAAGTTTTCAAAGGGTATCCCTCCCAATAAAGGTACCTTAGCTCATTTGGAAGTGATAAAAGCCCTTGAGGTAGGAGGATTTTGGATTTCATTTGAACCCTTCCAAACGTAGAAGGAAGATAGAACTTGAGGAATTTAAGTTTTCGCATCTTCACAAAGGCTTCTGCTCTTAATTCCAATTTTGGAATTCTAGACATGTCAAGTAGCATGCCTTTGAGTGTTTTTGTTCCCTAAAATCAAGAGCAGTGTGTCAGAATAAGGTGCCAAGATATATGCATAATAAGAATTATGTTATTCAAATTCAAGATAATTGTGAGATAGTATATGTATCCAATAACATTTTAACAAGTATCCTAACAAATGTGACATTTCACTCTCGACTCAATTATCGAATCTAAATGCATGATGGCATAGTACATTGTCGGAGCAACGCATGCTATCTCTATCTGAGAATAGGGTTGAATTCTCGAAGGCATCAGATTCAACAGATATTTCAAAGGAATTTGCAAGTCACTATTAGACTTAGATCAGAGTGAAATCTCCTAATCGTTCCTCGTAGGTCTGACTAGCTATGCCCGCATAGAATTAATTTAAGTAAATTTTTGATAAAAGAGATTTTTTAACCCAAATAAAAATTCAAATTAAGTTTGGTTGTTAAAATAGGATTCATCAACTTGACTAATTCGAATTTTTTTTACTCAATTCGACTCAACTCAATCAAATACTCACCCTATTTGTCATGCTAAGAGAAAAAGAAGAGTGATAGTAACGTAAGTGAAGGAAATGAATAAGGCTCTTACACTGTTTTCTATTAGCACGTCATAGATGTCATCAGGAATCCACAGCCTACTGCGTCTTTCAGGCTCTGAAGGTGATTCGTTGTAAACGATATCCCAACCCATCTGTTGCAATAAATCATGCATTTTTATCGCATTTTCTGAAACATATATAAGAGATTTATCAATGAGGTTTTCAATTCTTGAATATGCAGAAAGATAACAAGCTTCCATAATCCTTGTTACAAAGTCTCGATCCTCCCCTTTAAAGAAACAAGCAATGTCAAGAAACATTTCTTTCTCTTCACATTCTAGTCCATCAAAACTCCATTTCAACAGTCTTTGAATGTCCGGCTTAGGAACTTGCTTTAGTTTCTTTGCTTCACTTTCCTGGTAGCTTTGTGTCTTGCCACAAAGAGAGGATCCGATAACTTTAATAGCTAAAGGGTTTCCATTAGCAAAACTTAAAACCATCTGTGATAGCTTCAACTGATGAAATTCTGTGGGATGATTGCTTTTGAAGGCACGTTGACAAAAGAGCTTAATAGATTCATCGTCATCTAATTCCTCCATTTCATAAATGAAATCAATGCCATACTGGATAAGCACTTGTTTATCCCTAGTTGTAACGATGACTCGACTTCCAGGGCCGAGTCGATTGTTTCCTCCGAATAAATACTCGAGTTGGCTTAACTTTGACACATCATCACAAACTACCAAAACCTTCTTCCTAGAAAGCCTATCCTTAAGAAAGCTTGATCCAATTGTGGGAGTTGAGATATATAAATTTTCATCCTCCAATATGGTCGAAAAAAATGTCTGACGTAATTGAGATAATGTTCCTTTCTCATCTGATTCTCTCACGTTTGCAAGAAAGAAGTAGCTTTGGAAACCATTTAAAACATGATGAAAAATGGCTTCAGCAAGTGTAGTTTTGCCTGTACCTCCCATGCCCCAAATACCTAGCTTTCGAAAATCTGGGAATTCGTCTTGAAATAATGACAAAACTTTCTGCATCCGCCTCTCAATTCCAACTAAACCCTCTAAATTAGCACTTGAAGTTCCACGATTCAATTTCTTCAATATATCTTTCACAATCTTATCTACCAGTGCTGAGTCAGGCCTATATATCAAATGAAGAAACAAATTATGGAAAAATAAAAGAATACATAAATAAATAACTAAATTGATTCATATGATCACTTTTAAAATAGATCTATAATTCAAATTTCACCATCTACAACCTTTTTATGTACTCATATATTTCTTTGAAAATAAATATATCAATGGACTGGACAGTATATTTTATACATAAGAGAATCGTACGAAGGTGTAAAAAGTTAAGAGTTAAAGAAGGAAACATGGAAAAGGAAGCAAAGAAGAACACTGTTGAATATAAATGCTTCACATGTTACTAAATTTCTTCATTTATTTTCTACAATGTGCCCACTCTCTATGTCTACAAAAGTATGGTCCTTTTAAGATAGATTATCCCCTGCACTTTATGAACATTATGGATTTAAATTATACTAAAATTGATTAAATTAAACTAATAAAAAAAATTTAATGAAAACGTGAAATGGGATAAGAGGATAAATGAAAAGAAGTCAAGAGTTTGAATCTCTCTGCTTCCAAATTAATATATATATATATATATATAGAATATAAAGAAGAAAAAAGGATTGATTTTAATGAAAAGGAGTTGCAATTACCGAATCTTTCCTGAATCCCAACCGGATAAATTGCCAGCTGAAGTCAAAGCAGTTCTCCAGGATTTCACCTTTTCAACATCATGCTTGAAATTTTCTTCATGCTTTGCCAATGCATCTGCAAAATTCCCTCTTTGTTTCCGTACATCTGAGGGGCCTACACCGTAAAATACAGGAACAACACATTTGTTGCAGTCCATGATCTTCACAAGTTCATCCAAACACCATTTGGAAGAAGCGTAGTCTTTGGAGAAAACAATGACTGAAACACTCGATCCTTGAATGGCCGTCAACAGTGCCTCTGAAATTTCATCTCCTCTTCCAAACTTCTCGCTGTCGACAAAAGTGTCGATATTCTTTCGACACAAATCTTTATACAGATGACTTACGAAACCATCACGAGTATCCTCGCCTCTGAAGCTAATAAAAACATCGTATGTCCTTGCTTTGATCATATCAGCAGCAGCAGCTGAAGAAGAAGAAGATGTTGAAGCAAGCATATTGGTGTTCCACCGGATTTGATGAGAGATTTTTGGATTATGAGTAAAGCTCTTGTTTTTAAGTGAATTGGCCTTGCATTTGCTTCTCTCTTAGAGACTTGTAGGCTGAGTGCTACTTTAAACTGCAAAAGCGTGAAACTTGTAGGCTGAGTATTACTTTAAAAGTTTAAACAGCAAAAGCGTGTGGGACATTCACATTGAAAATAATCGTACGACTTCCCCACCAAATTCACGCCCTGTTTGGTCAATTCCATGGGCCCACCATAAACAACGTGAAATGTCTACTCTTCGCTCTCTATGGAAAAAAAATTTATACAATTTTTTTTAATTTTATATCATTTTTTTATTTCAAAAGATATTTAAAAATAAAGTTAAAAGCTTAATTCAAAAGTTTAAAAACATATAGGTATAATAATTTATTTGACCTTCCAATTTTATAAAAAAGTTATTTTAATTTTTATTTATTTTTTGTCTCTTTTAATACTTAAATTTATAATATTAATCAAATCAATCTAATATTTCTTGGTGTGATATACACATAGATTATCACCTAAATATTACATTTAGGAATTAATTAAATTTAAAAATAAAAATTATAAAAATATTTTTGTAAATGCCCAAATTTACTTAGGCCCATAAAAATAAACTAAAATAATTAAATAAGTCCAAATATCAAGTCTATTTGCAATAGTCATCAGCCCAAATTACATTCAAGCCCAAATTTAACCTTAGCCCATAGCCCAAAATACTTAAAAAAAATTTAGAAAAAAGGGGGACCTAAACCCTAATGCGCGGCACCCCTTGCTGCCACCCACGTGCCTCCGCAGCTCGCCGACCGCCTGAGGCCTGACCTCCTTGCACCGAAATGGCAAGGTCCTCCCTGTTGACTCGCCCTAGACCTGCAAACAGAGCAAGAAAAGAAGCAAAAATAGTGACAAATAGTAGTAAACAGTGAAAGAAACGATGTAGCATTCGACTATAAAAAGCTACAATCACCAATGTATTTTTTACAGAGAAATCTAATATAGAAAAAGCAAAGAATATTGAATATAAAAATACAAATTCAAAAGGTGATTTTCTTAATTTTTTTTATTTTTTTATAAAAAAAGATAAGAAGAAAAATAAACATTACCTGTGACGTTTTGTCTTCCTTTGTCGTCGGAAGTCCAAGACCTTTCAAGGTTCAGTGTGATGCTTTAGGGGATATCGGAAGTCTTTTGAGTTTTTTTTTTTTTTTTACAAAGTGGCCAAAAAAGGGTTTTTAAAACAAATTTTTTAGTATCTCCGGCCACCGTGTACCGCAACACCGTCGCTGGCGACCGGGGGCCACCGTAGTGGTTCGGCGACCGGAGTCTAGGCAGGATGTGGGGAATTTTAAGAGAGAGGGGAAAGAGTTAGGTTTTTTTTAGGGGATAAAATGGTTTTTTTGGTAAAAATTTTAACTTATATAAGTGCATAAAATAACACTGTTTCGGGCCAGTGCGCATAGACGTTGAAACAACATTGTTTCGTCTCAGGATTCGCACGTCGACCCAACTCGCCAGCCAGATCCGTACATTTTCGAAAGTGAATGGGCTAATTGTTATTTTAATCCTTCCGCATTTTCACTACTATTCAATTTTGTCCTGTTACTTGATTTTTATTTTTAAGTCCACCCTTTCATTTTACTATTTGCGTGATTTGGCTCCTCGATTTGTCAAAAGGGAATGGCGCGTTCAGAATTTTGGTGATATTTTCCCAGTTAACCCCCATTCCCTTTGCACGTTTCATTTCAACCCCTTTTGTTATTTACTTTGTTCAATCTTTCATTTATATTCCATTTAAGTTTCAATTAAGCCCTTTTTTATTTTAATTCTTGCATTCAATTATTAATTGTTCTTTCATTCCTTTTAAACTTTCATTTTCTTTCATTATTTATTTTATTATACCTTTATCATTATTATCATTTTATTATCTATTATTATTATTTTATCATTATTTATTCATTTATTTGTTTATTACCCTTTTATACTTTTAAAAATTAGAATATTTATGCTTTTACTTGTACATATATTGTTCTTATTATTACTATTATTATATATTTTATTACAAATTGTACCTTTAATCTCATTTATTTTTAGTTTGGTTCTTTATTTTCAATATTTTTATAAACTATTTTCTCTTACATTTATTTATGTATTTATTTTATTTATTTCTCTGTCTTTATTTTTTAAAGTTGGTATTGTCCTTTTATGTGCATACTTTGTTATTATCATCATTGTTATCATTCATTGCATTTATCTTTGGTTGTTCATATTATTAAAATGGTGTACACTACACAACTCTCGTCCTTATTAGTATATTCATTGTCATTTGCGCGACAATTTTATTCGCATATCATCGTTTTAAAATAAAAAATACATTTCGTTTAAGTAAAATACTTGATATTATTCGAAAAAGGAAAGTTTCAAAATAATGCAATGATCTGTGTTTGGAAATTCAAGAAAATCGTACCCTAACTTACGGGGTTTCGATTTTTCTTGTTTGGTCTAAATAATCGAATATCCTTTTAATATTAAAACAGTGAGATTTCAAATAAAAAAAAGGGCAAATTCATTTTTGAATATTCAAAGTGTCTTGTCCTAACTTACGGGATGTGACATTTTGTTGCCTCGAGATAAGAGGGTCTTTAACATACTTCTCGGTTTATTTAATAATTTTTTTTAGTGAAATTAACATTAATACCAAGAGGAATCGTATTCTAAATTATTTTCAAATTTTCAACATTAAGACTTTAATTAATCAACTAGGTACCAATTTTAGGCGTTGCGAGAGTGCTAATCCTTCCTCGTGCGTAACCGATTCCTGAACCCATTTCCTGAATTTCGTAGACCAAAAAATCGTTGTTTTAGTAAATCAAACATTTTATTAAAACAATCAAATTACGAGGTGACCCGATCACACCTCATAAAAAAGGATTGGTGGCGATTCCATTTTTGTTTTTTTTAAAGTCAACCTTTTTCAAAAAAATGATTTTGACAATTTTTATTTTTTTAAAAATAATTAATTGCTAATGTGGCATACACATAGACTGTCACATGGATGCTGTCATATTAGCATAATTAAACAAATGCTAATTTTTTCATCCAATATTTTGAGTGCTTTAAAAAATAATATAAGTTTAAGAGTTAAAATAAGCGAAAAAGTAAATAAAAGATTAAAATGGTTTTTTTTGTAAAATTAAAAGGCTAAATAATTTATTATGCCAAGTATATATTTTTTTATTAATGAATTAATTTATTTTATAATAATTTTATTTTAATATCTCACCTCTTTAATTTTACTCCTAATTTTACACGTGTTAGTTTTATATCCACATTATATTTTTATTTTGGGTTTCAACCAGATTTGATGAAAGATTTTTACATCTTTTGAAAACAAAGATTAGGTGTAACAGCCTAATTTTCAGTGGTATCGGGAATAGAGATTTGAGATCACCAAATCCGACGGGTGAGTTAAAAATTTAATAAATTAATACCTATGAGTCAAATGCAAATATAAAAGCATTTTTGAATTAGTGAATTTGGTGATTTAAAAGAATTAATTAGGTAAATTGGGTCGAAAACGAGGTATCGAGACCTCAACTTCCTAAATCGAGCCATAAATATTTTTAGAAATATTTATGGAGTGTTGGTGAGGTAGTATTAAAATTTAGTCAGAAAATTTTGACGTTTGGGTGGTTAATTAAATAAAAAGGACTAAATTGAAAAGGGTGTAAAAGTTGCTAGAAGGATTAAATAGCTCAATTGTCAAATGAGGAAGGACCTAAAGTGAAAATAGTCCTAAAGGAGATATTTTGGGCGGCGATAGCTGAGAAAAATCAGGAAATGGATGAAAAAAGGGCAAAATTAGAAAATTGTCAAAATTGGCTAAATAAAAATGGGACTAAATTGGAATATCTAGAATTCTCTTCATTTCTCTTCATATTCATCAGCTGAAAAACAGCCATGGAGGAAAGTTCAAGCTGGTTTTCATACTCTAGCTTCATGTAAGTTTAATTCTTGCCTTCTCCTTGAAATTTTTATGTTTTTGTGACTTTTACAACTAGGTCCACTTGTTGAATTCATTAGTTTTTGATTCTATGAAAGAAATTGAAAGTTTCTATGAATATGTGCTGGAAGTATACGATTATTTGGCTTGGAATTAGAGATTTAAATTGTTTATATGCTGATTTTATTGAAAGAATTGAATAGAAAGTGAATGTTTGGGACCTAATTGTAAAAGAGTTTGAAGTTAGAGTTTTATATGGAAATTCTGAATTTAAATAATTATGAAATAACTTATAATGTCTAGGAAAAGTATTAATTGAGAAAATTATCTTAATGGATGGGTTATTTGAGTAAGGACCGAATTGTATGAATTGTGAAATTTGGGGCAAAATGGAAATCAACATTTTGCACTAAAACTGTTTTGGACAGCAGCAATAGTCTAACTTTGAAAAATCACCAAAAATTGTAGAAATGGAATTAGAGGATTAATAAAATATGAAATTAAAGCTTATTGAGTCTAGTTTCTTATAGAAGAAATTATGTAAGCAATGGAGTTGTAAATAATGAGATATGATAAATTTTGTGAGACAAGGTTAGAATGATTTCGGGTTCCCCTGTTCTGACTTTGTAAAATCATAAAAAATTGGATAAAAATAATTAGAGGCTTAAATTTATATTTTTAGAATCCTGACATTATTCAAATCCTGTAAAAGAAGATAATTAATTTTTAGTGAAGAAGGGTTGAAGCGTCGAGACAATGAGCAGGGGAGACTTCAATGAATAAACTGTATTAATTGGCCCAACCAAAAACTATGAAATTTTTATGGTAAGAAGATATATGAGTCTAGTTTCTGGGAAAATTTATGGATCTTAATTTGGAGTTCTGTAGCTCAAGATAAAAATAATTTAGTGACTATGACATAAATGGACAGCTTGAATATTCACATAAGTAGATAATGAAAATTATGGATAATGTTACCTACAAGTGTGTTGTTTATACTAAGGATGTGGATGGAGAGGAGGAGGAGGAAAATATACAAAAATATATGAATGACTCGTGTATAAATTGATCGCATGCCCGATAATAATCGATAAGTGTTGGATTAGAAATGATATAATGTTTTATTTGGAATATTTATTATGAAATTATGATTATCATTATAATACAAAAATTGAACTTGTGAGTTTATATGGCTAAATTTTATGATTATCTGTTCATTTTTATGAATTTCGTGATGTGTTATTTCATATGTATTGATGATAAAATCGTGAATAATGTAAAAGCATGAAAATTGAATAAATGATCAAATTGAGCATTTCAGTTCAGTGACAAGATGAATTGAAGGAAAAGACCATGGTTGGACCATGGCAATAAGTGATAAGTGATAGCCGGCTACACTTATCGATCAGAGACAAATGAAAGTGATAAGTAGTAGCCGGCTACACTTATCGATCAAGACAAGTGAAAGTGATAAGTGATAGCTTCTGCTACACCTATCTGATCAGGGACAAATGACAAGTGAAAAGTGGTAGCTTCGGCTACCTGATCAGTGAAAAGTGGTAGCTCTGGCTACCTGATCAGTGAAAAATTGGTAGCTCCGGCCACCTGATCAGTGAAAAATGGTAGCTCCGGCTACCTGATCAGTGAATAGTGGTAGCTTCGGCTACAAGTGACAAGTGATTTCCGTATAAGACCATATCTGAGATATGGCATCGGTGTGATATATGCTACTGTATAATACCATATTTGGGATATGGCATCAGTGAGATATATGATTCGTGTAAGACCATAGCTGGGCTAGGGCATCAATATATGAATATGTGTAAGACCATAGCTGGGCTATGGCATCATTATGTGAAGATGTGTAAGACCATAGTTGAACTATGGCATCGAGAAAAGCAAGTACTCAATTCGTAAGGCGTTCACTAATTTGACAAAGTTTGGTAAGTGTTACATGGAATTATGTGATACAAGGAAATACGAGTTGATAAGATACGAGTATAAAACTTGGTTGATAAATGAATTCATTTGTGATTATACAATTGTTCATATTGAATGTACTGTCCATATGTATTGATAATTCAAATGTTTTAATGAATAAAGTTCTGACATGGAATAAATTGAACACGAGATAAATAATCATGAAATTGAACTCGGAATTCATGAAAATGACGGTTATTGATATATGGAGACATGAGACATTGATATATGAATATGGAAAGTGTTTGATAAATGTGTTTATTCATAATTATGGAATTATATACCTCATGTGTACTATTTGCATAAAGATGATATTTCAAATACTTTGGTTATTTAAGCTTAAATATGAAATAATATGAAATCAAGATAAGTTGTTATGAAAATATATTTAGATTACAGAGATATTTTGATATGGCTGATATATGTTGTATGATTACATAACGTGAAATTGTGTATATATATGAGAAATTTAATGAGAATTGAGCCTATACACGTTTCTTGTTATTTATATGAAGTGTACGACTGACACGGGTGATAAAGTTATAAACAGAGAGTTACAAGGGTTGAAAACACGAGTGTGTGGCTCTCCAAAGTGTGAAATTTTTTTTAAGTGTTACAAAAGTTTCATATGTTTACGGTTTGGTCCTAAACCACCCTAAATGTATGTTTTGGGCCCCGTAGGCCCATATAAGGGACGTTAAACATATGTATGAAAGTTTTTAATTTAGAAGAAATTTTATGGCTAATTTTTACATGATTGATTATATTAAGTTCAGTAATGCATCGTACCCTATTCTAGGCTCGGAATACGGGTAGGAGATGTTACATTTATTGGTATCAGAGCTTCGGTTTAGCCGATTCTCGGATCAAATGAGATGTGTAAAGTGTTTAGAGATACATGCCATATAAATCTGTGATAGAGTGATGTATATAATCTGATCAAATTTTTATTTTACTTATAAACAGAAATACTTTTCAATCGAGTTATTTCAGAAAGTGTTGAAAGTGACACTAATGTGTCTGAGTAAGAATGTGTTTATTATGAGTTGAAACTTGGAAAGGTATGAAAAGAGTTCATGATATGGATGTGATGATGTATGAAATGAAATAAAAGTTTATCTTGTGATGAGCGCGCCTATGTTGTTTGGTATTTATATGATGTTATGTTGTTGATAAATGATATGTTAGATGTGTGTATATATAAGAGCTAAAAGTCGAGGCTTTACAATCTTCACCCCTTATCATTATGGTATTATATAATAAAGTTTATGAAATTTATATTGAATAAGTTCACAAGTGTGAAACAAAAGAGTTCAAAAAGTGGAATAATTAATAATGTGGTCAGAAATAAGATTTGTTTAGCAAGTAAAAACGGTTCTGGAAGAGATGATAGACTGTTTTGAAAATCATTCAAATTAAGTGATGCCACAGTTAAAGAAGATAACAATCAACTTATCCAGGTATGATATCTAAAGAATGTGTTATCAGGAATTCTTCGAATTTTCTTAAGAAGATTGGCATCGACAAAGTGTGGATTGTGACTGTTTAAGCTAAATTTTTATATTAATTTTCTTTTATTAGGTAATATTGATTAAGGTCAATGAGATAAATCGAGATGTGGTGTTTTGTTTGAACTAATGCCGTTAGTAAAGCTTTTTGACTAGCATATTACGGAAATTGTGAAAGATTATGTGTTTGAGTTATTCTAACAACTTGAAGAGGAAATTGTTTTGAAAGGTTAATATTGTTTGACAGTTAAGATGGAATCAGATGTTTTAATCAGAACAAGTTATTCAGTTGGAAGGTAAATTGAGATATATGCATGTAAATCGATCCTCGAGTTTGGAAATGAATTTTATGTATTCATGGGTAAATAGACGGATAGTCTGGAAAATAAAAAAAAATTTGCTACATACTCCCTGATTCCAAGAGTTTAAAGTGTCGAATATGACAGAAAAATTTGAATTTAAGATAGTAATGATGATTTAAGCTATTGAAAGATTGTGAGTAGTTATCGATTAACCTTTGAGAGGAGTAAATGTAGATATGCATGCTCTAGGTAATGAAGTTTTGTTTACTTTGAGAGTGATGATTACTTAATTAATATTGTATAATGACATTCAGAAAATTTAAAGTAATCAAGTACAGTGTAAGGTTCTTAGGCAACATTACGGGATGGAGGATTTATCTTTGAAACCTTAACCTCTTTTACGATAAGATTTTGGGACGAAAATCCCTAAAGGGGGGGAGAGTTGTAACAGCCTAATTTTCAGTGGTATCAGGAATAGAGATTTGAGATCACCAAATCCGACGGGTGAGTTAAAAATTTAATAAATTAATACCTATGAGTCAAATGCGAATATAAAAGCATTTTTGAATTAGTGAATTTGGCGATTTAAAAGAATTAATTAGGTAAATTGGGTTGAGAACGAGGTATCGAGACCTCAACTTCATAAATCAAGCCATAAATATTTTTAGAAATATTTATGGAGTGTTGGTGAGGTAGTATTAAAATTTAGTCAGAAAATTTTGACGTTTGGGTGGTTAATTAAATAAAAAAGACTAAATTCAAAAGGGTGTAAAAGTTGCTAGAAGGATTAAATAGCTCAATTGTCAAATGAGGAAGGACCTAAAGTGAAAATAGTCCTAAAGGAGATATTTTGGGCGGCGATAGCTGAGAAAAATCAGGAAATGGATGAAATAAGGGCAAAATTGGAAAATTGCCAAAATTGGCTAAATAAAAATGGGACTAAATTGGAATATCTAGAATTCTCTTCATTTCTCTTCATATTCATCAGCTGAAAAACAGCCATGGAGGAAAGTTCAAGCTGGTTTTCATACTCTAGCTTCATGTAAGTTTAATTCTTGCCTTCTCCTTGAAATTTTTATGTTTTTGTGACTTTTACAACTAGGTCCACTTGTTGAATTCATTAGTTTTTGATTCTATGAAAGAAATTGAAAGTTTCTATGAATATGTGCTGGAAGTATACGATTATTTGGCTTGGAATTAGAGCTTTAAATTGTTTATATGCTGATATTTATTGAAAGAATTGAATAGAAAGTGAATGTTTGGGACCTAATTGTAAAGGAGTTTGAAGTTAGAGTTTTATATGGAAATTCTGAATTTAAATAATTATGAAATAACTTATATTGTCTAGGAAAAGTATTAATTGAGAAAATTATCTTAATGGAGGGGTTATTTGAGTAAGGACCGAATTGTATGAATTGTGAAATTTGGGGCAAAATGGAAATCAACATTTTGCACTAAAATTGTTTTGGACAGCAGCAATAGTCTAACTTTGAAAAATCACCAAAAATTTTAGAAATGACATTAAAGGATTAATAAAATATGAAATTAAAGCTTATTGAGTCTAGTTTCTTATAGAAGAAATTATGTAAGCAATGGAGTTGTAAATAATGAGATATGATAAATTTTGTGAGACAAGGTCAGAATGATTTCGGGTTCCCCTGTTTTGACTTTGTAAAATCATAAAAAATTGGATAAAAATAATTAAAGGCTTAAATTTATATTTTTAGAATCCTGACATCATTCAAATCCTGTAAAAGAAGATAATTAATTTTTAGTGAAGAAGGGTCGGAACTGTCAGACAGCAGAACAGGGGAGACTTCAATGAATAAACTGTATTAATTGGCCTAACCAAAAACTATGAAATTTTTATGGTAAGAAGATATATGAGTCTAGTTTCTGGGAAAATTTATGGATCTTAATTTGGAGTTCTGTAGCTCAAGATAAAAATAATTTAGTGACTATGACACAAATGGACAGCTTGAATATTCACATAAGTAGATAATGAAAATTATGGATAATGTTACCTACAAGTGTGTTGTTTATACTAAGGATGTGGATGGAGAGGAGGAGGAAAATATACAAAAATATATGAATGACTCGTGTATAAATTGATCGCATGCCTGATAATAATCGATAAGTGTTGGATTAGAAATGATATAATATTTTATTTGGAATATTTATTATGAAATTATGATTATCATTATAATACAAAAATTGAACTTGTGAGTTTATATGGCTAAATTTTATGATTATCTGTTCATTTTTATGAATTTCGTGATGTGTTATTTCATATGTATTGATGATAAAATCGTGAATAATGTAAAAGCATGAAAATTGAATAAATGATCAAATTGAGCATTTCAGTTCAGTGACAAGATGAATTGAAGGAAAAGACCATGGTTGGACCATGGCAATAAGTGATAAGTGATAGCCGGCTACACTTATCGATCAGAGACAAATGAAAGTGATAAGTAGTAGCTTCGGCTACACTTATCTGATCAAGGACAAGTGAAAGTGATAAGTGATAGCTTCTGCTACACCTATCTGATCAGGGACAAATGACAAGTGAAAAGTGGTAGCTTCGGCTACCTGATCAGTGAAAAGTGGTAGCTCTGGCTACCTGATCAGTGAAAAATTGGTAGCTCCGGCCACCTGATCAGTGAAAAATGGTAGCTCCGGCTACAAGTGACAAGTGATTTCCGTATAAGACCATATCTGAGATATGGCATCGGTGTGATATATGCTACTGTATAAGACCATATTTGGGATATGGCATCAGTGAGATATATGATTCGTGTAAGACCATAGCTGGGCTATGGCATCAATATATGAATATGTGTAAGACCATAGCTGGGCTATGGCATCATTATGTGAAGATGTGTAAGACCATAGTTGAACTATGGCATCGAGAAAACGAAGTACTCAATTCCGTAAGACGTTCACTAATTTGACAAAGTTTGGTAAGTGTTACATGGAATTATGTGATACAAGGAAGTACGAGTTGATAAGATACGAGTATAAAACTTGGTTGATAAATGAATTCATTTGTGATTATACAATTGTTCATATTGAATGTACTGTCCATATGTATTGATAATTCAAATGTTTTAATGAATAAAGTTCTGACATGGAATAAATTGAACACGAGATAAATAATCATGAAATTGAACTCGGAATTCATGAAAATGACGGTTATTGATATATGGAGACATGAGACATTGATATATGAATATGGAAAGTGTTTGATAAATGTGTTTATTCATAATTATGGAATTATATACCTCATGTGTACTATTTGCATAAAGATGATATTTCAAATACTTTGGTTATTTAAGCTTAAAAATGAAATAATATGAAATCAAGATAAGTTGTTATGAAAATATATTTAGATTACAAAGATATTTTGATATGGCTGATATATGTTGTATGATTACATAACGTGAAATTGTGTATATATATGAGAAATTTAATGAGAATTGAGCCTATACACGTTTCTTGTTATTTATATGAAGTGTACGACTGACACGGGTGATAAAGTTATAAACAGAGAGTTACAAGGGTTGAAAACACGAGCGTGTGGCTCTCCAAAGTGTGAATTTTTTTTTAAGTGTTACAAAAGTTTCATATGTTTACGGTTTGGTCCTAAACCACCCTAAATGTATGTTTTGGGCCCCGTAGGCCCATATAAGGGACGTTAAACATATGTATGAAAGTTTTTAATTTAGAAGAAATTTTATGGCTAATTTTTACACGATTGATTATATTAAGTTCAGTAATGCATCGTACCCTATTCTAGGCTCGGAATACGGGTAGGAGATGTTACATTAGGTTTACATTTGGTTGTTTCTTAGAAAGTTATTCATACTTCCTCTCTTTTTTTTTTTGAATTACAAGACGAGGGTAAAATCCTAACATAATTAGCGTGACTCGAATCTAAGTTATATTTGAAGCGATAAAAACCTTAACCATCAGACCAACACTTAGGGTTCGATACTACTTTATCCTATACATTAACTGCAAAAGCTTATAGCTTTAGTTTAGCGTGAGGGATCTTTGTAGATTAAAAATTTTAGCATTTCATTTATTTATTTTCATTTTTTTAGCTTTTAAATTTGTATTCTTTTTTAAATCACTCTAAAAGAGATAAAAAAAATTAATGTTTTTAATTTTGTTGATATGACATACATACTTCAACATTCACGTGCAATCCATGTAGATGCTACGTCAATATAGTTGACAAATATTAACTTTTTTTTTATCCATTTAAGGATTATTTGATAAAAAAATAATTATACATCTCTTTCTATGCTTCCTATTTGAACAAACATTTTTAACTTTGTTTGCACTCTTTTGCTTTATGGTCATAATTTTTTTATGCGTCGTTGAGAGCACCAAAAATATCCTATTCCCTGTAAAATAGTAAAAATAATAGGAAATTGGAAGTAGGGTCGAATCCTCAGGGACCGGATTATACGAATGCTCGTTTCTTGAAATCCTAGACATTTCTTACCTGTTTCCATGTAGCATAATTCTAGTTCATCATATTCACGTAAGGCATCCTCATGAAGATGAGCAATCTCAAACATAAAAGCCAAGCTTTCCTAAGAAAAAGAAAAATGAAGCACTAAACATCCAAGCTTAAAATAATCTGTTTTTTTATTTGGGATATGTAAACTAATGTGATAGTTAATAAGGATTTATATTAATTAAACAGCAAAATAGGTTTGGCCAAGTTCGCCTTTTCTTTTACAATCTCCAGATATAGAAACTAGAAAAGGATTATGATATATGTTTAAGATAAAAATGAAGCTGAGGTAACACAAAAGAGTGGAAAATCATAAAGTTTATCCCCAGATCAATATCAGTCATGACCGCATTACTTTCAGAAGAGTACTAAACCTTCTGAATGAAAAAATTACAGAAGTTCCAAATCGGCATGAATCGTTGTTCACTAAGCTTGAGTATCTCATCCTCATAGAATTGTATTCGTCTATCTAATGTATTTTTGATAGAATCCACAATCCTGAACTCTAACTCTTCCCAAAAATTTGGTTTGAGACTATATATGTCAAATTTGCTGCACCTAAATGAAGCACAGTTTTAGAATATCAGAAAGCAACATAGGAAGTCAAACACCAATTTCTTAAGGGTGCTACTTTCAAAGTTTCACCTAATTTTTCTTTTGCAAAGATTTGGAACATGCATGCAGAAGATCAAAGCAGTACTTCAACACTAAAATCATTGGCAATAATACAAATAGTACCTGTGACACCAATAAGAACATATATGCAAGCTGCTGAGAGCCGCAAGCTCACCTTTCCCTCTTCTTGGAGCTGAAATCAGCTTCAAATTTGGCATATACTTTCTTAGCCATTTTAGTGGCCTGATCATTTTTTGGAGCTTTAGATAAAAATATAATAAACCATTAGCGCTCATCATTTTGAGCAAACACTTTCAGGCGTGGTTTAACAAAATTCTTGAACTCATCAAGGTCCTGGGGACAATGGACGTGAATAAAACAGTAAGCATATATACAAAAATGAAAAATGAACATCAACATGACTAATAAATAAAATTTAGAAAAAAAATTAAAGAATCGTTTTATATTTCTCATTCTGTGGTCATAGGTCTATGAATCAGAACTGGTTAACAAGATCAAAAGTACCTCACATGTAACAAGAACCGAGTCGCATATGGCTCTCGAAACCAAAATAAATCTCGCTCTTGAGGAAATCACACGTAATCTTGCATCAATGGTTAACACAAATTCAGAGCAAATTCTCCAAAACACAGGTTACGGGTCTTGTTATTCAAGCAAGCTCTTTTGAATGGTAGCCTCTCTTGAAATTGTTCTGACGGCAGCCATAAGTCAACGACATCTTCAACGATAAGCAGTTCATTTGCAACAGTTAGAAATATAAGTGTTGCGCGGAAGCGTGTGAAAGAGTAAAATTATTGTACTAAAAAATCACACTAAGTTCAATTCCCAAGAAAGAAAGGTGGATCATGAGGATCACTTAAGTACCAAGTCTTTCCTAGCCAGAATATCCCTCTATCGTAATTTAATAACACAATAAATCACTACAATCACACTCACAAAATATGAAAAATAAATAGTAAAGAACACCAGAATTTTAATGAGGTTCAGCAAATCTTGCCTACGTCCTCGGGCACTACCAAATATATTTCACTCCAAAATACAAGTGAAACTTTACAAATAGGGAGAGAGAACAATGCCTTAAGTAGAGAATAATAAATGTGGGATGATTAGAATGAGCACTGGTTAGGCCTATTTATAGTTGAGGTTCAAGGGCCACCTTGCAAAGTCCCTATACAATTAGGGACCAAAAATTGCTATTATTCCATACCCAACACCAAATAAATATTTGGTGCCCATAACTTTGACCTTTCCAAGATATGGGTAAGTATGAGAAATGTATGGGCAAGGTATGGGCAAGGAATGGGTATATTCTAATAATCTCTACCTTGAAGATTTGATTAGGATAATCTTATCTTCACACAATTCTTTCTGCCTTTGACAACAATACTTGATAGTGCCTTCTTCAACTGTTAAACTTGCAGGATATTGATCAAGTTCAAACAATGTTCGAACTTGGTTGCTGTTACCACATTGGTCATCATATCTACGGGATTATCTGCAGTCTTGATCTTCTGAAGACAAATTTTCCCCTCTTTAATAATTTTTCGCACAAAATGGAATCGTACGTCGATATGCTTTATATGTGCATGATAGACTTGATTCTTTGCTAAATGAATAGCACTTTGACTATCACAATACACGTTAATATGCTCCTGAACCAATCCCAAGGTTTTAGCCATACCCTGTAACCAAATAGCCTCATTTACAGCCTCTGTTATAGCCATGTACTCGGCTTCTATGGTTGACAACGCAACTGTAGACTGTAGTGTAGACTTTCAACTTATTGGTCCTCCAGCAAGTGTAAACACATAATCGGTGGTTGATTTTCGCTTGTCCAAATCACCGGCATAGTCAGAATCAACGTACCCAATAACACCTTTACCAAGTGTATTATCCTACTTGAACAGTAATCCAACATCCACTGTCTTCTGAATATACCGTAGAATCCATTTCATAGCTTGCCAATGTCCTTTTCCAGGATTATGCATATATCTACTCACTATACTAACTGCCTGTGAAATGTCAGAACTTGCAACATGTATTCTCGTTCCGTATTCGTCGAAGGAGATAGTTATGCAGAAAGCTTGAAATGAGAAGCCAACGGGGTACTTACAGTTTTTGTATGCTCGTTCATGCCAAACTGCTGTAGTACCTTTTTCAAATATTGTTTCTGAGTCAAGCTAACTCTATCATGAGCTCAATCTCTCCATATTTCCATACCAAGAATCCTTTTAGCTTCTCCTAGATCTTTCATCTCAAACTCGAGATTGAGTTGAGTTTTCAATCTTTCAATTTCAACTTTGCTCTTAGATGTTATTAGCATATCATTAACATATAAGAGCAAGTATATGAAAGTTCCTTCTTGTAGCTTCTGAAAATACACGCAATGATCAAATTTACTTCTTGTGTACCTTTGCCCTTTTATGAACTGATCAAATCACTTATACCACTGCCTCGGAGATTGCTTCAATCCATAAAGCGACTTTGTCAGTTTGCAAACCCAATTTTCTTTACCAGCAACCTTGAATCCATCTGGCTGAGTCATATAGATTTCCTCTTCCAAATCACCATGTAAAAATGCAGTCTTCACATCAAGCTGAACTAGTTCAAGATCATATTGTGCAACCAAGGCTAGTAAAATCCTAATAGACGAATGCTTCACAACTGGAGAAAACACTTTATTGTAGTCTATTCCTTCTTTCTGAGCGTAACCCTTTGCTACCAATCTAGCCTTGTATCGAATTTTATTTTTACTAGGAAATCCTTCCTTCTTTGCATATACCCATTTGCATCCAATTGCCTTCTTTCCCTTGGGCAGTGTCACCAACTCTCAGGTCCTATTTTTATGAAGAGACTGCATTTCTTCATTCATTGCTTGCTTCCACTTTACACCATCAGGGTTACTTATTGCTTCTGTGTAAGTAGAAGGAACATCATCATCTGCAATTGGAAGTGCATAGGCCACTATATCATCAAAGCGAGCAGGCTTACGAATCTCTCTTCTTGGCCTCCTATATGCAATTGAATCTTGTTGCTGTAGAGGTTCTTGGGTAGGAACCTCTTCATCATTTGTCCCTCCAATATTAGCTGGATCATCATTAACCTTTTCAAGCTCCACCTGCTGCAAAGTACTACTGGTTTTGACATTCTTTTGTGAATCTTTATACTTTAACATGGTTGATTCAACAAAAGTCACATCTCTACTTAAAACAATCTTCCTTGTATCAGGACACCAGAGACGGTATCCTTTTACTCCATCAGTTATACCCAAGAATAATACTTTCTTTGCTCTTGAGTCTAACTTAGATTCTTTTACATGATAATATGCAGTGGAACCAAACACGTGTAAAGAATCATAATCAGTAGCAGATTTACCAATCCACATCTCCATAGGAGTTTTTTCATTTATTGCAGCTGATGGTAAACAGTTAATTAGATGGCACGCATATGTAACTGCCTCAGCCCAAAATTCCTTACCCAATCCAGCATTGGACAACATACATCGAACTTTCTCCAGTTTAGTTCGATTCATGTGTTCTGCCACCCTATTCTGCTGTGGTGTATCTCGAACAGTGAAGTGTCGTACAATGCCCTCATCTTGACATACTTGTAGAAACGGATCATTTTTGTACTCAGTACCATTATTTGATCGAAGTCGTTTGACCTTTCGACTAGTCTGAGTCTCCACCATCTTTTTTCATTTCAGAAATGCATCCAAAACTTCACTTTTTCTTTTCATTAGATACACCCATACTTTTCTTGAATAATCATCAACAAAAGTAACAAAATAGTGCATACCTCCCAAAGAAGCCACTTTGGTAGGTCCCCACACATTACTGTGAACGTAGTTCAGAATTCTTTTCGTATTGTGAATTGCTGGACCAAATTTTACCCTCTTCTGCTTCCCAAAACACAATGTTCACAGAATTCCATTTTACAAGAATTTGCACCTTTTAATAAGCCTTGCTTCGCCAATGTCTGCAAAGCTTTTTCACCAGCATGTCCCAATCGCATATGCCATAATCTGGTAGCCTCTGAACCTACATCTTTTGTAGAAACTGTTGATGTTGATCCAATAACTGTACTTCTATTTAAAAAGTACAAGTTATTTCTTCTTGTGCCTTTCATCACCGTCAATTGCCCAGCTACTACTTTTAGTAATCCATCTCTCAAAGTGATTGTGAGCCCTTTAGATTCTAGGGCCCCTAATAAGATGAGATTTTTCTTCAGGCTAGGTACGTAGCGAACATCTGTCAAGACTTGGATTGAGCCGTCGTGATTCTTCAATTTGACTCTACCCACTCTCATTGTCTTACAAGTACTATCATTGCCCATAAGAACAATTCTACCTTCTAGCTCTTTAAGACTAGAAAACCAGTCCTTATTAGGACACATATGGTAAGTACATCCTGAATCCAAAACCCACTCATCCGTTTGACATGCCATTGCCATGCGAACCAAGCTAAAGTCTGACTCCTCATCATACTCCGCTACACATGCATTAGAAATAACCTTGCCCTTTTGTAGCTTAGGACAATTCTTTTTCCAATGCCCTTTTTCACTGCAAAAGGCACGTTCATCTTTGGCGGGTCTCCCTTTAGACTTTCCCCTTCTACCAAATTTGCTGCTGTGTGAATGACCTCTTACTATTAAGACTTCTGCAGTTGTATCTCTGTGATCTCTTTTATCTTTCTTTCGAGTCTCAGATCTATACAACGCACTACAGACTGCATTAAATGAGATCGTGTCCTTCCCATGAAGCAATGTGGTGGTAAGATGATCATATTCATCAGGAAGGGAATTCAACAACAATAATGTCTTGTCTTCATCTTCAAATTTCTCATCCAAATTTAGCAAGTCTGCTAAAATTTTATTGAATGAGTTCACATGGTCATTCATCGACATACCGGGTGCATACGTGAATCGATAAAGTTTCTTTTTCATATAAAGCCTATTTTCAAGACTTTTCGTTAGAAACTTTTCTTCCAGTGTATCCCATAACTTCTTCGCTGATGTCTCCCTCATGACAGAGTACTTCTGCTCTTTGGCCAAACATAGGCGGATTGTACCACACGCCTGTCTATTGATCTTGGCCCACTCCTTGTCATTCATCTTGTCAGGTCTTTCTTTAAGGGCTATATCTAGCTCTTGCTGACATAAGACATTCAGGATCTCACATTGCCACATACCAAAATTATTGGTACCGTCAAATTTCTCTAGTTCAAATTTTGCATTTGTCACGAGAGTCCTTCTCGATGGCGATCTTTGCGCCATTTTCTCCTCAATCCCAACTACTGTATACGTGAATAGTACCGTACGTGAATAGTGCCATATAAGTGAATAGTGCCATAAACGGTCGTATTTCCCAAGTAAGAATCTGGCTCTGATATCAATTGTTGCGCGGAAGCGTGTGAAAGAGTAAAATTATTGTACTAAAAAATCACACTAAGTTCAATTCCCAGGAAAGAGAGGTGGATCATGAGGATCACTTAAGTACCAAGTCTTTCCTAGCTAGAATATCCCTCTATCGTAATTTAATAGCACAATAAATCACTACAATCACACTCACAAAATATGAAAAATAAATAGTAAAGAACACCAGAATTTTAATGAGGTTTAGCAAATCTTGCCTACGTCCTCAGGCACTACCAAATATATTTCACTCCAAAATACAAGTGAAACTTTACAAATAGGAAGAGAGAACAATGCCTTAAGTAGAGAATGGCAAATGTGGGATGATTAGAATGAGCAATGGTTAAGCCTATTTATAGTTGAGGTTCAAGGGCTACATTGCAAAGTCCCTATACAATTAGGGACCAAAAATTGCTATTATTCCATGCCCAACACTAAATAAATATTTGGTGCCCATAACTTTGACCTTTCCGAGATATGGGTAGGTATGGGAAAGATATGGACAAAGTATGGGTAAGGAATGGGTATATTCTAATAATAAGTAAGGAGAATATCATAATAGATTCCTTGCTAGTTCATGACTTCATGCTAAGACATGGCTCACCAGTTATTATTAACATACAAACATCTTGCAGAGCAGCAAACTGGAATTCATCCAATTTGAAAGTAACATATTGACACATTTAATAAACAATACATTAAATATGAATTGATATATTTTGCAGTTTGTATTGTATTTATATTTACACACAAAATAAATGAGAATGACCAATCAATCCCTCAGTCTTTGAAGAACCCACTTCGTAAAATCAACTAAAAAGCTTAAAGCTCAAATCATCAATAATTAACACAACCCTTCATAAATTTCCACAACAAAAATCCAATCAACAACTTACAAATTCCCCCAAAAAGCGAAAAACCAAAACCCAAAGTTAAAGAGTTTCAATTCAATTAAAAAGGGATTTACCAGCAATGATGAGATGAGCACAAGACTTACAAATAAAAAAAATTATAAAAAAATTATATAATATAAAATAAATATATAAAAAATTATATAATATAAAATAATTCACAAAACTGCCAATTTCTATAAAAAAAAGACTTACAAAATTGCTAGTAAGTAAGAAATGGTATGGATTTATTTAATAGTAGTTCCAATAACATGAAAGTTTGACTTATTGGTGATGGCCTGATGGGTGTTTTATCTTATAACTTATATTTATTTGCTCCCTCAAAGTCATTTTCTTCTCTCAAAGATGGGTGAGTTCTAAAAACATAACTCACTAAATATTAACTTACGAAAATTTCCTCTCTTTTAATCTTTTACTCAATTACCTGCATCAACCTATAAAGCTGATAGCTTCATTGTACCACTTTAAAAAGCATCCAATAAATTGAGAGCAGACACGAATCTAGAAATATTTTTAGGGACGGAATTAAGTACTAATTTCTTAAGAAATTAAAATATAATTTTGTAATGTATTAATTTATTATTTTCATATTTTTGAAAGGATTAAATATATATATATATTAATTTTAGGGGACTAAAGTATAATTTTAATATAAATTACTTTTTAATTTATTTAAAATGATAAATTTTGTAAACATTAATAGCTGAATTTGTTGAATTTTTATATTTAAGATCAAATGATAGAATGTGCAAATATTAGAGGACTAATTTTGTTAGACCAACAAGAAAAAGTCCACGTCAATTTAGAATGATTAAAATATTTAATTTAAATGAGTAACTAAAATAGAACAAGAAACATAATTAGGTGACGATTTTTATATTTTACCATTAGTTTTACAACGCAAACATCAATTACATTTTATTCTAGACTAGTTTTATTTAGTTTTATTTTTTGGCTGGAAATTTTTTACGTGACCATGGACCGTAATTGAAGAGTTCCTGTGCAACAAATATCATGATTTCAAAGCTAAGATATTTTTCACAGTAATGAAGAAGATGATAAAATTATCTACTAAGAATCAAATTATATTTTGTTTCTTTTACTAAAAAATGAGTAAATTAATCTTTATACATTAAATCAAAGAGAAAATTTGTCATTATATTAAAAATTACATTTATTTCTACAGCTAAAAATTTGTCATTGTACGTTGAATGTGGTACGTTTGGCACACTACATGCAATCAGTCATGCTAGTATTTATTAGTAAAAATGGATAAAATTTTTAACAGAAAGAACCAATTTACTCTTTAATCTAACTTACAAAGATTAATTTGTCTATTTTTTTAATAAAGGGAACAAAATACAATCAGATTCATAATATAAAAGTTTCCGTAATACTTTTACTTAAAAAAGATTTACAATGGGAGAGATTATGGGCCATCATCATATTTATCTCTAATATTATTATCTAAACATTCATAAAGGTAATTAATATGGAACGAAACTCTAGTGATTTGATTTGATCATACTAGTTAAGACTTACATTATTAGGTATGGAATTTAGATTCCACTTATTTGTTCATTGTGAGGAATTTTTGAAGTGTGTATATTATTGTGTAATTAAACTATTTTAAAATTTATACTTAGCTTTTATCGGAGAAAGCCTTAATTGTGAGGAAAATTTGTCGATTAAGGTTTTTTTATAATTTATAAAATTTTAAATTAGTAATGAAAAAATTATATTTTGGTCTCCTCAAAATAAAAAAATTAATTTAATTTTTAAAAAATATAAAATATAGATTATTAAAATGGTAGAATTATATTCTCACTATTGTAAAAATATATAATTTAATATCGACCCAAAAAATTTATAACTTCACTTTATTGGATTGCGAGTAGATGAACTCCTTTTATTCTGCAAAAGCTTATAGGCAATAGCTTTGGCGCAAAGAACATGACATTAAAATTTCTTTGAACAATGACATGATGATTAAGAGTATTTACCACGTTAGGTGTGACATAAGTTTGAGTTACACTAATTATATTTACTGTTTAAGCTTTGTCATGTTATTGTAATTAAAAAAATTCTTTAAACCACTTTAAGTCCATCGAAAGTTCACTTTATGGGCAGCGTAAAAGATTAGTGATAATAATTAGTACCGTATTTGAAAGTATTGTTTTACTTTGTTAAAAAAGATGGAATAGATGTGTTGTTTTTATAAAATATCATGCTTTTTAAACATTAGTCATGTAAATGGTTTGTGACAAACATAAGAAATAATATTATGTTTTATTGTGTTTGGTAAAAGTATTGAACAAGGAAGAATGATGTATTGTTTTATGTTTATAAAAAAATTAAAATTATTAAAAATGAATTTAGATAAAGTGATGTTTAGATTTGAGCAGTTGGTTTTAAATTTGAAATGCTTTTGATAAATTTATATATTATTAAAACATATATTTTATTTTAACATAATAATATAAAAAAACTTGATATTTTATAGTAAAAATAAAAAAATACTTAAAAACAAATTTAGAATGAATCTAAATAAATTGAAGTCCAAGTTCTTTTGAATCTAGATCAAAGTTTGTTTAGATTCATTTTAATATTAAATAGTTTTTATATATATATTTTATAAATTTATATGTTCATAATTAATTTAGATAAAATAAAGTTAACTAATATGAGATGGAATCCAAATTCAAATAACAATTAAATCTTAAAAATAAAAAATTTATGTTATCAAAAAATAAAAAAAGTTTAAATATGATAAAGAGTCCATTAAGCCAAATAACAATCTGAGCTAGAAGCAGGATTCAGCTTTGATACTTGAATCTTTTATATGGTTGCACCTCTGCCTCCTCCTCTGCAAATGATATATGAACTCCGTAATGCTTTACCTCACAACAAACGCTCTGAGACCAATCCCCATTGAAAACTAGAGGGTAGAATTTAAACCAGGCCCCATTATACATACGCTTGTTTGATGCCTGGGTTTAATCATCATATAATTAATAACGTGAAGGGAAAAGAATACGTAATATATATATATATATAAATTAAATGTTTAAAAACATAATTGTGTATAAGATTTTTATTGGTTTTAAATTAAAAGATAAAAACACTCAGTATAATAATACAACTTAAATTACATAAATATTTTTTTATTTCTCAAATAAATTTTTACTCGTTTAACTCATCGCACCAATCTAATACGTCATATTTATATAAAAAAATTGTATGGTATCAAATCAAAATATTATATATCTTTTTCCTTTTGTCTAGCATCTATCTTTGTTTTTCTTGTAGCATATGTTTAAAATTATTGTAACTTGTTTTATTATATAAAATCAATAGAATCCTTAATAAAAATAACACTCGATTAAATCATTAATAGAATGTAATCAATCATTTAAATCCTAAAATTAATAAATTTTTTATGAAAACCCCTACTGCCATTAACTCTTCCAGACTCAAATTTTACTGTTGGCACGTGGCATAAAATGAGTGGCTGGAAAAATTAAAATGGAAAATAATGAAATTAATAATATTTAAATTAGTTTTATAAGAGAATTATAAAAGACAAATGCCTATAATGATATAGTTGAATTGATTTGAAATAAGATAGGCTTTAGAGTCAATTACCAGATTTCTTATTTTTTAATAACAATATTTTCATTAAAATTAATTATAAAAATATATAATTTTTAATGCTTTTTTAAAAGTTAAATAAATAATAAACTTGAATTTTTGAACTGGATCCAATTGATATAAAAATTTGAGCGAAAAATAAACATTAATAAATATAACTTAAACTAATAAATAAACTCAATGATAAATACGTAATATGTTAAATATTTAATAAACATGATTAGGGTTTGAAATTCAGTATAAACGAAATAACATAAATGAGGTTGAAGCATCATTGAGCTCTCATACATTGAATCCTTAATTTGGAAATAATAGATGAACCCCGCACTGTTTTACCTCGTATTCTGAGGAACCAATCCAACGAAGGTAGAAATTAAAGGAAGCTTGATTGTAAAAACGCTTGTTTGATGCCTTACTTTTAGCAAACTCCCAAACTTCACCACCATATAAGAGGAACAAGTGATCTGACAATTGGTTTTCAAAATTCAAGGAGAAAGAGGAGAAAGAACAGCTAAGGACATGATTGTCGCCATTACAGGATTTTAGATGACATTCACATCCAATGTCAATAAAAGAAGAGTCAGGGAATGAAACAACAACGGAAGCAACGAAATTATTAGACCACCACTCTGAAGGCAATTGGATGTTTATGGAAGATCCTAAGCTTTTGAAATCAAACCATTCCGGAATTTCACTTCCAGGGACGCATGTAAGAATCTTAATTCTTCTTTTGCTTTCTGGGGGTCCCTGTTTGATTACAATTATTAGAAACATGATTGAGCATTCAGCATATGGCTATCCGAAAGAAGAAGAAGAAGCTAACCTGATGATAATCTTTTAGTACAGTGACCATATGCTCAAATGGCATCTCCAACTTTGGTGTTTCAGGACCGCTTGCAGCTTTCTGATCCAGTAGGAAGCAGTTCGTAAATAGCCAACCCAAGGATTTACAAAACGCTGCTTGCTTCAAAACCTTCTCAATGCTTGAGACTTCCTCTACTGAAGTGCTGTCACCTACATCTATATCTTTCCCCATACTTTTCTCACCCAGTTTGAAGCAGTTGGTGAACATCAACATCAATGAAGGGGCCTCAGCTGCATCTATATCCTGACAAAATAATGCTTGCTCAAAAAGCATCTTAATGCTTGAGACATCCTCTAATGAAGTACAGTCATGTGCATCTAAATATTTCAGGCTTGGTGGAAGCTCTGGTAATGATTTCAGTCTCTTGCATTTCCTCAAGATTAACTCTTCCAACAAAGGAAATTGTTTGATGGTTGTGGGCAAGTCCTCAAGATTGCTTTCAGTTAAATCTAACTTCTTCAATGAGGATAACCCATGGAGATGTTTCTGCTTCACTGGTCTGCCTCCAATGGCAGTAAACAATTTCTCAAAGTTGTTCAATGTCAAGCTTCGAAGACCAATAAGATTGTCAATTGAGGATGGTAATTCCTTCAAAGCTGTTCCGCTTAAATCAAGCTCCCTCAACATCTCCATGGTCTCTAAGATTTCTGGAAAAATCTCCAATCTTGAGCAACCTTTAAGATCAAATCTCTCAAGAGATTTCAATTTATAAAGGTTGTCAGGAAGGCAAACAAGGTTTTCACAGTTGTTCAATCTCAGATAATCAAGACCAATAAGATTGTCAATTGAGGATGGTAATTCCTTCAAAGCCGTTCCGCTTAAATCAAGAAACCTCAACCTCTCCATGGTCTCTAAGATTTCTGGAAAAATCTCCAATCTTGAGCAACCTTCAAGATTAAATATCCTAAGAGATTTCAATTTATAAAGGTTGTCAGGAAAGCAAACAAGGTTTTCACAGTTGTTCAATCTCAGATAATCAAGACCAATAAGATTGTCAATTGAGGATGGTAATTCCTTCAAAGCCGTTCCGCTTAAATCAAGAAAGCTCAACCTCTCTATGGCCTTCGGAAAAATCTCCAATCTCGAGCACCTGCTAAGATTAAAACGCTCAAGAGATTTCAATTTAAAAAGATTGTCAATTGAGGATGGTAATTCCTTCAAAGCCGTTCCGCTTAAATCAAGAAAGCTCAACCTCTCCATGGTCTCTAAGATTTCTGGAAAAATCTCCAATCTCGAGCAACCGTTAAGATCAAATCTCCCAAGAGATTTCAATTTATAAAGGTTGTCAGGAAGGGAAACAAGGTTTTTACAGTTGTTCAATCTCAGATCATCAAGACCAATAAGATTGTCAATTGAGGATGGTAATTCCTTCAAAGCCGTTCCGCTTAAATCAAGAAACCTCAACCTCTCCATGGTCTCTAAGATTTCTGGAAAAATCTCCAATCTCGAGCAACCTTCAAGATCAAATCTCTCAAGAGATTTCAATTTATAAAGGTTGTCAGGAAGGGAAACAAGGTTTTTACAGTTGTTCAATCTCAGATAATCAAGACCAATAAGATTGTCAATTGAGGATGGTAATTCCTTCAAAGCCGTTCCGCTTAAATCAAGAAAGCTCAACCTCTCCATGGTCTCTAAGATTTCTGGAAAAATCTCCAATCTCGAGCAACCGTTAAGATCAAATCTCCCAAGAGATTTCAATTTATAAAGGTTGTCAGGAAGGGAAACAAGGTTTTTACAGTTGTTCAATCTCAGATCATCAAGACCAATAAGATTGTCAATTGAGGATGGTAATTCCTTCAAAGCCGTTCCGCTTAAATCAAGAAACCTCAACCTCTCCATGGTCTCTAAGATTTCTGGAAAAATCTCCAATCTCGAGCAACCTTCAAGATTAAAACACGCAAGAGATTTCAATTTATAAAGGTTGTCAGCAAGGCAAACAAGGTTTTTACAGTTGGTCAATCCCAGATAATCAAGACCAATAAGATTGTCAATTGAGGATGGTAATTCCTTCAAAGCCGTTCCTCTTAAATCAAGAACCCTCAACCTCTCCATGGTCTCTAAGATTTCTGGAAAAATCTCCAATCTCGAGCAACCTTCAAGATCAAAACGCTCAAGAGATTTCAATTTATAAAGGTTGTCAAGAAGGCAAACAAGGTTTTTACAGTTGTTCAATCCCAGATAATCAAGACCAATAAGATTGTCAATTGAGGATGGTAATTCCTTCAAAGCCGTTCCGCTTAAATCAAGAAACCTCAACCTCTCCATGGTCTCTAAGATTTCTGAAAAAATCTCCAATCTCGAGCAACCGTTAAGATCAAAACGCTCAAGAGATTTCAATTTATAAAGGTTGTCAGGAAGGCAAACAAGGTTTTTACAGTTGTTCAATCTCAGATCATCAAGACCAACAAGATTGTCAATTGGGGATGGTAATTCCTTCAAAGCCGTTCCGCTTAAATCAAGAAAGCTCAACCTCTCCATGGTCTCTAAGATTTCTGGAAAAATCTCCAACCTCGAGCAACCGTTAAGATCAAATCTCTCAAGAGATTTCAATTTATAAAGGTTGTCAGGAAGGGAAACAAGGTTTTTACAGTTGTTCAATCTCAGATCATCAAGACCAATAAGATTGTCAATTAGGGATGGTAATTCCTTCAAAGCCGTTTCGCTTAAATAAAGAAACCCCAACCTCTCCATGGTCTCTAAGATTTCTGGAAAAATCTCCAATCTCGAGCAACCGTGAAGATCAAATCCCTTAAGAGATTTCAATTTATAAAGGCTGTCAGGAAGGCAAACAAGGTTTTCACAGCTGTTCAATATCAGATAATCAAGACCAATAAGATTGTCAATTGAGGATGGTAATTCCTTCAAAGCTGTTTCGCTTAAATCAAGCTCCCTCAACATCTCCATGGTCTCTAAGATTTCTGGAAAACTACACAGATTTGGGCAGCAACTAAGATCAAGTTTGGTGAGGGATGTGGCTTTATAAAAGCTAGGCAGAGATCTAAGATTTTCGCAGTTACTGAAATTTAAATAAGTTAGCTTCTCCAGATGTTGAAGGGATGAAGGAAGCTCACGCAAGTTAGAACACCCCATAAGTTCTATAATTTCAAGATTTGTGGCACTTGAGAGGTCCGGGATTCTTACAAGGTTGCGAGAAAAGAAGAGATTGATCACCTTCAAATTTACTAAATCTTGCATGCATCAGAACGTAGTGTTTAATAAATTTGTGTACATTGGAGGACTATAATGCAGCAGATGTGACCAAAATATCAATAAAGTGCAACAACACACTAAACTATCATTCCAACCCATCGCTCAAATTTTGGTTTAATCTAGATTAGATTTCCCTATAAAAATTTGAAATTATGGTGCTGCCTCGGTAGGTCATTAACTTTCAACTTCAAATAATTAAAATTTCATAAAAACGAGTACAAAATTGATTATTTATTTTTAATTTCGAATTAAAATTCTTTATTACTTCTTTAAAATAATAAATACTTATTTTATAACACGTGCCCCGCACGTAATATTATATAAATAAAAATAAAATGATCTTATATTATATTATATTAATTTCAAAATATAAATAAATATAATAAAAATTAAAGCGTAATATCAATAAAAGTAAATAAATAATCTTTTATCTTCTATTTTTCCATATGCGTTTAATATATAAATTATTTTTATTATGTTATTTATCATCTATTATTATTATTTTATAATTATATTAATAAATTACATATTGGATTAGTTGATGAATATGAGCAGTTAGTGTTCATAGCATAAAACAAAAATTGATATAATACTTTATTTCTGAGATAATAGTAAAGCGCAAAAAGAAAAAATAAGAATTGTGATTGTTGAAAGTTATTCATATAAAATAACCCCCCAAAAAAAAGTTGATTACCTCAAAGAGTTATCAAGGAGTTTAATAATTAAAAGTTTTAAATTAAAATTAATTGAGTCTTAATTGATTGATATCGATATTGTTTTCAATGCAAGAAGACATGGGTTCAAATACACATTTTCTTTCTAGTTAAAGGTTGGGGAGTGACTATAAGTAGTTTTAGGCATTTTATAAAAAGAACAAATATTATAAAAAAGTTTTAAATTAAAATTGTATTGTTTCAAGCATTTTAATAATATAAAAATTAAATCTTTTAAAAGAATTTCTATATACAACAAAATAAATAAATTTAAATTAAATATTTTAGAAATATATTTTAGTGAATCACTTTTAATTGTTAATTTTTAGTTTAAACTTATGTGCATATTTAAATTATAATATGACAACTCAATTCAAAATTTTAATTGAAATGCAATTAAAATAATTTTATTATATTTTATTAATATAAAATCCAAAATTTAAATAAAACATAACATAAAATCTAAATATCAATATCAACAGAAAATACATATATAACCTTTCTCTATTTCAACATTTTCCATTATATACTATCAATATTTTCCATTATATATTTTTGTTAATTGCTAATTAGAAAAAATAGCAAAGAATTTTACTATTAAAATTTGCATTTAAATAAAGAAGATCTAAATAATTTTGCATTTAAATATTTTTTTCTTTACTCCAATAATGAAAGTCTAATAATTTTAAATTCAAATAAATTAATAAAAATTATAGATTTAGATTTGATGAATTGTAACAGAAATCAATATCATGTAAACTCTATTTTTAATTATTTATCAGTTTAAGTATAAAATAATAAAATATTTCAAGGAGTTTCGTAAGATAAAGGATTCTAACTCAATTCATTTTTCCCCAAACATAACCCTAATTAATTAATGTTATAACTTCTTCTTCTTTATGCAAAAATAACTTAAATATTAATCATATTATGAAAACATAACAAAGGGGTAGATTGATATGTAGAGGAAACTTTATATGATCAAGTAATGGAAATGGAAACATGCTTGCATCAATCTACAAAACACCATAGCTTTATATCAAAAGAAAATAGAGTACCTGTTTTCCCTCCCAGAGTTGTTCGAGATGGCTCCGACTCATGTCAAGTTCAACTAGGTACCTTAGATCAAACTTGGTGGGCAAAGATCTCAATGGGTATCCCTCCCAGTAAAGGTACCTTAGCTCCTCAGGAAATGATAAAAGCCCTTTAAAAAGTAAGATTCTTCCACAGGAATTATAGAAATTGAGAAATCTAAGCTTTCGCATCTTCATCAAGGCTGCCGGATCCAATTCCAACTTTGGAAGTGTGGACATATCAAGTACAATGCCTGTGAGCGTTTCTGTTCCCTAAACCCAAGAGCAGTATATGGAGTCAAGATATAGGCAAGATATGAACTCAAGATAATTATCATATACGTGTATGTATTTTATACAAATATTTGTTCGAATAAGAATCAAACATGACCGTCGGACATGGATATGTCCAGAGAAAATGAAGAGTGATGGTAACATAAGTGAAGGAAACAAACAGGGCCCTTACATTGTTTTCTGATAGCACATTATAGCTGTCCTCAGGAATCCACAGCCTACTGCGTTTTTTAGGCTTGAAAGGTGATTCATTGCGTACGGTATTCCAACCCATCTGTTGCAATAAATCATGCATTGCTATATGATTTTTTGAAACAAATATAAGAGATTTATCAATGAGGTTCTCAATTCCCGAATGTGCAGAGACATAACAGGCATCCATAAACCTTGTTACATGGTCTCGATCCTTTCCTTTAAAGAAACAAGCAATGTCAAGAAACATTTCTTTCTCTTCACAATCTAGTGCATCAAAACTCCATTTTAACACATTCTGAATGTCCTGCTTAGGAACTTGCTTTAGTTTCTTTACTTCACTTTCCTGGTAGCTTTGGGACTTGCCACGAAGAGAGGATCCGATGAGTCTAATAGCTAAAGGGTTTCCATTAGCAACACTTAAAATCATCTTTGATAGCTCCAACTGATATTCTATAGGATGACTGCTTTTGAAGGCACGTTGACAAAAGAGCTCAACAGATTCATCTCCATCTAATTCCTCCACTTCATAAATGCAATCTGGATAAATGTCAAACTGGATAAGCACTTGTTTATCCCTAGTTGTAACAATGACTCGACTTCCCGGGCCGAACCAATCGACTCCTCCGATTAAAAACTCGAGCTGGCTTAATGTTGACACATCATCACAAACTATCAGAACCTTCTTCTTGGAAAGCCTGTCCTTAAGAAAGCCTGATCCAATTGTGAGCGTCGAGATATCTAACTTTTCATCTCCTAATATGTTTGAAAGAAGTTTCTGACGCAATTTTAATAATTTTCTTTGTTCATCATGTTCTCTCACGTTTGCAAGAAAGCAGCAGCTTTGGAAACCATTTGAAACATGGTGATAAATGGCGTCGGCAAGTGTAGTTTTGCCTATACCTCCCATACCCCAAATGCCTAGCATTCGAAAATCTGGGAATCCGTCTTGAAATAATGACAAAACTTCCTGCATCCGCCTTTCAATTCCAACTAAACCCTTTAAATTAGGGCTTGAGGTTCCACAATTCAATTTCTTCACTATATCTTCGACAATTTTATCTACCAGAGTTGAGTCAGGCCTATATATTAAATGAAGAAACAAATTACAGGAGAAATAAAAAGGAAATAGAAGTAAATAAATAAAAATAATAAAGTAAATCCAAGTTTAACTCAATTGATTCATAGGGTAACTAGAAGACATTCAAATACAGATCTAGAATTCAAACTTCACTATCTACACCCCTTTTTAAATCCTCAAATTATAACTTTTTTCTTTGAAAATAAATATATCAAGAGATCTTATACATGAGAGAATGGTATGAAGGTATAGAAAACGCAACAAACAATAACCTTGTTCAAGAACAGATTCTTCTTATTTTTTCTCTATGCCTACCCTTCAATATATGACAAAAAAAATTAAAAAGGGAAAAGTTAAGTCTTTCATATCAAGTATCTGCCCCTCAACTTGAATCTGGGTAGCATAAATGAATCACTGCTTGAAAAAAAAAGTCTGTTTAATATCTCTGCTTCCAAATCAATATATGCATATATTTAAAAAAGGGTTGAATGTAAAGAAAAGGAGTTGCAATTACCGAGTGACTTGTGAATCCCAACCGGATAATTTGCCAGCAGCAGTCAAAGCACTTCTCCAGGTTTTCACCTTTTCAAGCTCATGCTTGAAATTTTCTTCATGCTTTGCAAATGCTTCTGCAAAACTCCCTCTTTGGTTCCGTACATCTCTTGGGTCTACACCGTAAAATACAGGAACAATCCATTTGTTGCAGTCCATGATCTTCACCAGCTCAGCCAAGCACCATTTGGAAGAAGCGTAGTCTTTGGAGAAAACAATGACTGAAACCCTGGATCCTTGAATGGCCGTCAACAGTGCCTCTGAAATTTCATCTCCTCTTCGAAGCTTCTCGCTGTCGACAAAAGTGTCGATATTCTTTCGACACAAATCTTTATACAGATGACTTAAGAAACCATCACGAGTATCCTCGCCTCTGAAGCTAATAAAAACATCGTATGTCCTTGCTTTGATCATATCAGCAGCAGCAGCAGAAGAAGAAGAAAAAGAAGATCTTGAAGCAAGCATATTGATGTTTCACTGGATTTGATGAAAGATAATTGGATTATGAGTAAAGCTATTGTGTTTTAAGATAATGACTCATAGATTTGGTTGTTTCTTAGAAACTCATAGCCATACTACGACTTTACACAGTACATCAACTGCTAAAGCGTGTGGGACCTAAAACTAAGTTGTCGAACTATCATTGAAATTACATTTCTATTGCAGTTCAATTACTTTCAATTACACAGTACACACTATTATTTAATTAATTTTAAAATTTTAAGAATTTAAAATCATTTAAATTATTTAAAAAGTATAAAAATTAAAATATATATTTTAATATTTTAAAATTTTAAAATAATTAATTAAATGTTAACATGTTATTCACGTGACAATTCATATGCATGCCACATTAAAAAATTAATAAATATTAATTAATATTTATTTTAATATTTATTTGTTGCATATACGTGAATTGTCACATTGATGTTACATCAGTAATTAATTAAGTTTTACAAATTTTAAGATATTAAAAATATTTTTAAAAAGTAAAAATAAAAAAAGTATAAAAATATTTTAAAATTTTATTAATAAATGTTAATATTTTAATTCATTCTAAAATGATTTGACAAAATATAAGTTTAAGAGCTATACCAAATATATATTCTAATTAATGAATATGTTTATTTCATAATAATTTTACTTTAGTATCTCGATTCCTTTTCAATTTTATTTTTAATTTTGTCTGTGTTAATTTCCAACCGAAAGATAAGCATCCACCACCACAGAAAGAGACAAAAGAGCAATAATTGCTCTCTTTTTTTTCTCGTGGAATATTTTTCTTTTCCTTTTAAAGAGTTTCATGGAAATAAGGTAGTGGGATATTGGTCCGATATATTTGAATTGATATGAAATAATGTAAAATCAACGTTGACTCAGTTACCTAAATTATTATTTTCGTAATAAAAATATTTTTATTATTATGAAATAAATAAAGAGAAGGTAAAACAACCATAAATAAGAGAATAAATAAGAATATATAAATTTTATAGATAAATGAGAATATTTATTATAATTCTTTAAAGTTTATATTTATCTTAGAGTATCAAACTTATTTTGGTGTTGTTGATATTCATTAATAATAAAATATTCATAATGTTTCATGTTTGATGTCTATTGGTAGATAATGTGTCTCATTAAAATTTTACTAACATAAAAATCCTATAGAAAAAATTTCCTAATGAAGGAAAAAGAGTACACATATTTATAATACGCATAACATGATACATTATTAAAAACCTTATCAGTGGAACAAAACCTCGATTAATGGAAAAATAGTACATGTATTTACTCTCCCTCATGACATCACATAATATCTCGTATTCTACATGTCAAATCTTGAATGTTAGCTTTTCAAATGATCACTTAAACGCATTTGCTAAGCATCTATATCACTATTCTTTTGAAAGTCATTAACGCGAGGAAAATTCTTGGGAAAATATATTTTGATCTCCTCAATAGTTTTCAACAATAATCATAACAAAACTTTGATCATGATCATTTTATAATAATACTGTAAAAACCCATTTTGCCCAGCCCGATTACAGACAAACCCAACCCCAAAAAACCAAACACCAACCCAAACCCAACCTAAACTAAACCTAAGACCCAAATCAAAAAAAATAAAGATTTTTCATACACTAGTCCCCTAGCATACAGCACCGCACCTAACCCTCTGCCACTGCCGCTGTTGCTGAGCCACCTGCTCCATCTGCACACATTAATAGAGAAAAGACAGCAATCCAAATAAGTAGAAATAAGAAAGAAAAATCAAAATCAAATGTAATATTTATTTTTTCGGCTATATAAAGCCTTCTAAATGCATTATAGAGGAAGTTTTTTTTGGTTTTCAATTAAAAAAAGTGGTTCAAACTCTACTAAATCAAAAGCACAAAAATAGACCCTAAAAGAGAAAATCAAAATCGTAAATAAAAAGGTGATTTAAGTTTCTTTAGTTTTGAATCTTTTCTTTTTTTCTTCTCTTTTCTTTCTTTTGTCTACATATAAACACACACATATATATAAATACATATTATTTTAAAATATATAAAAAAGAAAAAATACCTTTTGAAATTTCCGCCACCGTGCACGGTGGGTGATCTTGATCTACGCTGGAGGAGGAATCTTGTGAGCCCCATCGGAAATCGTTAGGGGGAGAGATTTGTTTTAAGGGGCCGAGGTTTTTTTTTTTTTAAATGGAAGAAGAATGCCATTTTTTTTAGAAAATTGGTATTTATATAGGGGCCAAAACGACGTAGTTTTGGACTTAAACCTCAGTGCCAAAACGATGCCGTTTTAATGCGTCCGACCTGACCCAGTTAAGCTAGGATCTGCGTGTTTTTTTGGAAATGGGAAATTTACGCGCGCAGTCCCTCCGCTTTTTTATCATTTTACAATTAAGTTTGTTATGCTTTTAAATTCGCCCCTTTGATTTTGTTTCGTTTACATTTTGGTCCCGAGTAAAGAGCAACATTTTGGGGGGAAGGGAAAATTTCCTTTTTAGTCCCCCATGTCATTCGCGCACTTCAAATGGGTCCCTTCCCTTACTTTTATTTTTGATTTGGCCCCAGAACTATGTTTTTGTTTTGATTTTAGTCCTTTTTGTTCATTTTCATGCCTTCAATATTAAAGTAATTATTTTTAATATTAATATGATTATTATATCATTATTTTTATTATTAGGTTTATTATCGTAGGTATTATTATTGTTTTTCTAATATTATTATACTTATTGTTTGCTACTCTTTTAATATTATTAATATATTTTTGTACTGCATTATAATTATCATATTATATTTAGTATTATTTTAACATTATATTAACTATTATATTTTACTATTGCTATTATTACTACTATTACATTATTAGTACATTATTTTATTATTTTCTTTTATTGTAAATATTATTATTATTCTAATATTCTAATATTATATTTTAATATTTTTCATTATTTACATCATTATTTTCATTATATATTCTTATATATGTCATTTTATTTATTTATTTATTTTATTTCTTTATTTTATTTTTCGTTATCCTTGATCTGTAATTAGTTCGTGTGCTTGCTAATTTCTTTATGCTTGTCTCTTATATAATTTACTAGTAATGCATTTATTTTATTTGCACATTATCCTTCTTATTTTAACTTGATTTCTATTAGGTTTTATTTAGATTCATTTTTAAATTTTTTAATTCGTGTTTCTTTATTTGTTAATTGTATCATTTGCATCATTTGTTTATTTATTCATTGTAATTTGAGTAATTGTAGTCTCACATTTTGCACATTATTTTATGTATGTGTTTTATGCATTATCATGTATATACCTTGAAAAGGAATTAACTTTATTCTATGTGTATTATTAGCCCTATATTATTTCATACATATAATTATTTTTTGTTTTACGTATTTTAATATATATATATTTGTTGATTAAAAGTAAATCACGTGTTTTATACATTATTTAAATTATTATTATCCGTGCGTGAAAACATTAGTACATATATATTGAATCTACAAAGTCATGTATTTTATATCTATAGTTTTCTTTGTACATATATAAGTATGTTTCTAAGTCTTATATAACTTTTGATAAAACTAATTTAATTTTGTATGCGTATTCCTTTTATTCTAAATTTATTTACACATATATATATCCATAATTTGTAAATTTAATATGTTCTTAAAATTATTATATTTGTATTACCTTTGCATTTTTTTATTATACATAAGTTGTCAATTTTAAACCAATGTTCTTTAACACTTAGTATATCATTCGATTTAAATGTTCGTTCTATGAAATATATTTTAATGGTCATATATATACCTCTGTTTTGTTTCGTAAAAAGTTTCTAGTTTAACAATTCATACAATATATAATATGTGTTCATCCTTTTAAATTTGTCTTATACTTATATACATATTTTTCTTTAACTTTCATTTTGTTTTGCATTTTGCATTTGAATGTGTTATATTTGGTTGTATATATTATTGTGGTATATTATTTTCGTTTCATATTGCCATCATATTGATCATTCTTCATCCATGATTAGGAAATTGATAATATTTTTAGATTGGTGTAATTTGATTGTTACCTTGTTAGTTGATTAAACGAATTATATTATCTCCATTCATTCATCATAATATTTCCCGTGTTTTCATTTCCTTTCGGTTTACAAAATAATTTCTAATTCTTTAAAACTAATTATTCCCTTTTATTTCAAGTCAAATTAGTATATTACGAACTGCTTTTATAATTATTTGTTTAAAATTTCTTAAAATGAAGGCAATGGTCGATGTTTGGAAATTCGAGGAATCGTACCCTACTGTGCTGGGTTTTGATTTTTCGTTGGACTAAATAGTTGAGCGTCCTTTTGCAATTCCCAAATTATAAATTTTTTGGAAGTCGAAATCTATCGTGATTTCGAGGGTATAAAGGATCGTGTCCTATCGTTGTGGATGTGATGCTATATTCCTCTGAAATAAGAAGATTTTGACGATCAATTCGGGTTATTCAAATGTAATTAAAAGGAACCTCATTTCAAAAATATTTTAAATTTTAGACACAAGGACAGTTATTTAATCGATTTGGTACCAATTTTGGGGCGTAATGAGGGTGCTAATCCTTCCTCATACGTAACCGACTCCCGAACCTGTTTTTTCAGAATTTCGTAGACCAAAATCATTGTTTTAGTAAACCAAAATGTTTTATTAAAACTATCAAATTTCTAGGTGATCCGATCATACCTAAACATGAAAAAAGATTGGTGGCGACTCCATTTTTTGCTTTCCAAAAAGTCGATCCATCGTTTTTAAATCGAAATAAAAAAATGATTTCGACAAATACATATGTTCAAATCAATTCATATATATTTTTGGGGAATTTTTATATGTTTCCAGCATTCTGAATCCTTCAAGGATTTAAATACAAACTTCCACTATATATAAGTGATTTATATAAAGATTGTAACAACAATCATAAGACCCTTGTCAAATCTTTCATGAACTGCCAAACTAATAATATATCTAAAGGTTATTACATCTACCATAAAATAATATTATATTTTCTCATAATCAATGCTAAGACTTAGCGAAAAACTATATTTTATTATTTCATTTTTGCAAAACTACTCATTTAATTATACTTTTAGATGCTTAAACTACTGGTCCAAAAACTTCACAAATTTAATTATACTTTAACTGTGTCTTTCCGTTTTGGTCAATCTTTTCCATGTCTATATTTCTTAACAAATTTATTCAAGAACCTCATTTTTTTTAAATTATTTCAATAATAATATTGCATGCAAAATTGCTGTCGACAACATCTTATTTTCATGATTCCATATTTTCTTGTATTGACATAACTTATTGAGATATTTTTATTTTCACTATTTTTACTTTCAATTTCGAGTACTTGAAATTTTTTTAGAATTTTAATAATTAATTATAACTTGGATCTCTTCAAAACATCCGCATCCACTATATAATCATCTATATTTATTTTTTAAGAGAATTTTCTATATATTTAAAAAAATTAAACAGTCCTGAAAGATATACAATTCAATTGATTTGTATTTCAATTCATGTTAAAAATAACAACAAAACTAATTCAATTAAAGCTGAATCGGCAGCTGTAATCTTATTTTCCAATTAATTGGTTGGAATTGGTGTTCTCAATAAAAGTAAATTCCACACCTTAAATCAGTGAGTGAGGGAATTATTTTCTTCAATGCTTTTGTTCTAAATTATATCTCCATATCACTTCCAAATGGTCAAGAAAACATTAGTTATTTAAATTTATAAGTAAAATTAGGTGCTTATTATTTATTATGTGTTTCTTCAATAATTTTTTATTTAAATTTTATACGTAAACAAACACAAGTTTTTTATCTTTGGTTTTTTAAACTTTATACGTAAACAAACATAAGTTTTCGACGGGCTCATGTCCTATTCTGCATGAGCGTTCAACAGCACAAGCAAAGTTGTTGGAAATTTTCCAGGGTCATCCCTAGTACTGAAAAGTTTAAATAAAAAAACTGACATGCATTTTCAAGAATTAAGTAAGCAAGTGAGCAAGCTTGCATTCACGGTTAGCCATTTGGAGTTTCAAGATAAGTTGTCATCTCAAACTAAATCTAATTCTCGACATAATGCAAGCACTATGACATTGAGAAATGGGACGATTTTGGAACCCGTACCTGGCACTATTTGTGCCCATGATGTTGGACGAGAAGCTAAGAAACTTGACTCAGAGGTTCCAGTGGAGTCGACACCACAGAAATCGTTTGCAGTACCTATTGGGATCGACCCGATTAAGCAATAAGTAAAAAAAATAGCGGAGTAAATTGAGAAATTGAACACACAAATTTAACGTGAAAAACCCCTCCAAAGAGGATAAAAAAACACGTGCAAAGATAATTTTACTATAATGGAAAAAGAACGAAGAGTATAAAATATGGAGATAAAAACTAAACCCTAAAAACCCAAAGATAAAGAACCTTCAAAACGTAAACACAAAATTCTCTAAATGTGTTATGAGTTCTAATCTCTAATGGGTTGTATTTTCTAAGGTTGTAAAAGAGCCTATTTATAGGCTAAATTCATAGGTCAAATAATAATAAAATAATCTAGACTAATCAGAGTTTGATTGAAACAAATAAACAGAGTTTAACTGAAAGATTATTTCTTAAATTTGACTGAAATAGGAGTCATACTCAACAAATCTCCACCTTAACTCATATTTCCACAATGCTATCCCGCCATGGGCCTATTTTGAACTATGCAGGGAATTAACTAAGTCGAATCTGTGCTTAGAAATTGGAAGACTTCTAGCCTTCAATTTGTACACTGCCAAATTAAAACTAACCCGAGTCTGATTATCACGAACACAATGCCCTATCTTTTTAAAACCTACATCCAAAAGAGAACCTCTCTTCAACGAAACGGTCATACCTTTTTCCCTCTTATGACCAAGTTGCCTCCGCTCCAAACGAGTTGACTTCGACTCCATAACGAACGAGGGACATCCGATTTCATCGGTCACTGTAGAACCTTCCAGAATATAAAGACTGTCGGTTCTTTTACCTTTTAACAAAATGAGATCTTCACGAGATACTTTAATGTTGCTCGACTCGATGTTGATTCTGCATCATTTCAAGTCTAAAATATTCAAGGAGATGAGATTCTTTCATAAATCAGGTACATCCCTGACATCTGAGAGTGTCTTAATCGTCCCATCGTGTATCTATTAATGTTATACCTTTATCTATTTATAAACTACTAAATACGGGTCTTTTGAAAGAAACGGGTGTAGTCATTCAGCTTGTAGATAGGTCTGTAGTATATTTGGAAGGAGTGCTAGAAGATGTCCTCGTCAAGGTAAATGAACTAATCTTTCCTACTAATTTTTACATCGTTGACATGGAGATGACAACTCGATAAATTCTTTTGATATTCTACTCGAGAGACCATTTTTAAGCATCACGCGAATGAAAATTGATGTTTAGAGTGGAATACTCACCATGGAATTTGACAGTAAAGTGGTTAGGTTTAATGTTTATGAGGATATGAGTCATCCCAGTGTAATAACAATTTTTTCTAGTGTCGACGGAATGAAACCATTGAAAAGCTTACATTTTGAAAAGGACAAGTTACAAACTATACTTTGCACGAATGCAGATCTCGATGTTAAATAAGAATAATTATCGACGAAAAAAAACCAATACGTGAAGCTGTCATTCGCATGGAGACCCCGAAATTAGAGCTCAAATCATTACCGGAACATATAAGGATTCCGATAGAGGAAAAGGCAAGCCCGGACGGAGAAGCTCGAAGACGTCTCAATCCACTAATGATGGAGGAATCTGGGAAAAGCTTCAAAGACAATGGGGAAATGTTGAACCTTTATACGAGAGCTTCCAAGTGCACGTAATGGAAGAATTAATTCTCAATAGGCCAAATAGATAACATTTTAGGTCGTTAAGCTAACAACGATAAACAAAAGGCGCTTTTGGGGAGGCAACCCATATTTATTTATTTTAATTTGTTTAATTTTGAATTTAGTTTAATTTATGTTGAAAATAAAAAAAAAGATTATTATTGAATATATTTTATTTTGTTGTTTTCGAGGAATGATGGTAGAGGCTATCCTCTTTCATCCAAAAATATATTAGATTTGAACTTCTATGGTGTGGGCACGCCTTGTCAAATTTCAGTGCTGTCATTTGCTAAAACAAACACCCAGGACCGAATCAGCCAGAACCAACCCGAATTGCTTGAAACACCTTCTTTCAAATTAAATATACATGGGAAGTATGGTTGACCTTGAAATAATTCCTCCTAAATTGATGATTTTATGTTTAAATTTTGTCAAGAACGAAATTCGGATGCTTTAATTCGAAAACAAGCAGAAAATGATTAAATTGAAGGCGAGCAATAAAAGAGGGGTCGAATAAAAAATTTGGAGACATTTAAGGGCTTATTATATTTTTTACTTTGTAAAAACCATATTTAAAAAAGAAAATCTGATATTTTATTTCATGTAATTAGTTGTTAGGTGGGTTAGGCTAATTTTAGTACGTGGTTTTTATATAAATAGGGTGTGTGGTGGCCTTTAGAAAAACACACCTTGAATACCTGAAAATTTAATAGAAAAAATCAATTCATTTCTTTTCTTTCTTTTCACGCGTGAAGTACAGACATTCTGCCAACTTTTATTTCCATTTCAATATTTTGGCTTAATTGCTTAACAAGTGTCTTTCCTTTTTCATCTTCCACCATTTCCGTTAAAATCATTTTCATACACCAACCAAGCACTTCGCTAAACTTCTACTTAGCTTTAGGCCAGTATTCTTTCCGGTTAAGAATCGTGAGAAATGAATCCGCATTAAAAATCTTTCATAACGATATTCACCATCTCTTCGGAATATGGGATAATACAAATTCACCCCTTAAAGTTAATTTGATTTCAACACAAAGTGCATGTTGGGTTGGAGTCATTTTGGTGTACAGTTGGGAAGACGAGTCGGCCATACTGTATTCGGATTTCTATGAACAAATTGGCATATCCTGGCGGGTCATACTAGTGAGATTTTCGTCAAGGGAGATAGTGGCTGGATTTAAATGTTCCATGCGGTTGAGGTCGTTGATCTGTGTTGGGTTCTTCAAAACGTAAGGCTGTCAGGGTCTTGAATTGCAAACGCATGTATCATGGTTAGACAATCAGTAAGGGTTGATTTGCAAGTAGTACTGAAATCAGCTACGAAATGAAGAATTGGTGATTAGGACGTTCTTGATCGCTATAACTAACATATGGTTTGGAAGAGAAAATCTATTTTCGAGGATCAATTCGGAAACCGTAATTCACCAAGTCTAAGGCTAAGGCTTAATATTTCTGTTTACAAAATTCAAATCCATTTTCTTATTTTATCTTATTTTCGATTAATAAATTATTTTTTTCTACTATCTCACTTATTTAATTTCTAAACATTTTCAACTCCTCTAATTTATTTTGTTTGCTTATTTTTCAACGAGTTCATTTAGAGTTGTGGACACGACTATTGCCACGACAAAAACCCTGTTCACAAGAAAAAATGAAATTGGATAACAATAATCAATCCATATGGATTTGACCCTACTACTCTTTACTACTATCTAGAGTTAATTTATTGTAGGATTTTTATTTGATAGTTTCGACGCCCATCAGTTTTGAAGAGTAAAATTAAAAAAAATATTTTAAAAAACTTAAATTAAATACTTAGACTAAAAGAGACATTACTCAATTTAACTAGGAGAGATATAAATATTTCATGGAAGTTACTCTCACACACTTTATGTAGAAGTTGAAGCTACACTCACATATTATTTCTAGTAAACAATGTGTTACTTGTATACTCATATTCAAGCGTATCTTTTTGTTTAATCAAGAGAGGAGACATTTGTAATTCAGGAAATATTAAAAAATATACTTTTTAACAATGTTGGTATTTTAAACCTCTAATGAGTCTAACCTGTGCTCTCTAGAGCATTGCAATAGTCAAGCAACTCAACGATCCTGCTAAACTTCTAAAGTTAGACAATCTTTGCGTAGTTGTACATCATTCTAACTCTACTACAAGTCTAAGAAGCATTTTATGTTTTAAAGTGGTTGGTCAAGGACCTTTCAAGAAATTGTATACTATTAGTAAAAATGTTAGTAATAAAAAATGAATAGTTACAAACAAAATAATTTTGTTGCAGCAATGGAGCTTCTGGTGACAATGGAATATATAGTTTGTAAGACACGATGCTCTGAAAATAATGCAATTCTCATTTCTTAAAAAGGGTAATGAGAGATTAGTGCGTAGTTTGAGAATATGTTTGGTTGTGTTCCTCTAAGAAGTGATTAAAACTAGTTTTGCAAATTATTAAACAAGATTAGGTTTTGGCTGATGAAAATCTAGTGGTTTGGAACCAGATTTAAATATTAGATATATATACCTGTCGACATAAGTATATTTAAACTTTGGGAATAAATTATATTAGTATCATCTAAAAGTATAGTTTTTAGACACAAATAAAATAGTGTCATGTCATTAAATTTTAAAGATAACAAGTATTATTATACACTCATCTATATCTAATATCTTCTCCAATTTAATTTAACTTTAATTAAATTACTTAAAATAATTAATTTTTCAAATTACAAACATACATTTTTCTTCTTTAACAAATTTTAATTATTTTCTATAAGCTATTTTTTTGTGCAATATTTTTCATGTCATTGACACATAATTTTGGTACTTATTTTACCCCGAACCTTAAACTCGAACCTTGAACCTTAAACTTTAAACCCTAAACTCCGAAATTTAGGATTTGGGTTCGAGATTTAAGGTTCAGGGTTCAGGTTTGGATTTTGGGTTTAGAGTTTAGGGTTCAAGGGTTTGAGGTTAAGGGTTCGAGTTCAAGATTCAAGGTTCAAGGTTACGGGTTTGAGTTTGGGTTTAGGATAAAAAATTACCAAAATTATGTGTTAGAAAAAAATTATTAAAATGTTATTAAATAACTGGAAAGGGATCATGAATAATGTAGTGAGAAGAGTCCATAAAATAATTTCTCTATAGATAAGTGTATAATAATAATTTTATATCTTTAAAATTTGATGATATGGCAAAATTTTGTTGGTGCCTAAAAATTTTAGTTGTTAGGATCATTCTAATGTAAGTTACTCCTTAAAATTTTCTATATATTTAGAAATTTTTAGAGCTATATTCCCATGCATATATGTCTAAAATCCAATACAAACATTAAATAGTAATTAATTATAAATAAATGCTAAAGCCTTTAAATTTTAAACTCAAGTACCTTAAATTCGACATCCTAAATCTTAGATTTATTAATATTTATTTATAATAGTTATTATTAATGTTTAATCATGTTTAAATAAAATTATTACTATTTATTTAAAAATTTCCATATTTTTGTTTAATTTAATAATAATTTCTCATGTTATTATTTACTAAAATATATAAAATTTATGCATTAACGATATATCAAATATTATTCCTAAAATATTTTAGTTCTTCTATAATCTTTAGATTTTAGCCTCTTGGTAAAAGAGGGAAAAAAACACTTAGAAAACGAAAGAATAACACAAGAACAAAACCCAAAATTTTGAACATAGTTTATGTTTGAATAAAGTCAATTATTACAAAGATGTTAAATTTCTCAATGTTGTCTTACCAAAAGAATTCTCAATGTTGAATCTTGCCATTTAACCAAGTTTTGTATTTTATATATTTCATATATATATATATATATATATATATTTCCAGTTATGTAAATAGTCAAAAATATTAATTGTTGTCTTTTTTTTCCCTTCTTGATTCATGATCCAAAATTGCAATCTATTTTATTTTGGAAAAAAATTCATCATAAAAACAATATAAAATATGATTTATTATATAATTTTATTTAGAACTTTTCCTACTATTTTTAAAGTATGCCCTTTGAGTTATAAATATTTAATATTTATTTAAATCCATTTAGATAAGCCTTAAATTTCTAATTGTATTTGAGCAATAGGAAATAAAAATAAAAAAAAGAAGATATAAAATTTGAGTGAAAAATAAACCTTTATAAACGAAACCTATGATAAATATGTATTAAGAAAATAAACATTTTATAAACAAAATATATATTTATTTAGGGCATATGAAATATATGAAGCATCATTGAGGTGTCATACATTGAATCCTTAATTTGCAAACAATAGATGAACCCCGCACTGTTTTATCTCCAGTTACATATTCCTTAGTGACTATTCGACCCATAAAGAAGAGGGTAGAATTTAAAGGAAGTTTCATTGTAAATACACTTGTTTGATGACTTTCAACGAACTCCCAAACTTTGAAATCATCATATAAGAGGAACATGTGATCCCACCCAAACATTCGGTCATGACTGTCGCCATTATAGGATTTTAGATGACATTCACATCTAATGCCAAAATTCCTACCGATGAGAGTTAATCTTGTGGAATTGCAAGAGATTGAAATCATTACCAGAGCTTCCACCAAGCCTAGCCATTTGGATGAAGAAGAAGAAGAAGAAGCAGACCTGATGATAATCTTTTAGTACATTCACCATTTGCTTAAATGGTGTCTTCAACTTTGGTGTTCCATGATTCCCCATACCTTTCTCATTTAGTTGGAAGCAATTGGTAAATATCAACTTCAAGCATCGATATGGTTCATCTTGACAGAACAGTGATTGCTCAAAAAGCTTTTTAATATTGGACACTTCCTCTAGTGAAGTGCAGCTATCTGCATCCAAATGTCCTAGGCTTGGTGGAAGCTCTGGTAATGATTTCAATCTCTTGCAATTCCACAAGATTAACTCTTGCAACCAAGGAAATTGTTTGATGGTTGTAGGTAAGCTCTCAAGATTGGTTTCAGATAAATCTAATTTGTACAATGAGGATAACCCGTGGAGATCTTTCAGCTTCACTGGTCTGTCTCCAATGGCAGAAAACAAGTTTTTTACAACAAGATTTGAACGATCACAAATATCAAGTCCCCAAAGAGATTTTCATTTATAAAAGCCATTAGGAAGACAAACAAGGTTTTCACAGTTGTTCAATCTCAAATATTCAAGGCCAATAAAATTGTCAATTGAAGATGGTAATTCCTTCAAAGCCGTTCCGCTCAAATCAAGATCTCTCAACCTCTCCATGGTGTCCAAGATTTCTGGGAAAGTCTCCAATCTTGAGCAATCTCTAAGATTGAATTTTTCAAGAGATTTCAATTTATGAATACTTGTGGGGAGAGATTTAAGCCTCTTGCAATCCCATAGGTTGAATACACAAAGATTAGAAAGACATTCGATGGAGGAAGGAACTTCTTCAATTGCAGTTCCATCTAACCATAGCTCTGTTACATTCGATGAAACCTCTGGAAAACTTAACAGATTTGAGCAGCCACTAAGATCAAGTTTGGTGAGGCATGTGGCTTTATACAAGCTAGGCAGAGATCTAATATTTTTACAGTAACTGAAGTCCAAATGAGTTAGCTTCTCAAGATGCTGAAGGGATGGAGGAAGCTCACACAAGTTAAAACACCGGTTAAGGTATATCTTTCCAAGATTGGTGGCGTTGGAGAGGTCTGGGATTCTTACAAGGTTCTTAGAACAGACGAGACTGATAACCTTCAAATTTACTAAATCCTGCATGCATCACAAATTTCTCTACATTCAACAGCTATAATTAAAAAATTATATAAATAAAAATAAAATGATCTTATATTATATTAATTTCAAAATATAAATAAATATAATAAAATTAAAGGATACTATCAATAAAAGTAAATACATAATCTCTTTTTATTTTATTTTTCGATATACATTTAAATTATAAATAATTTATTATTATGATATTTACAATATATTATTATTTTATAATCATATTTTTAGTTATAAAGTTTATCGAATGTTATTAATAAACTACACATATAATCATCAATTGATTCAAATTTGATTATCCATCTATTAAACATAAAAATTTTTGTCACCTAATTGTTAGAGACAAACAATTGCATGGGTATATACTGTTACCAATTCTTTAGATCCGAAGTTCCTTTTTCCTTATTTTTTTAAACAATGTGGGATATGATCTTTATATAAACTTATACTCGCTCCGCTTTTTGTTCTAAAGAATGTGAGATTCATTATCCAACTAATAGAAAACTTAAGAGCAAACTTGCAAGATGCAGGGTCGTTTGTCTGTTTGGCTAGTCAAACACGGGCTAGTTCATAGATCTTTGGGCTGCACCTAAAAACTAAAGAAAATAGCTAAGCTTTGTACATCAGTGAACACTAGCGAAAGATATTTTCCAATAAGTTGGAGTTGATATTCAACACTCCTTCTTAACACCAACTTCTACGATGTCCAACTAATGACAGAAGCTTCCGAGCTTGCTGCCACACAAGCCTTTTCTGAGCAGGTCTGCAACTTGGTCTTCGGTCTGACATGTTCTAGCTTGATTTCTTCTTGCAAGACTTTCTCTAATAAAATGATAATGCACATCTACATGTTTAGTTCTTGCATGAAAGACTGGATTCTCTGCCAAGCATATTGTTGACATGTTGTCGCAATATAAAGGAATTGGAGTCTCCACCGCTTGATGCAAGTCCACCAATAGTTTGCAAAAGTCAAGTGCTTTATTGAGCTATTATCTCCACTGCACGGTACTCTGCTTCCATTGTTTTTACAAAGACACTATTGGTTGTCTTTTGCCAGACCATGAAAAGGTTACTGCACTTGAAAAAAAACTTAACCTTTATTAAGGAAGCCTAGTATTGGCAATGATGTAACACTCCTTACCCGAGACTGTTGCCAGAATCGAGCACGAGGCATTACTAAACTTAATCTATCACTTAAATAGTTTTAAATTGTTTATTTAAGCTTTTCGGAATGTGCTGCCATTCTGCGTCGTAGTCGCCTAAAAATTCATATCTTGAGTTACAAAACTCAAAATTAAGATCCGTAAATTTTTCCTGAAACTAGACTCATATATCTATCTACTGATTTTTTTCATAGATTTTTGACTTGGCCAATTAGTACAGTTTATTAGTTAAAGTTTCCCCTGTTTCAAAACTCGACTGCACTAACCTCTTCTTACTTCGAACCATGTTTCTTCCTGTACAAAATTCATATCACTAAGCCGTTTATTTATATTAAAACTAGACTCAACAAGGATTATAACCATATAAATTACACCTTCTAATTAGTTTTGTACAATTTATGGTGAATTTCCAAAGTTGAAATAGGGGATCCAGAAATCGCTCTGACCCTGTTTCACTAAAACTCAGATATATCATAAAATATAAAACCTTTACCTGTTTTTCTTATTCCATAAGAAAATAGACATAATAAGCTTTAATTTCATATATTATTCATCTTCAAACTATGTTTCTACAATTTTTAGTGATTTTTCAAAGTTACGTCATTTCTGTTACTTGAATCTGTTTTTAGGTTACTTTCACATTTTTCATAATTTTCATGTGATAATCACCATTCAATCATATATATTAATAAACATGCATATCATCGGCCATTTTATTAGCTAATCACTAGCAAGTATTTACACATCATTCATTGTTCATATTATACCAAAAGTAGCTAAGTTTCTATACATGCCATACACAAAACAAAACGCCTAATTATACCGAGTTATTTCTTTGATAGTGTGATCGGCCTCGGCGTTTCCTTCGATCCCGAGTGGCTAGATAAGTACTATAAGAAGAAGAAAATAAAGAGATTAAGCACTAGGCTTAGTAAGCTTACAAGCAAATAAATCACAACATTCAACATAATGGATAATTATGCATAATATCATCTAACATCATAAATTTCTTTACTTCTCAATTTCTATCTTCTTCTTTATTCCCTAACCTTCTTTCTTACCTGACCTTTCCTTTTTCATAAATATAATCTACTTTTCCTTTGCTGTTAATTCACTGTAATTTAACTCGTATCCTGACCCGTTGAACCACTCGGAATTCTAAGGATACTAGGGTCGCTTCTGTCTCATCAATATCTCGCCAATGCCATGTCTTTGACATGGACTTACATGAATTATTCCTGTCTCCAATGCCATATATAATATTGACTTACATGGCTTAATCCTGTCTCCAAAACCATATTTCTAATATGGACTTACATGGCTCATTTACGTTACATCTGTCAACCCTAATATCCTAACATTCCTAGGGTTCAACCGGCTTTCTAACACTTTTCCTCTGTCACTTCACCTTAAATTCGACTTTAAATATTTTCATAACATAAATATATAAATGCTGGAAATTGACAATAATAATGTAAAATAAAAGAATATTACATTTATTTACTGTAAACTTACCTCGATACAAAATGTGACTAAAGTTTACAATTTAGTCCTTTACTTTTTCTTTTCCCCGATCTACTCCCGAATTTCGCTCTTCTTGATCTATAATAGAAAATTTAACTTATTTAATATCAACATTTATCAAAACAAACCTTTACTCAAACTTTGGCAAAATTACATTTTTGCCCCTAAACTTTCACATATTTGCACTTTTGCCCCAAGGCTCGTAAATTAAACTTCACCCTATTTTCTTATGTTTTATGACATACTGATCATTTTTCCCTTCTATGACAACATCAAATTCACACACTAACATGTACTTATGACTATTAGGTATTTTTACCGATTAAGCCTTTTTACTCGTTTTCACTTAAAACCAAGTAGCACAAGTTGTCTAACATAATTTAAAACCTCATATTCCATCATAAAACATCAAAATACACAAATTTCACCTATGGGTATTTTTCCAAATTTGATTCCTAACTTAAATTATTGCTAGCATAAGCTTTATCGAGCTACCGGGACTTAAAAAACGTAAAGATCATTAAAAACGGGGCTTGGAATCACTTACTATAAAGCTTGAAAGTTGAAGAAACCCCAGCTATGGAGAGAGGTAAGGTTCGGCTGGTAACTTGAAGAAGATGATACAATTTTATCATCTTTTTACCTTTTTATTAATGTTAATAACCAAATGACCAAAATGCCCCTCCTTACTAAACTTTCAAAAATTCCTTCCATGTCCTAATTTTGTCCATGAACTTAAAATTGGTCAAATTACCATTTAAGATCTCCTAATTAATATTCCAAAATAATTTCATACTAAAAACTTCTAGAATGCAAGTTTTGCAAATTATTCGATTTAGTCCCTAACCTCAACTTAAGCACTTTATGCATAGAATTTTATCACGAAATTTTCGCACAATCATGTAATCATACCACGAACTTCAAAATAATAATAAAATAATTTTTTTTCTACCTCGGATTTGTGGTTTCGCAACCACTATTCCGTTTAGGCCCTATTTCGGAATGTTACATTTCTCCCCCCTTTAGGGATTTTCGTCCCGAAAATCATACCTGTGAAGAGATATGGGTACTGTTTTCGCATAGCCTCTTCGGGTTCCCATGTAGCCTCGTCTACCCCATGTCTATTCCATAGTACTTTCACAAGCACAATACTTTTGTTCCTTAATTGCTTTACCTCTCGAGCTAGAATCTTTCTGGGTTCTTCACCGTAAGTCATGTCCGGTGAATCTCAACCTCTGTCGAGAAATCACATGTGACGGATCTGAACGATAACGACGTAGCATAGACACATGAAATACATTATGAATCTTCTCTAACTCAATTGGCAAAGCTAACCGATATGCTAATGGTCCGACTCTCTCAATCACTACAAACGGTCCAATAAAACGTGGACTTAGTTTGCCTTTCTTGCCAAATCTGAGAACTTTCTTCCACGGGGATACTTTCAAAAAACTTTGTCACCAACTTGATATTCGATCTCTTTTCTTTTAAATCGCATCGACTTACATGCATCAAGTCGCTTTTAAACAATTTCGATAACTTTCACTTTTCTTCTTTTCTTTAACTAGGTCAACCCCAGAATCTGGCTTTCTTTAAGCTCATCCAATATAAAGGTGTGCGGCATTTACGTCCATACAAAGCTTCATAAGGTGCCATCTTCAAACTTGACAGATAACTATTATTGTAGGCAAACTCTACCAATGGTAAGTATTTTTCCCAACTACCTTGAAATTCTAATACACAACATCTAAGCATATCTTCAAGTACCTGAATAACTCTCTCTGACTGACCATCGGTCTGAGGGTGAAAAGCCGTACTAAAACTCAACTTCGTACCTAAAGCCTCTTGTAACTTCAACCAGAACCGTGAAGTAAATCTTGGATCTATGTCTGAAATGATCGATAATGGCACTCCATGTAGTCTAACTATCTCTGAAATGTATAACTCGGCCAACTTGTCAAGTGAATAATCCATACGGATTGGGATAAAATGAGCCGACTTAGTTAGCTTATCAATCACAACCCATACCGCATCTTTCTTTTTCAGTGTTAACGGCAATCCTGTCACAAAATCCATAGTAACTCTGTCCCATTTCCATTCCGAAACTAGCACAGGTTGCAATAATCCTGAGGGTACCTGATGTTCGGCCTTTACCTGTTGACAAATCAAGCATCTAGAAACAAATTCTGAAATATCTCTTTTCATTCCTACCCACCAATACAATTTCTTCAAATCATTATACATTTTGTGTCTGCTGGATGAATAGATAAAGAAGCGCTATGTGCTTCTGTAAAATCTTTCGAATAAGCTCATCATTCTTTGGTACACAAATTCTGTCTCTAAACATCAAACAACCATCAGAACCAATCCAGAAATCTGATTCTATGCCTGACTCACATTGAACTCTTTTAGCTTGTAACTCATTATCATCTTTCTGAGCTTCACAAATCTCTTCAAGAAATACCGGTTTAGCTCTAAATTCAGCTAAAATAGAACCATCATCCGACATGGCTAAATTGGTATTCAAAGCTCTAATGTAAATAAAAGTTTCGCTTAAAGCGTCAAGAACTACATTTGCCTTACGGGTGATAATCAATCACTAACTCATAATCTTTAAGCAAATCCAACCATCTTCTTTGCCTCAAATTCAAATCTTTTTGAGTCATCAAGTATTTCAAGCTTTTATGATCGGTAAATATCCGGCACCTTTCACCATACAAATAATGTCTCCAAATCTTCAATGCAAATACAATAGCAGTTAGCTCTAAATAATGTGTCGGATATATTTTCTCATGTGGCTTCAATTGTCTAGAGGCATAAGCAATTACCTTTCCTTCCTGCATAAGTACACAACCGAGCCCATTCAAGGATGCATCATCAGAATCACAAATTCTTTACCCGGTTCAATTTGTACTAAGATAGAGCTTCCGTCAACAATGCCTTTAACTTGTCAAAACTTTGTTGGCACTTCTCATCCATTCAAACTTAACATCCTTCCGTAGCGGTCTCAATCAGCGGGTAGCTATCATGGAAAATCCCTCCACAAATCGTCTATAATATCCAGCAAGACCAAGAAAACTTCTAACTTCTGATACATTTCTAGGAGGCTTCCAATCAACAATGGCTGAAATCTTACTCGTATCAACCTTAATACCTTCACCTGAGACAATATGTCCAAGAAAACCAACTTCTCGTAACCAGAACTCACTTTTGCTGAACTTGGCATACAACTGATTATCTCTCAGAATTTGTAAAACTGTTCTCAAATGCTCTGCATGCTCAGTCTCATCATGAGAATAAATCAAAATATCATCAATGAACACAACTACAAACTTATCTAAGTATGGTCTAAAAATTCGGTTCATTAAGTCCATGAAAATGGCAGGAGCATTAGTCAAGCCAAATGGCATCACAAGGAACTCATAATGACCATACCTAGTCCAAAAGCAGTCTTCAGGACATCTGACTCTTTAACTCGCAACTGATAGTATCCGGATCTCAAATCTATCTTGGAAAACACAGTAGCTCCCTTCAATTGATCAAACAAATCATCAATTCTAGGCAATGGATACTTGTTCTTTACTGTTACCTTGTTAAGTTGCCGATAATCTATGTACAATCTTATCGATCCATCTTTTTTTTTTACAAATAGCACTGGTGCACCCCATGGTGAACTACTGGGTCTTACAAAGCCTTTATCTATTAATTCCTGCAACTGAGCTTTCAATTCTTTCAATTCCAATAGAGCCATTCTATAAGGAGCAATAGAAATGGGCGTGGTACTTGGAATCAACTCAATACCAAACTCAACTTCTCTAACAGGAGGCAAACCTGGTAGTTCTTCCGGAAACACATCGGGAAACTCACATACCACAGGCACTCGATTCAATTTTCAATTCGGATCTTTAGTGTTCAACACAAAAGCAAGATAAGCTTCATACCCTTTTCTCAAGTATTTCGAGCGGATATAACGAAATTATGGAAATGAACTATCGACTCTTCCGAATTAACCCAAGAATTTCACCATTTTCACACTTCAACTCAATGAATTTCTTTCCACAATTCACTATCACATCATGAGTAGTCAACCAATCCATACCAAGAATCACATCAAACTCATCAAATGGCAATAGCATGAGATCGGCTGGAAAACAGTAGCCTCTAATCATTAAAGGACAATTTCTACATACTTTATCTACTAATACATGCTTGCCTAATGGATTCGATACTTTAATCACAAATTTTGTAGATTATATAGGCATACTTATACTAGGCATCAATTTCATACAAACATAAGAATGAGTCGAACCCGGATCAATCAGAGCAATGACATTAATATCATGTAGAGAAAATGTACCCGTAATCACATCGGGGGAGGATGCCTCTTCGCGTGCACGAATAGCATAAGTCCTTGCAGGGGCTCTAACATCTGGTCTCACAGCCGAATCTCTAGAGGTACCTCTGTTACTTGCTCCTACTCCTGGTTGCCTCGGTGATTTGCCTCTAGTAGGAGCATTTCCGGATCTAGCACTCTGTGTTACCTCTCGGCTAGCCACTTCTGGACATTCTCGTACAAAATGATCTGGAGCACCACATTTATAGCAAACATTTTCGCCTGCCCGACAAGGACCATAATGAAGTCTACCACACCGTGGACACCCTGATCTACCCTGTCTGACATTACCTACACTTGTAGTCGAGGTGGTCTGAGCCTTCGGATCCTTAAATCTGCTACCTCTATTCTGACTAGATTGCCCTGCCGAAAAGCTAGATCTGGTAGAAAACTCTTTGGGCCTCTTGGATGTAGCCTGAAATGATCTGCTCATCTGTCTCTTCTTTGTATCTTGTGTCTCTGTCTCAACTTTGCCTTTTCTTTTAATAGCTCCTCCGCCTTACAGTGCTCTCTCAACTAAAATAACGAACTCTTTTATTTCTAGGACACCCAACGACAATCGAATATCATCATTTAACCCATCCTCAAACCTTTTACACATGATAGCCTCTGTGGACACACATTCTTGAGCATATTTACTGAGCCTGACAAATTCACGCTCATAATCGGTCACCATCATATTGCCTTGTTTCAATTCCAGGAATTCCTTTCTCTTCTGGTCAATAAACCTCTGACTGATGTACTTTTTACGAATTTCTTCCTGAAAGAAATCCCAAGTGACCCTCTCTTTCGGTACAACTGATACAAGTGTCTTCTACCAGTAGTAGGCTGAGTCTTTAAGAAGTGATACTACACATTTCATACACTCCTTGGGTGTACAAGATAATTCGTCAAAGACTCTGATAGTATTTTCTAACCAAAATTCTGCTCTTTCTGCATCATCATCTTTTGTTGCTCGAACTCTTCGCCCTTGTTTCTGATTCTATCAACTGGTGGCTTTTCTCTTACCACTGCACTGTGGATCGGGAAGCTTGAGCTACATGGGTAGCCCGAGAATCATGAGGGGTGGAGGTCTAGCTGCCGAATTTGTGCGAACGAACTCGGCAAACAAATCATTCAAAGCTCGGAAGAGAGCTTCGAGTCACTCCTCCCCGATCAACTATTCTGGCCTATTCTCGATGGCACTCGCCCTTCGTGGAAGCAAAGCATTACTTTCTACATCATCATCACCAGCTCGCCCGGGATCCATTACTATAAAACAAAATATTTATTAAAAAAAATCGTCAGGAGTCGTCACACTATCAAAATACAAGTATGGCATGTATAGCTAGACTTTTTCTCACACTAACTGTTCCGAGAACCGACTAAACCTACTCTGATACCAATAAATGTAATACTCCTTACCCGAGACTGTTGCCAGAATCGAGCACGAGGCATTACTAAACTTAATCTATCACTTAAATAGTTTTAAATTGTTTATTTAAGCTTTTTGGAATGTGCTGCCATTCTGCGTCGTAGTCGCCTAAAAATTCATATCTTGAGTTACAAAACTCAAAATTAAGATCCGTAAATTTTTCCTGAAACTAGACTCATATATCTATCTACTAATTTTTTTTATAGATTTTTGACTTGGCCAATTAGTACAGTTTATTAGTTAAAGTTTCCCCTATTTCAAAACTTGACTGCACTAACCTCTTCTTACTACGAACCATTTTTCTTCCTGTAAAAAATTCATATCACTAATCCGTTTGTTTCTCTTAAAACTAGACTCAACAAGGATTATAACCATATAAAGTAAAACTTCTAATTAGTTTTGTACAATTTATGGTGAATTTCCAAATTTGAAACAGGGGATCCAGAAATCGCTCTGACCCTGTTTCACTAAAACTCAGATATATCATAAAATATAATACATTTACCTATTTTTCTTATTCCATAAGAAAATAGACATAATAAGCTTTAATTTCATATATTATTCATCTTCAAAATATGTTTCTACAATTTTTAGTGATTTTTCAAAGTTACATCATTTCTGTTACTTGAATCTGTTTTTAGGTTACTTTCACATTTTTCATAATTTTCATGTGATAATCACCATTCAATCATATATATTAATAAACATGCATATCATCGGCCATTTTTATTAGCTAATCACTAGCAAGTATTTACACATCATTCATTGTTCATATTATACCAAAAGTAGCTAAGTTTCTATACATGCCATACACAAAACAAAACGTCTAATTATACCGAGTTATTTCTTTGATAGTGTGATCGGCCTCCGACGTTTCCTTCGATCCCCGAGTGGCTAGATAAGTACTATAAGAAGAAGAAAATAAAGAGATTAAGCACTAGGCTTAGTAAGCTTACAAGCAAATAAATCACAACATTCAACATAATGGATAATTATGCATAATATCATCTAACATCATAAATTTCTTTACTTCTCAATTTCTATCTTCTTCTTTATTCCCTTACCTTCTTTCTTACCGACCTTTCCTTTTCATAAATATAATCTACTTTTCCTTTGCTGTTAATTCACTGTAATTTAACTCAGATCCTGACCCGTTGAACCACTCGGAATACTAAGGATACTAGGTCGCTCTGCTCATCAATATCTCGCCAATGCCATGTCTTTGACATGGACTTACATGAATTATTCCTGTCTCCAATGCCATATATAATATGGACTTACATGGCTCAATCCTGTCTCCAAAGCCATATTTCTAATATGGACTTACATGGCTCATTTCATTCGTCTGTCAACCCTAATATCCTAACATTCCTAGGGTTCAACCGGGCTTTCTAACACTTTTCCTCCGTCACTTCACCTTAAATTCGACTTTAAATATTTTCATAACATAAATATATAAATGCTGGAAATTGAAAATAATAATGTAAAATAAAAGAATATTGCATTTATTTACTGTAAACTTACCTCGATACAAAATGTGACTAAAGTTTACAATTTAGTCCTTTACTTTTTCTTTTCCCCGATCTACTCCCGAATTTCGCTCTTCTTGATCTATAATAGCAAATTTAGCTTATTTAATATCAACATTTATCAAAACAACCCTTTACTCAAACTTTGGCAAAATTACATTTTGCCCTAAACTTTCACATATTTGCACTTTTGCCCCAAGGCTCGTAAATTAAACTTCACCCTATTTTCTTATGTTTTATGACATACTGATCATTTTTCCTTCTATGACAACATCAAATTCACACACTAACATGTACTTATGACTATTAGGTATTTTTACCGATTAAGCCTTTTACTCGTTTTCACTTAAAACCAAGTAGCACAAGTTGTCTAACATAATTTAAAACCTCATATTCCATCATAAAACATCAAAATACACAAATTTCACCTATGGGTATTTTTCCAAATTTGATTCCTAACTTAAATTATTGCTAGCATAAGCTTTATCGAGCTACGGACTTAAAAACGTAAAGATCATTAAAAGCGGGCTTGGAATCACTTACTATAAAGCTTGAAAGTTGAAGAAACCCCAGCTATGGAGAGAGGTAAGGTTCGGCTGGTAACTTGAAGAAGATGATACAATTTTATCATCTTTTACCTTTTATTAATGTTAATAACCAAATGACCAAAATGCCCTCCTTACTAAACTTTCAAAATTCCTTCCACGTCCTAATTTTGTCCATGAACTTAAAATTGGTCAAATTACCATTTAAGATCTCCTAATTAATATTCCAAAATAATTTCATGCTAAAAACTTCTAGAATGCAAGTTTTGCAAATTATTCGATTTAGTCCCTAACCTCAACTTAAGTACTTTATGCATAGAATTTTATCACGAAATTTTCGCACAATCATGTAATCATACCATGAACCTCAAAATAATAATAAAATAATTTTTTTTCTACCTCGGATTTGTGGTTTCGCAACCACTGTTCCGTTTAGGCCCTATTTCGGAATGTTACACATGAAGGCTGCAATTTTCATTGTTTCTGTTAGTATCTCAAGGCTGCAACTATTTTTAAAATAATAAGACTAAGTCTTAGGGGGATTTGTTAGCTTGTTAGTAGGAGTAGGAGTTGTTATCTTGTTAGTAGCAATTTGAATTTATTTCTTGTTGAGGTTGTTACTTGGGACTTGTATATAAGGGCTGCTTTGTTAATCAATTAAATAATCTCTTCATTTCATCTTTAGTTCTATATTTCATTTAAGTATTTGCTAAACCAATAGTGGCATCAGAGTTATTTTTCTTGAGGGACTTGTGAGAGTTCCGAGAGAAAATTTGAGAGATACACTTGTGAGGTTTTTTGAGGAAAATGGAATCGGGATCAAGTAACCTGTCCATCTTAGCCCCACCGATGTTTTATGGAGAGAATTATCAAGCATGGGCCGTGAGAATGCAAGTATACATAGAGGGTTATGATAAGACTATGAGGTGACTCTACTTCCCAAAAATCCAACTATGAACCAGATCAAAATGCACAATGAGAGAACCACCAGGAAGGCTAAGGCAAAGTCTTGTCTTTATGCTTCGGTTTCACCAGCCATATTCAATAGAATTATGGCTTTTGGATCAGTGAAGGAGATAGGGACTACCTCAAAATTGAGTATCAAGGAGATGAGAGGATCAAGAGCATGAAGGTGTTGAACTTGATTAGAGAATTCAAGAGGTTACAAATGAAGGAGTCTGAGTCAATCAAAGAATACTCAGACAAGCTGATAGATATTGCCAACAAGGTAAGAGTTCTTGGGACTGATCTCTCTAATTCTAGACTGGTGCAGAAGATACTTGTCTCTGTGCCTAAGAAATATGAAGCAACTATTGCCTCTTTTGGGAACACTAGGGACTTGACTCAATTGAGAGTAGTGGAGTTGATCAGTGCTTTATAAGCACAAGAGCAGAGGAGGTTAATGAGGCAGGAAGGAAGCATAGAAAGAAGCATAGAAGGAGCATTAAAGGCTAAGATTAGAGGTGTGCATGGGCTGGGCAACCCAACCTGGCCCAAAGGCCCGCCCGAAAAATGGGAGGGTTTGGGTAAAAATATAGGCCTAAAAAATGGGCTTGGACAAAAAAATGAGGCCCGTTTAGAAAATGGCCCGAGCCCGGAGTAAGATTTTTTGGCCAGGCCCTACCAAACCGATTTTAATATTAAATTATTTTTAATTTTTTTATTTTTAATTTTAAGTAAATTTAGTACTTTTACTTTACTCTTTTGTTGTTTTTAATGTTATCTTGATATTGTAAAACTTTTGTTATTAATATAATTTGGTTCTTAATTTAGTTCTAATTTGTTTCAATTTTTCAATTTTAATATAATTACTTTTTATTATATTTTTAATTTATGTATTATTTTAAGAATTATTTTAGTCTCATTTTTTATTTGTTTTTATTTTAATATTTATTTTAATGTTTTTAAATGTATTTGATTTATTATATTTTAAAGTTTTTAATTTAATAAAAAAGTAAAAAAAATTTAATATGGCCAGGCCAGGCCGAGCCGAGCTCGTGCCTACCATTTTTTCCCGGGCCGGGCTTGGACAAATTTCTAGGCCCATATTTCGGTCCGGGCCTTGAAAACGGGCCTAAATTTTTTTATGGGCCCGGCCCGACTCATGTACACCTCTAGCTAAGATGTAGCAAGGCGAAAAAGGAGAGGAACAGAAGTGGAATGGGAAGAATAGTGATTGCAATAGTGGTTCAGAAACTGTTGCAAAAGGTAATAGTACTAAAAGTTATAATAAGCATTCTTCATGTAAGTATTGTGGAAAACAGAATCATCCCCATTTCAAGTGTTGGAGAAGGCTAGATGTGAAATGCAAAAGGTGTAACTTGATGGGGCACATTGAGAAGTTCTACAAGGAACCAAGAAATCAGCAGCAAGGTGGAGCACATGCTGTAGTTAAAGAAGAAGAGGAACATTTGTTTGTCCTCTCTTGCTTCTCATCAAGCATTTTATGTGACAGTTGGTTAGTTAATAGTGGTTGTACCAATCACATGACTTATGATGAGAAGTTGTTTAAAGATCTTGACAGGTCATTTAAATCGAAAGTAAGGGTAGGAAATGGAGAATACCTAGAAGTGAAGGGAAGAGGCACAATACCAATAGAGAGCTGTGTTGGAACTAAGTTAATTTCAGATGTTCTGTTTGTACCTAAGATTGATCAAAACTTGTTGAGTGTAGGGCAATTGGTAGAGAAGAGATTCAAAGTGATGTTCGAAGAGCGAATATGTCTGATCCTTGACTCTAGTGGCAATGAATTGTTTAAGATCAAGATGCAGAAGAAGAGTTTTTCATTGAATCCATTTGAGGAGGAGCAAGTGGCATCCAAGTGTCAGGAAGGAATGACATCACAATGTAGTGAAAAGAGTTTTGAGCTTGAGATAAAATCGACAGATAATCGTAGCGTACAAGAACAACTGTAAATCAAGTGTTTTTGTACATACCCAATTTTGCCAACCCATTTCAGTACTAACCTCCATTACATTAACAGCCCAATTGCCCCTTTACCCATTTGAACCAAATTACAATTAACTAACACCAACCCACAAACCCAATACAAATTAAACCCAAATTAACCCATTAGCTAACCATCAGCCCAATACCCATTAGCCCAACTAAACCCATCACCCAAAAGAAGCCCAGGACCCCAAACCATAGCCTCTCTTTACCTAATCCTATGTCTTGCGCCGCAACCCTCCCCACTTGCCTCTGTTAGCCACCGACCTAGCCACTTGCTCCACCGCCAAGGTCACCTCAGCACCGGTCATACCCTGCAAAACAAAGGGAACACGCAAACATCAAGTTCTAGGCAAACAAAACAGTGTAAGAATGGTTATAAAGAACCAAACACAACATTTGTAAAGGGTTGGACAGTTCAAGCAAAGAAAATAAGAAAAATCTTCGACTTTTGAGCAAAAATAACAATTCCATCAACAGAAAATACAAGGATAGTATCAAATCAAAGAACCCAATATCAAAAAATCGAAAAGAGAGCGCTTAAGGTGATTGTAGTTATTTTTATTATTTTATTTTTATTTTTATACTTTTTTTATTCTACTGATTTGTATATATATACGCCATAAATATATAAAATAAAAATACAAAAAAATTAGAAATTTTTTACCTTTTTACCACCAAGACGCTGCTGGTGGCCGTGATTACCAATGACCCCTAACTGCAGCCCCTCTCTCATTTCCCCTCTCCCTTTTCTCTCTCCCTCTCCTTTCTTCTTTTTTTTTTCTTTTCTCCCTTCAAATGATTTTTTTTTTCTGAAAATGGGCCTATTTATAGCCCCCCAAAACGACGTCGTTTTGGGGGCTACACTTAAGCCCCAAAACGACGTCGTTTAAGCCTTACCCGACCCGATCTGACCCGCTCTGGACAAGGATCCGCGCGTTTTTACTCTTAGGGGTTATTTGCGCAATAGGTCCTTCCGCATTTTTGATGTTTTAAATTAGGTTTATATGTATTTATGAATTGGCCCTGAACTTTGTCGCGCTTCTCAATTTAGTCCCTGGCCAAGCGCAGCGTTTTAATGACTGGGGATATTGCTATTTTGGTCCTCCCATGTTGCGCGCATTTTGTAATCCGGTCCTTTCTTTTATTTTCTTTTTTAAATCTGTCCCAAAACTTTGATTTTAATTTAATTTCCATGTTTATAGTATTCCTAATATATTGCATATGTTCATTTATATTATGTGTACATGTATCTAGTATGTATATATTTAGTATTATAGCACATATATGTCTTTTAGGCATTATATTTTCATACATCATGTATATATGTCATATATTATATTTTTGCATGTTATCTTATGTACATATTATCTTATATTATTATGACTAAGTGTATTTTGTATTTGTTCATGATTTGTCTTTATTTTTATTTCTTTTGTAAATATCATTGTAATTGTTTCTCTAATGCTCTAGTATTCTATGTTAACATTTTTCATTAATAATATCGTTTTTTGCATCTTTAATTTATTTTAAATTCTTACTTCATAAATATTTTTTATGCTTTAATTAATAATCAAGGCAATATATCGATTGAACTTTAAGTCGTAAATTTCATCGCTATGTTGGATGGATTTTGTCGACTCATGTTAAAACGGTATACCCTTCTAAAAAAAACCAAAAAAAACTAAAATTTCTTGTCTTTTTCAATCGGATCACGACTAAATATTACATTGTACTCGTATTTTTGAAAATCCAAATAACACGTGTTTATAAGATACCAATTTTGGGCGTCGCGAGGGTGCTAATACCTTCCTCGCGCGTAACCGACTCCCGAACCCTAATTTTTTCTCTGGATTTTGACGTAGACCTAAACTCGGCCTTCTTTTTGTTTTAAAAAATAAATTTATTAGGTGTCCGATCACACCTATAAAAAAGATCGGTGGCGACTCCCCTTTTTTATTGCAAAATCAAACTTCAGTTTTCAAATTTTTTTTAATATAAATCGCCACAATTAGTGACGAAACCAAATTTTTACGTCGCTACAGTTTTGAGAATGAGGAGTTGCATGTAAAGGTAACTCTCTTGGAACAGCAGGTGACATCTCTTTCTGATAAACTATCATCTTTTGCACATGAAATATCTAAAGAACATGCTGATAAGCTACGGAAAAAGAATCTATCTCAGGAGATCAAGAGTAATGTGTAACTTTTAGAAGAGAATAGTGGGTTATGTTTTTAAAATCAAAAGCCGATTGAAGAAGCTTCATATGCGAAAGAATTGACATCTGTAGATGTTGTTGAGTTTAAGAATTTAGTTGGAAGGTGAACATGCTGATAAGCGCTCTGGCCACTCTCATGACTTTTTTGGAGTAGCTTCTGATGATTTTGAATTATCGAATTTTGATTTAGATGGCATTGCATGCTAGCAAACAATTAGAGGCAACTCTTGAAGCTACACTAGTCGAGAAGGAATTCATAGAAGATGAATATTAAAGAAACTGGTTAATTGCAAATCAGAGATCAGATGACGGATATTTTTACTAAATTGTTCACGTTAGTAGTTTTGAGTTTCTTAAGAATAAACTTAGCGTCTGCAGCACTTGAGTTAGGAGGAGAATGTTAGTATCTCAAGGCTGTAACTATTTTTAAAATAATAAGACTAAGTCTTATGAGGATTTGTTAGCTTGTTAGTAGAAGTAGGAGTTGTTAGCTTGTTAGTAGAAGTAGGAGTTGTTAGCTTGTTAGTAGCAATTTGAATTTATTTCTTGTTGAGGTTGTTACTTGGGACTTGTATATAAGGGTTGTTTTGTTAATCAATTAAATCATCCCTTCATTTCATCTTTAGTTCTATATTTCATTTAAGTCTTTGCTAAACCAACAGTTTCTGCCATAAAAAGACTCAGAACATTCTTTGCATGAAACATACTTTGACATATTTCGGCCAAGTGCCTACTCTTCCATTCCGTCACACCATTTTATTGTGGAGTGTTAGCACATGTGAATTGATGGCATATCTGACATTCTTGAATGAAACCTAAAAACTCATTTGAGATGTACTCTCCCTTGTCACCAATGTGTAGACAACAGACTCTTTTAACAACCTCTACTTCCACAACCCCTTTAAACTCTTTGAACTTTGAAAGATCCTCAAATTTTTCTTCATTAAATAACTGGAACAATCATCAATGAAGGTCACCATGTACTTCATCCACTCATGAAGGCTTGTTTAACATGCCTAAACACGTTAAGTGGATTAACTCTAATAGTTCTTTCACTTTAAATTTGAACTCTTCATACAACAATTGATGTGATTTTCTATATTGACAACCTACATATATTGTGTTTTTTCTCACTTCAAGTTTTGGGAGTCCTTTGAACATTGATCTCATCGCCATCACATCTATCTTAGAACAACTGATGTGACTTAGTTGCATGAGTCACAAGTCTATCGTCTTATTATTTCTTGTCTTGTCAACATATACAGTTTCTGTGGACATCACATAGACTGACTTTAATCTCTGTCCTTTCATTATTAGCTCTTTTATATTCTCAATATTGTGGTATACTTTCACATCTTATGGACCAAACAAAACAACATGACCTGTAGATGTTAGTTGTGCTACTGAAACAAGATTTTTTTCTCATACCTAGCAAATGGTAGACATTTTGAAGTGCTACCTTGATCTTATTATGTTGAGGGGAAACTATTGTGTTACTAACATGTGTTATTGGTAACTTAGAAGTTAGAGCTTCGCATAATTCCTTTTAGAGAATAACTTGGTGAACATATCCTAAGCTTCCTTTAGGATTTTAGCATCACATATGTGTTCAAACACATCTTCTTAAATGGTTGTCTTTAAGGCGAACATTGTTTTACCAGCTTTTATTTTCCATTTTCCTAGTGTGCCACTTGCAACCTCAACTTTTGGTTGCATCACTTCACTACCATTAACAACCTCTCATAAGTCTTGTCCTTGCATACAAGACATTATGCAAGTTGACCATGTATTATAATTGTTATTAAGATTATTCATTTGTTAACAACTTGTGGGTCTGTCATCTTGTCAACAAATGTCTCACAATTAAATATTAGAATAGTTAAAGTAGTTCACGAACAATGCATCAGGTAGGTTCCTAGTAAAAAGAGATAGGTCACAACGAACACTCTTAAGTACCAGCCGTTTCCTTAACCAGAACCTTTCTTAGACATGCAATTCCACACTACCACATTTCCTTCCAACAACTAAACAACTAAAGATAATCTTCAAGTAGCTATGAAAGTATATTTTCTAATATGCACGATAGCCCACGACATCACTAAATTAATATTTACCTACACCTCTCAATACTCCAAAATAAGAAAAAGAAGATGAATTTAAAGAAGCCAAATAGAAAATGTAACACCCCTTACCTGTATCCGTCACCGGAATAGGGTACGAGATATTAACAAATTATAATACATACTATTAAATAAAACTGAGACAAAAATATGACGTGCAATTTGATCATGAATCATTATAACATATGCCATTAACAATACAAGCCAATTTCAAAGGCTTCGTACAAAATGATTAGTTTGATACTATAATTAACATTTTAAACCTAGGCAATTATGACACGTAACAAAATAACTAAGTCTACTATACATGCCATAATTCAAAATGTTGAGTTCAAATACCAAAAGTATTGATAGTGCGAGCGGATCTTCAACGATCTCTAACTCCTGAGCTAGCCGGATGACACTATAAGACAAAAGAGAGAAAAGAAAGTAAGCTTATAGCTTAGTAAGTAAGTATATAAATAACAAATAAAGAATCTAATATGTTTACAACATAACTCAATTATATCATATATGTTTATTTGAATTTTATTATTTACTTCAATTTGATCAAGCTGTCCCTCCCGCGTCATGATCACTAAATAAATCATAACTCGAGTTACGAAACTCGAAATTCAAATCCGTAAATTTACCTGAATCTAGACTCATAAAAATTCTTACTATTTTTTTTTCTAGAATTTTTGGTTCAGCCAATTAGTATAGTTTATTAGTTAAAATTTCCTCTGTTACACAGCTCGACTGATCTGACCTCTGTTCACTACGAATTGAATTTCTCCCAGTACACAATTCAAATGACCATGAAATCTGTTTCAAAACTAGACTCAATAAGGAATTTATGCATATAAACTATATTTCTTAATTTGTTTTTTACAATTTTTAATGATTTTTCAAAGTTGGAACAGGGGATCACATAGTTATTCTGAGCAAGTCACACACAATTATAAATATCTCAAAATATAGAATTCCTTTACTTGCTCTGTTTCTTTTATATGAAAATAGACTCATTAAGCTTTAATTTCACATCTGATTTAGCCTCTAATTAAATTCCTACTATTTTTGGTGATTTTTAAAAATCATGTCACTGCTACTGTCCCAAAACAGTTTTAGTGCTAATTCACTCTTTCACACTTTCTTTGTATTAACCTCATTTTAACTTATATATATCACAAATCATTTTCACCACTTTTCATACATCACAAGTATAGGCCCATGATTACAATGTCACCACAAACCCATCCCGTTGAACAATTCGGATCAATTCTCGATACTTGATGGTTTCAGCACACAGCCCCACCTTCACATTTCATTTAATTTGGCTCTCTTGTACACATGGAGAACACCTAATACCACCCATGCGACCTAGCCAATTTATCTCGTAGCTCTCTTGTCTACATGGTGTCCTTCACTTGGAATCACACATGCGACCTAGCTACATTTATCTCTCCCGTAGCTCTCTTGTCTACATGGGATACATCCCGTATCACACATGTGACCTAGCCACTACATAGTATCTCGTAGCTTTCTTGTACACATGATGTGCACTCAGCACCATACATGTGACCTAGCTACGCTCTATCTATTTTATTTGATCTTTCCGAATGTTCAACCGGATTTCTCTCTCTATTACTATTTCCATTCTTCCAATAGTCGATTTATGCTTCAACATCAGTTAATATATATATAATAGGCTGAAATATAAGAATGTAAATGAAATTAACGTATTATTTACATACAAACTTACCTCGGTGCAAAATATGGGAATTTTGCAATTTACTCCAAAACTTTTTCCTTCCCCCGTTCGAGATCGATTCCACGCCTTTCTTGATTATGAAGCTTGAAAGTTGAAGAAACCCTAGCTATGGAGGAGAGCAAATTTCGGCAGCAACTAGTGAAGGTGATGACCAATTTTTGTGTTATTTTTCCCATTTTATTTCATTTAATATACAAATGACCAAAATGCCCTTACTACTAAACTTTCCAAAAATTCCCTCCATGTCCAACTTTTTTCCATAACTTAGGAATTGGTCAAATTGCTATTTAAGACCTCCTAATTAATATCTCAAAGAAATTTCATACTAAAAACTTTTAAAACACGAGTTTTGCAATTTATTCGGTTTAGTCCCTAATCTCAACTTAAGCGCTCAATGCATAGAATTTCATGATGAAATTTTCACGAAATCATGAAATCATATCATAAACCTCAAAATAATTATAAAATAATTATTTCTATCTCGGATTTGTGGTCACGAAACCACTATTCCGATTAGGCCCTAATTCGGGTTGTCACAGAAAATCCAATATTTGGTTGGTGCAAATAAGTTTTATAACATAGGTCATTATATAGACCAAAAGTCTCCCTTCCTTTGTTTTTTCTAAGCAATGTTGGATATGGTCCTTATATAGACTCATAATCCCTTTTCTTTTTGTTCCTAATTAATATGAGATTCATTGCCCTACTAACAAAATACTTAAAGGATAAACTTAGTACTGAAGAACTAAAGACATTGGCTAAACTTTGTACAACAATAAACACTAACAAAACATATTTTTCAATAAATTGATGTTGATATTCAACATATTGCATTGCCAACATGACTTTATAATGATTTAGTTTATAACAAGTTTAAATCCCTTATACTAATACACAAAGTAAATTATTTAAATTTACTTATTATAATTAACTTATATACATAGTAAGCTTGTGCATTGCAAAGATAAAAAGTTATTATATATAATAAAATGTTTGAAACAGTTTTAAAATATAAAGAGCCCAATAATTAAAACTATCAAATCAAAATTTTAATAGAAAAATTACTCTATGTACATCAAAATAGTAAGATATGTTAATAAAATTAAATATTTTAATTTGGAAGGATGTGGTCAACCACTTTTAATAATTTTTAGTTGACCTTATATAGATAGATATATGATAAAGAAATTAAATGATAGCTAATAAATTAAGTATTAGGATATTCAAATTTAACTTGCTCAATAACTCAAGCTCAAACATTAAGTTTTTTTACAAACATAGTCCTAATATATTAATGTTACAACTCCTTTTTTTAATGAAAAATAACTTAAACACTAGTTATATTGGAAATGGTCTTTTTCCTAAGTTATTATGAAAACATAACAAACATGTAGAGGAAACTTTATAGAGAATCAATAAATGACAATGGAATTAGTTTCAAAAATGCTTACATCAATCTACAAAACATCATAGACAACGAGGTATATATATATATGGTTAGAGGTGTGATCCAAATTCATGTTAAAATAAATATAGTGGCAAGGTAGGGGAATCTGTGAGGGCGAAGGTCGAGGGTCGAAGTGGAATCCGTATAAAAGTTTACTTCCTCTATTTGATGTTGATTAGAATAAGGTATTTTAACCTTACTGCATTACGTCTATTTGACTTTGATTAGAATATGATTTTATAAACATATAATAGACGTAGTCTATACTCCTCTCGTGTATTATTTGAATTCGACATAGTAAATTTTCTTCTCCTCTTCTCGAAGTTTTTTTCCCCAAAAGAGTTTCCATGTAAAATATGTGTATTTTATTTTTCTTCTTTTCTTTGCGATTCATTGCAATTATATCGATGTTCAATTCTAACATATATAAAGAAAGAAAGAAAGTAAAATGAGTACCTGTTTTCCCTCCCAGAGTTGTTTGACATTGCTATCTCTCATATCAAGATCAACTAGGTTCCTTGGATCAAAACTGGTTAGGTAAAGTTTTCAAAGGGTATCCCTCCCAATAAAGGTACCTTAACTCATTTGGAAGTGATAAAAGCCCTTGAGGTAGGAGGATTTTGGGTTTCATTTGAACCCTTCCAAACGTAGAAGGAAGATAGAACTTGAGGAATTTAAGTTTTCGCATCTTCACAAAGGCTTCTGCTTTTAATTCCAATTTTGGAATTCTAGACATGTCAAGTAGCATGCCTTTGAGTGTTTTTGTCCCCTAAAATCAATAGCAGTATGCCAGAATAAGGTGCCAAGAAAAATGCAAAATAAGAATTATGTTATTCAAATTCAAGATAATTGTGAGATAGTATATGTATCCAATAACATTTTAACAAGTATCCTAACAAATGTGACATTTCACTCTCGACTCAATTGTCGAATCCGAAGCATGATGGCATAGTACATTGTCGGAGCAACGCATACTATCTCTATCTGAGAATAGGGTTGAATTCTCGAAGGCATCAGATTCAGCAGATATTTCCAAGAAATTTGCAAGTCGCTATTAGACTTAGATCAGAGTGAAATCTCCTAATCCTTCCCCGTAGGTCTGACTAGCTATGCGCTTATAAATTAATTTAAGTAAATTTTTAATAAAAGAGATTTTTTAACCCAAATAAAAAAATCAAAATTTTCAATTTGACCCAAATATGAATTATACAATTCGAGTTATTCGAAAATTTGAATAAGAAAAGGCAAAATTATGTCATTTTCATAAATATTTATCTTTTCTAAAGTTAAAAGTCAAAAGGTAGAACTACGTTGTTTTGATAAATGTTTACTCACTAAATGCAAAATCATTATATTGTTTATGTAGTTAAATAATTTATATTTCGTCTATTAGTAAAAATAATGTGTCTATATGAATCAACATTGAGTATAAATAATAGGATTCTTAACTCGACTCTATTTGACTTAAAATTTTTTGACTTAACTTGATTTGATTCGAAAAAAATTTAAATTAAGTTCAGTTGTTAAAATATGATTCATCAACTTGACTAATTAAAAATTTTTTACTCGATTCGACTCGACTCAATCAAATACTCACCCTATTTGTCATGCTAAAAAAAAAAAAAGAAGAGCAAGAGTAACGTAAGTGAAGGAAATGAATAAGGCTCTTACACTGTTTTCTATTAGCACGTCATAGATGTCATCAGGAATCCACAGCCTACTGCGTCTTTCAGGCTCTGAAGGTGATTCGTTGTAAACGATATCCCAACCCATCTGTTGCAATAAATCATGCATTTTTATCTCATTTTCTGAAACATATATAAGAGATTTATCAATGAGGTTCTCAATTCTTGAATATGCAGAAAGATAACAAGCTTCCATAATCCTTGTTACAAAGTCTCGATCCTCCCCTTTAAAGAAACAAGCAATGTCAAGAAACATTTCTTTCTCTTCACATTCTAGTCCATCAAAACTCCATTTCAACAGTTTTTGAATGTCCGGCTTAGGAACTTGCTTTAGTTTCTTTGCTTCACTTTCCTGGTAGCTTTGTGTCTTGCCACAAAGAGAGGATCCGATAACTTTAATAGCTAAAGGGTTTCCATTAGCAAAACTTAAAACCATCTGTGATAGCTTCAACTGATGAAATTCTGTGGGATGATTGCTTTTGAAGGCACGTTGACAAAAGAGCTTAATAGATTCATCGTCATCTAATTCCTCCATTTCATAAATGAGATCAATGCCATACTGGATAAGCACTTGTTTATCCCTAGTTGTAACGATGACTCGACTTCCAGGGCCGAGTCGATTGTTTTCCTCCGAATAAATACTCGAGTTGGCTTAACTTTGACACATCATCACAAACTACCAAAACCTTCTTTGAAGCTTCTCGCTGTCTACAAAAGTGTCGATATTCTTTCGACACAAATCTTTATACAGATGACTTACGAAACCATCACGAGTATCCTCTCCTCTGAAGCTAATAAAAACATCGTATGTCCTTGTTTTGATCATATCAGCAGCAGCAGCTGAAGAAAAAGAAGATGTTGAAGCAAGCATATTGGTGTTCCACCGGATTTGATGAGAGATTTTTGGATTATGAGTAAAGCTATTTTAAGTGAATTGGCCTTGCATTTGCTTCTCTCTTTTAGAGACTTGTAGGCTGAGTACTACTTTAAACTGCAAAAGCGTGAAACTTGTAGGCTGAGTATTACTTTAAAAGTTTAAACTGCAAAAGCTTGTGGGACATTCACATTGAAAATAATTGTATGACTTCTCCACCAAATTCACGCCCTGTTTGGTCAATTCAATGGGCCCACCATAAACAACGTGAAATGCCTACTCTTCGCTCTCTAAGGAAAAAAATTTTATACAATTTTTTTAAATTTTATATCATTTTTTTATTTCAAAAGATATTTAAAAATAAAATTAATTAAAAATAAAGTTAAAAGTTTAATTCAAAAGTTTAAAAATATATAGGTATAATGATTTATTTAACCTCTAACTTTATAAAAAAGTCATTTTAGTTTCTTATTTATTTTTTCATCTCTTTTAATCCTTAAATTTATAATATTTGTCAAATCACTTCAATATTTACAGATGTGATATACATATAGATTATCACGCAGATATTACATTTAGGAATTAATTAAATTTTAAAATTAAAATTTTAAAATATTTTTATTTTTAAAAAATAATTAATTGTTTATGTGGCATACATGGACTATCACATGGATCTTGTCACATTAGCATAATTAACAAATGCTAATTTTTTCATCTATTTTGAGTGATTTAAAAATAATGTAAGTTTAAGAGTTAAAATAAATGAAAAAGTAAATAAAAATTAAAATGATTTTTTAAAATTGAAAGGCTAAATAAATTATTATACCAAATATATATTTTTTGATTAATGAATTAATTTATTTCATAATAATTTTATTTTAATATCTCACCTCTTTAATTTTATTCCTAATTTTGCCCCTGTTAGTTTTATTTAAACATTATATTTTTATTTTGGGTTCAACCAGATTTGATGAAAGATTTTTACATCTTTTGAAAATGAAGATTAGGTTTATATTTGGTTGTTTTTTAGAAAGTTACCCATATTTCCCCTCTTTTTTTTTTAAATTACAAGACGAGAGTAACACCCTAACGTGATTACTGTGACTCGAATCTAAATTATATTTGAAGCGATGAACACCTTAACTATCAAACCATCATTTGGGGTTCGATACTACTTTATCCTATACATTAACTACAAAAGCTTATAGCTTTAGTTTAGCGTGAGAGATCTCTATAGATTAAAAAATATATTTTAGCATTTCATTTTTTTTTGCTTTTAAATTTGTATTCTTTTTTAAATCACTCCAAAATAAATAAAAAGTTAATATTTTTTTAACTTTGTTGATATGACATGCATATGGTGACACGTTAGTATTTAATTAATTTTTAAAATTTTTAAAATAAAAATATTATAATAATTTTTAAAATTATTAAAATTATTTAAAATATATATTAAAATTAATTAAATATTGACATGTCATTCACATTACAATTCATGTAGATTCTACGTCAGCATAGTTGACAAACATTAATTTTTTTATCTATTTTAGAATAATTTAATAAAAAATTCAAATTCAATGACAATCCACATCGAAAATAATTATACATCTCTTTCTATGCTTCCTATTTGAACAAACATTTTTAACGCTAGTATGAAAACCCATTTTCTATAACTGCAACAGTAACTCTTCTTCTCTCACTCATATTTACTGTCACTTCCCACTACTCTTCCCATTACTCTTCTTCCACCTTCTCTGGCTATTTTACCAAATTAGCCCAAAAAATTTTAATATTTATAAAAATAGCCCAATTTCAAAAATAATCACCAAAATGACCTAAAATGAACAGCAAAATGGGGTTTTGGTCTGTCAATGGCCGGCATCAACTCGCATTTTGCACCCATGATTGCCTGATGATTGTGTCAGGCTTTAAAATTTTGATTTTTTTAGTTTTGGCCTGTCAATGACTAGCACCAAGGTATTTTTTTTAAAATCATATCATACTGGTATACAAAAATATCAGTATTTAAAAAAAAATTGGTGCTGGCCTGTCAATAGCCGGCACAAGTATTTAAAAAAAATTCAATTTTTTTTGGTGTTGGCCTATCAATGGCCGGCACCAGAATACGAGTTTTAAAAAAAAAATTGGTGCTTGTCGAAACTATTTTTTTTAGAGAAAAACGAGAATCGACTTTTTAAAACAAAAATATGGAGTCGCCACCAATCTCTCGGTTTAGGTGTGATTGGGCCACCTACTAAATTGTTTTGTTTCATTAAAAATAATTTTGGTTCACGTAAAATAAAAAACAAATGGATTCGGGAGTCGGTTACGCATGAGGAAGGGTGAACACCTTCATTACGCCCAAAAATTGGTACCAAATTGATTCGATGCTATCCTTATATCAAAGATTTGAAGAAAAAAAATCTTTCAAAGCATGATTCTTTAAAATGTGTGAATAGTTCAAGTTAACTGTCAAAGTTCTATCTTTTCAAAGATATGCAGCATCATACCCGGCACGATTGGATACGATCCTTTATACCTTCAAAAATATGATTGATTTTTGACTTTCAAAAACTAGTACACTAAAATTATAAAAGGTTATCCAAATATTTTAGTTCACCGAAAAAATCATACCCAGCACGATTGAGCACGATTTCTCGAATTCCCAAATATTGGATATTGCCTTATTTCAGAATTTTTGAATAATAAGGAAAATTGAAAATTAGCTCAAAACACGTTTATTTGTTTTAAAATAGGTAGAACACTTAATGCATTGTATCAAAACATTTGCATAGAAAAGGATTAATGAACAAGAAATAATATGATACAATAAGCCTCAATTTAATAAATCCAACAATTATGTACAACTATTCTAAGTAAAATATAACCAAATTCTTAATCATGAATAGAGAGCAATTGATAAAACAGTGACTAAATAATATACCACAACAATAAATGTAAAACAACCCACAAAACATGTACAAAATAAAGCGGAAATTAGCAAAAGATGTAGTATAAGACAATTTTATAATAATTATGAATTAATGAACACATAATATACATACTATATGAGTAGATTAATTTGCATAAAAACTAGGAATATATAATTATTGAAATAAGTATTAAAACATTTGAATAGAATAACATGCAAAATATTTTAAACACAAGCTCATTTAAAATTAACAATATACATGATAGTTTATATAAAATATAAAAGAATAATAAAATACATGATAATAAATTTACAAAACATGCATATGTACATAGAAATAATTATTTGTAAAAAATAGCATGAGATTAATAGTATATAATAATTATGTATGCAAAAACTATAGGTATAACATGTATGAATTGAGTGACGCTTATAAATCAAGCATATGTTTTAATATATGTATGTATGTGTAAAAGAATTTTGAAATAGGCAATGTATAAAATAATTTTATATGAAATAAATTAATTTTGGATTAATAATACGTATTGATGATATATGCACAAAAATAATAAGATATGGAAGTTCGTAAAATAAGTAAATTGTACAACTTAAATATAGTCCTTAAAAGAAATAAATTATACACATAAATAACTTGATTTCTGGCCAGCACCAAAAGTTTTTTTTAAAAACTCGTATTTTGGTGCCAGCCATTAATAGGCCAGCATCAAAATTTTTTAAAAAAAAACCTCGTATTCTGGTGCCGGCCATTGATAGGCCAGCACTAAAAAAAAATTGAAATTTTTTTAATACTAGTGTCGGCCATTGACAGGCCAGTACCAAAAAAAATTAATTTTTTTTAAATACTGGTGCCGACCATTGACAGGCCAGCACAATTTTTTTTAAAAAAACTCGTATTCTTGTGCCGGCCATTGATAGGCCAGCAACAAATTTTTTTTTAAAAAAACTCGTATTCTGGTGCCGGCTATTGACAGGCCAACACAAAAAAAATTTGAATTTTTTTTAAATACTGGTGCCGGCCATTGACTGGTCAGCACCAAAAAAATTTAAATTTTTTTTAATACTGGTGCCGGCCATTGATAGGCTAGCACAAAAGAAAAATTGAATTTTTTTTAAATACTGGTGCTGGCAATTGACTGGCCTGCCAATGACCGGCACCAAGTAAAAAAAAATCAGATTTTTTTTTTTATTCTTGCTTGTCAATGGCCGGCACCAAAATACGAATTTTTAAAAAAATTTGGTGCTGGCCTGTCAATGGCCAGCACTAGAATACGAGTTTTTTTAAAAAAATGAAGTTGAAATGAAATAAAATTAAAATGAAATGAAAATGAAAAGAAATGAAAAAAAAAGTTTGACAAGACTAATCTGCAGGATAGGCCTGCATCACCTAAGTATAGGCCTGACAATGGTTTGGCAATAGTCGACTTCAGCTTGCTTTTTAAAAATCTAAGTGACCTCTAAATGACTTTTATCAAGCCTGATAAATGTGGTGTCAGGCCTAAAAAAAACCCCAAAAAAAATTAGAAAATATGAAAATATGAAAAAAATTAACGAATTTTAAATTTAAATTGACAAAAATAAAATTTTAAAAATTTAAAAATAGATGAAAAAATGTAAATACCCGATATTAAGACCACTTCTAATTAATTGAATAAAATATAAAATGAATTGAAAAAATAATATGAAAAAATAATATTAAATGAATTGAAAAAATAATATGAAAAATAGTATAAAAACTAAAATGAAAAATAATATGAAAAGAAAATAATAATATGAAAAAATAATATGAAATGAATTGAAAAAAAAAGAAATGAAATAATTGAAATTAAATTAAATTAAATTAAATTAAAAAAAAGGTTGACAAGACTCATCTATGTGCCTGTGTCAGGCCTGTGTCACAAGCCAAATTGGCCGCCATTTCATACTTTTTTTTTTTCATTTCATATTTTTTTTTTAATTTTGCCCTTGAAGCCAAATGGTCCTCCATTGTAAATAGGCTATTTCGACGACCATCAACGATCACCGACGACCACCGAGCACCTCCAGACCTCTCCGACAATCACTGTTCACCGCCGACGACCGCCGATCACTCTACCAATCGGTTCAAACCACAACTTAGTTGCGGAATAAACACCATTACACCAAAGATAATGTTTATCTGCATTGGTCAACTCGATTAACAATCTATGGCGCAAATAATCATCCAACTCTTAATGGCATAACCTTTAGGGTGGACATGATAGTATATAATTCAACTTCGTTAAAACATGACAGTATATAATTCAACCCCGAAATTCGGTTGTACACTACAAAAACTCTCATCTACAATCCACTACAAAAAACTCATTTGATGATATACTACAAAACACTCTCATTTTGATGGCTCTCTCAATTTTTTTGTTCTCATTTTGTTTACACTATCAGAACCCAAACCACCCAAATTTTTTTTTTTAAAAACTTGTATTCTGGTGCTGGCCATTGACAGGCCCACACTAAAAAATTTTAAATTTTTTTAAAAATCTTGGTGTCGGCCATTGACAAAGCCAAAGACTAAATTTTATTTTAAAAGTCGATTCTAGTGCTTAAGAATTGAAAGCCAAGACCAAATTTTTTTTTAAAAACTCGATTCAGTGCCGACTATTGACAGGCTAACACCAAAAAAATTTGATTTTTTTTTTAAATACTGGTGCCGGCATTGACAGGCCAGCACCAAAATTTTTTTTTAAATACTGGTATTTTTGTATACTAGTATGATACGATTTTTTTAAAAAAATACCTTAGTGCCGGCCATTGACAGGCCAAAACTAAAAAAATTAATTTTTTAAAGCTTGACACAATCATCAAGCAATCATGGGTGCAAAATACGAGTTGGTGCCGGCCATTGACAGGCCAAAATCTCATTCTACTGTTCATTTCAAGTTATTTTAGTGATTGTTTTTGAACCTGGGTCATTTTTATAAATATTAAAATTTTTTGGACCAATTTAGTAAAATAGGCACCTTCTCTTCTTCCCCATAGAGGCCACAGTCCACCGTCTGGCACTCCACATGCACCACTTACTACGCCACATTGGATCCTCGCAACGCCGTCAGCAGTGCTTGTGGGTATGGAGATCTTGTCAAGGCTGGTTATGGTATGGCAATTGTGGGTTTAAGTGAGGCTTTGTTTCAACGTGGATAGATCTGCGGTGCTTATTTCGATTTAAGGTGTATGGACGACTTGCAGAGTTGTATACCCAGAATATCTATCATTGTCACCGCCACTAATTTTTGTGCTCCAAATTATGGGTTCACGGTGGAAGGTGGTGGGCATTGTAATCCTCCGAACAAACACTTTGTACTTCCAATTGAAACTTTTGAAAAGATTGCTATTTGGAAAGCTAGTAACATGTCTATCCAATATCGAAGGTATTCAAATATGGGTTTCTTACATTGTTGGATTTGTTGGGAGAAAACATCTTAAATTTTTTCAATTTTCTCTTCAATCATTCTCCCTTTTGTTGTTTTTTTTTTTCTCCCGGTCGCTTTTCTCCTAAATTTTAATCGTCAAACCTTAGAGCAATTGTTCAACAAAGACCCTGAAAATTTCAATCGTCCTCCAACCCTTTTCCCTAAAATTCTCAATTAATCCCAATTTACTCCTTTCTTCTTTTTTTCTGCCCACACCGTCCGTTTTTCCTCAAAAATTAAGACCTTTCATGTTAGTTGGTTACTGTTGTTATTTTTTAAAATTTTAGTGAATAAGTTGAGAGTATTGTAACTATTTTATTATTTTATCCAAGTTAGTGAGAATTGGTATAATTTACCATTCTTTTTAACTCAATACATTCCTCCTACCTAAGGTTTCTTCTTTTCACATCCTCTCCTATTTCACACGCAAATAAAATATTTGAAATCATCTTCTTTATACTTTGTTTAAATCTAAATTCGATATATATATATATATATAATCAACTTTCTAAAACCATCTCAACCACCAGAACACAACTACCTTTTTGGAGAAAATAATTGTTTTAAACATGTTCCATTTTTTGGTAAATCAACTATTTCTTTTTCTCTAATGAATTTGAAGATTGTGATGAAATGAGGTGCAAACGAAATTGATGAGATCCAATGAGTAAAATTAAATCTTAAAGTTTACTAAAAAAATTGAGAGAGTTTAAGTAAAAATATAAGTTTAAAAAATGAGTTTAAACAAAAAATAAAGTTTATTTTTTAAATGGGCTTAATTCGACCCGATTTGCCTAATTTTTTTTCATATACCTCTGCATTTAGCATTCGATAAACCTCATATAATAAATGTCCTAGCTCTATTGTATCTTTTATTTTATTTCTTCTAGAACAATCACAAAGACTTTTTTAATCATAGATGTCCTACCAGAAATTCAATGCGTAATTTTAGCATTTAATGTGTATTATTGAATAATCTCATTATTCAATTATTCAACCATTTCATTTTATCAAGTTCAATGTTAGCTAGATTAGTCAACATTTATATGTTTTGATGCAACAACAATATGTTATTTGTAACAAGTAGTTTTGTTGGTTGGTTAATTGCTCATATTTTATTAATGAAATGGGTTGGGTTGGTATTAGTTTGGATATAACAAAATAATTTTGTTTACTATTATTTTGTTGTTATTTTACTGTCATTTTACTACTATTGTTGTTATTGTTTGGATATTATATAACTTTTATTTTATTATTAATTTTGCTACTATTTTAGAGGCATTTACTTGCTACTTTGTAATTAATTTAATGTTATTTAACTATAAAATATTTATTTTAATATTTTTAGTGTTTTAATATATTATATTTTTAATTTTATTTTCATATAAAAATTTAATACAAACAAACCGAGCTGAACTTGATTCTAGCATTTTTATCTGACGGGCTTAAATAAAATTTTAAACTTATTTTTTAAACTAAATCTAGAAAATGAGTCTAAAATTTTGCAACACTTTCTCCTCACCCACAATCAATACTTAAAACTGCATTAAAAAAGATTAAGCTGAAAAACTAGAAGCATTAATGTAGGGCTTAAGACATAGCACAGAAGTTTAAATATATCCATGAGGCAGATTTTTGAATGATTTAATGAGATTATTTGAATATTTATCACGTTGGGATTAAACTTTTGATACTTTTTCATAACTCTTTTGTTGAGAAATTCATTCTCAACCTCCTGTTTCCGGTAAAAATTTTCCCTGCCTTTCCATTTAAGAGGGAATTTTATATGATGCCTACAACATGTTGAACTAACCCAAGAAAACTCAAGAAATCCATCCATTAAAAAGAGCAGAATCTACAAACCCATTTAAAAAATGCGTATTATATATAAGTATGTGTGTGTAGAGAGAGAGAGAGAGAGAGAGATGGCCATATTTTACCAGTTGAAGCTCTTTTTGTTCTTTGCCTTACAACCCCAACAATACCTGGTTCAGTCAATTATATACACGTATTACATAGTAGAATCTTCTTTCAAAATCAAAACTAATAGTGTGACAAACGAAAAAACAAATCATATATTATATATATATCAAAGATTTAAAGAATTTAAGAGAAAAAAAAATAAACATGGATGATATTGGACAAAACATGTCAGCGAACAACCATATAAATATAAATAAATAAATATTTATATATAAAATAAAATATAAATTGAATAATTTATATTTAAATTATCAGATATCGAGTTTTACTAGATGTTGAGGCTTATTTTACACAATTTTCTTAAGACAGATTCGGCCGCTCCTCCAATATTTGAAGAAACGTTGGTCAACTGTTTCCCAGGATACAACAACACGATGATTGAAGTGGTAGCACATCTGTAGTGATCAACGAACAAATATTGTTTTTTTTTAATCACAGAAACATTGAAAAATGTAAAGAGAAAAAGAGAAGAATTTTGAGGAGCAAAATAAACTTGGCGTGAGAAAGTGTAATTTTGAAAAAAATTCTGAAGAAGTCTTAGTCTTTTATAGGCATTCAACATGGATGATACAAAATCTGCATTAAGGAGCAATTAAATTCATTTGATTAAAATCAAATCAAATTGATTGGAATCAAATAAAATCAGGATATGTCTCCTTTTTAATCAGATTTTATATATTTGTTAAGAAAAATAAATCTCGTGTTGAGCTAAAATATTTATAGACCCATTTTGGGCCCTACCAGTTTGGACATTTTGTAGTGTCCATGCCGTGCAGGTGCACCCCATCAGGCCCTACACGCGAGACAAAATTTCAAACTTAATCATTCAATTATTTTCAAGTGATTTCTCATATATATATATATATATATATACACATCTCACACTTGGTATTTAACCAATGTAGAATCTAAGTTTTTCTTTTCCTCCACCAATTAAGAATATGCATCAAAATTTCTAAAAATTACAATTTTTCCAAACATACGAGACTATCAAATTTATGTACAAAACAACTATGATTCTTTCTGCGCCGTAGAATGCTAATGGTAAGAACATGCATGCATGCGTGGTCAATCATTTCAATCATTTAAAGAATTTAGTTTCTTATGTAACGTATGTATGTATATAAGCATACCTGCGTGAGGCTAAGAGGATTGAGAAATATGTTTAAGAAGATATTTGGGAAGAGAGAATGAGAAGAGAGAAGGCTTATTTATAATGGTGGGTAAAGCAGTCAAAGCTTGAAATTTGGGTAAGCAAATAGAATGGAAACAAAAATTCGGTATTAAAGAATAAAATAAAATAAAACAATATATACTTTTTGACTAAAGGATGAAATTCTGATTCCTCCCTTATGTGGCCATCACAGCACATTGGTGATGACTCAATTGGATAATAATCCCTAGTAGCAGAGTGAGTTGCAGGAAGAGAAGGTTGGTTGCCTCATGACCCAAAAAAAAAAAAAAAATTAGTGATGAAGATGCGATGGGTGTGAAACCCCTTGATTTTCATTTACAGTCAAAATCATGGCACTTAGTGTTTTTTATTTTCAGATTGGGTGCTGTCTGTTTTAACCATGCTGCTGCTTGTTTGCTTCTTTTCTGTGTTTAAGCTTTTTAATCTGCGCTACTTGGATCCTCGTTGGACATGCTGTTTTGGACTGTGTTTGCTTTCTCTTTGAAATTTGAATATATCGATAAGTCAGAATTTTGAAAGATAACTTTGATTTAATGAGATCATCTGAATGTTCATCACTTGGAAGGTTGACATTAAACTTTGATACCTTTTTCATAATCCTTTTGTTGAGAAATTCATTCTTTTGAGACATGTAACCTCCTGTTTGTTTCCCTTTTCATTTCTCATACCACTTTGATTAATGATCTTTTGAATACATTTTGATTACCACATTTTTTATAACTCTCACAAGAAGAAATGTTTGCTGCATTGCATTCATTATGAAGTTAAAATGGAGATTGACAAGTTTTGAAAGACTTCTTGCTTCTGCTCTTCTCCTGCTAAAGGATACTGAGGCAACATTCGAGGGATCAAAATTGAAGAATGAATTCGACCATAAGGGCAAAATCTCGATTGATCGCTTCACTGATAAGAATGATGATATTTCTTATGAGATGGGGTAAGATGGTGATTTTGGGCTGCTCTTAATTAGACTTTGGTTTGGGAAGACGAGATATTTTGACAAAAGGCAATCGGTCAGCAGATTAAGAACTACTTTTGTTGAAAGAATTTGTTGCTAATTGAAGACATCATAAGAAAAAAGAAACAATATTGAATGAGTGAAGAATTAATGGATTAGTGATATGTGCTTGAGAATCTTTCTATGGTGTAATGGAATTAGGATCAGTTGAAATATAATGGATTCTATCTTATTAAGTAAGGTTTAGTATAATTTTTTCTTATTTTTGAGTTATTACAAAATATCTACTTTTACAGTCACTTCTTTTCATACTCAAGTTTTTAGTTTACTAACAGCTATTTCAGGTTAACAATTGAATTTATTTCATTTTAGACTTAGAATTTATGTATTAGATTTTTATTGGATTTAATTTGAGTTTAGTCTAAAATTTAGATCTCAAAGAGTTAATTTTGTTAGACAGTTATAAGCCTCAAATTTTAGTTTTTCCTGAGTTTTTAAAATCTTGAGTTTTAGATGATAATTTTGGAAGATTTATTTGCTTTAGTATTAGCTTTTAGTCATGAATTTTTAGCTTTAGTTTTCTATAGTATATTATATTAGATTTTTTGGAGTTAGAGATTAAAATTTTCAAATTAGAAACTAGGGGTGAAGCCAGAACAATTTTGTAGGGGGCAAAATGAAATTTTAATTTTTTATAGTCTATAACTTTATAATTTTTAAAGGATTAAATTGAATTTTGTATAATCTTAGAGGGGGCCAAAGTGTAAATTTATCTTTACTAATTTAAAATTTTAAAAAAATCTCAAGGGTCTAAATAGAAATTTTACATTTTAGGGGGGCCGGGCCCCTGCCAGCCCTCCTAAATTTGCCCCTGTTAGAAACCCTAAACTTCAAGCTCTATAGAAATATCTTTAGATAGACATTGTAAGAGTGCTTTAACCTTCGTTACACGTAACCATACTCTCAAATCCAAATTTGAGCTCTATAGGACTATCTCTAGATAGACATTGTAGGGGTGCTCTAACCTTTTCTACACGTAAACGTACTTCCAAACCCAGATTTAATTATGAGACCGAGCTTTAGTTTTTAAGATTTTTTCCTTAAATTTATCTTAGAACTTTGAGTAGAAGTTCATTCCTAGCACTTAATGATAAAAATGAAAAATTGAATTGAGTCTTATAAAGGCAATGAATAGTTGCGCAAAAAATGTCATAAATGAGCTCAATTATCTAGTGGGTTAAGCACCTAACTCAATTACTCAAATTGTAAATAATTTCTTATTTAAATTCTTTATACTATGTATTCCTTAACATATGGGATTACTAACATTGCCACAAATGTGGTAGTAATTAGTTGTGACAAGGGATAAATTGTTAAGGATGATGAAATATGTAGTGATTGTAACGATTGCAAAGAAAAAGTTAAAAAGAGAATTTTTAAAATTTTAAATTTGCTAAAAGAAGGAAAGGTTCCGAATGAAACATTCAAACCTTTACTTATAGATCTTTGAATGAAGTTATCAAAAAGTGGTTATAAAGGAAATGGGGTCAACATGCTGAAGTAAAGGATATGGTGGGGGAGAGAGATTAGAGAACACATTTATAACCAAGGGGAGAAACTACGAATTTGGTATTGGGGATGAAATAAAATTTTAGAAGTTTGGGAGGGTAAAAGTAAAAATTTTGTTTGAAAAGGCTTAAATTGAATACTTAACAATTGAGAAGGACTAAAATGACATTGTTCAACCTAACCAGGGGAGTTACAAACATTATATGAAACTTACTCTCACATTGTTATTTGTATGCTGATGTATTTTTTGTTTAATCAAGAAGGAAGACTAATATTTTAAGAAATATTAAGAAGTGTACTCTTTTAACAGTATTCGTATTCTAAACTTTCAAGTCATACTGTCTAGAACATTTTAATAGTGGAGCATCCTAGTAATCCTGTCAAACTTTCAAAGTTAGCTCCACAGCCTTTGCTTAATTGTGATTATTTATAAATAATGATAATATCGTGTTATATGTAAATTCATACAGTAGGTGGAAGAACTAATGAAGCTTCAGGCGATATATGAATATAAAATTTGTAAGATAACATCATGGACATTCAAATGCTCTTTCAATGAGATATCTCTCTCGTTTTAAAAAAAAAAAATTATAATGAAATTTCAATGCCCAGTTTAAGCAAATGTTTAGTAGTATTCTCCTATGAAATGATAAAAACTAGTTTGCAATTTATTAAACAAGAATAGGTTTGGGATGATGAACATCTGGTTGCTTGGACTCAAATTTTAGTATCATATACAAGTATAAGTGGATTTGAAATATCAAATACAAGTATATGTCTAACACAGGCATTTTCAATCTTTTTCAAATTTTTCTATGTAACACCCCGAAAATTTCTACAATAAAATATTATCCTTGATATAGTAAAATAAGGAAATAAAGTGACAAGAAGATGAAATTTGAGTTATGTCATTGGGAAGTATATTATGACATATTAATTCAAGAAATGACTAAATTGTAAAAGTGAAAAAAGTTTTGTTGCCCAAGAGTAAATACTCAAAATTTACGGGGTTGAAGTGTAAATATAAAAAAGTTAAAAGACCAATAGTGCAAATATTTTATGGGTGGAATGATATAGAAACTAAGAAAAATTGATGAATTAGGACTAAATTGAATAGGTAAAGAATTATGAGGGACCAAATAATAAATTTATCAAATTAAGTGATGACTCAATGATGGAATTTTAAAAGATCACGAAGGGTAAAATGGCCAATTGGAAGAGAGAGAAAGCTAGAAAGTAATGATGATGTTGATGATATTTTATAATTATTTAATTAGAAAAATATTATTTTATTAATATTTAATAAGATATTTATTATTATTTTATTATTTTATTTAGTATATAATATATATATGTGTGTGTGTGGAAAAAAAAGAAAAGGGAACAACACCATCTATTTCCATGCATCCCACGTTAGAAAGAAAAGAGAAGAAGAAACTTTCCTTTCTTTATAATTTAGTCCTTCCACAAAAAATTCACCATTTTCACCTAGAAATCAAAAGAATTTTCATAGCTACCAAGAGAGAAAATTGTTAAGAAGACTAAGGGGAGTTAGAATATCAAGTTGGATTCAAGAAACAGAAGCTGAAGGAGAGAGAAAAATCAGGTTAAAGATTGAAATCAATAGGACAAGCTAAGAACTTTAAGATTTCAATATATTTTAAGTAGAGTTTTCATGTAAGGTAATATCAAAAGCATGAAAATGATGTTAAGGTAGAGTTTTCTTATATAAGGCTCTATGTTTTTGATATATTAGTGAAGGAAAATAAGAGAAAATGATGGGAAATATGGTAGAGAATAGAAATAAGGGTGTTATAAACTTGGTAACCAATATGTTGCACTAAAACAGTTTTAAACAACAGTAGTAGTCAAACTTTAGAAAATCTTCAAAAATTGTGTAAATTAAATTAGAGGTTGAATAAAATATGAAATTAAATTTACTCTAGTTTTTCATAGAAGAAATGGTGTAAGCAATGGAATTGTAAATTGTGAGATATAATAAAATTTATGACACAAGGTTAGAATGATTTCGGGTTCCCCTGTTCTGACTTTGGAAAATCATAAAAAATTGGAGAAAAATAATTAAGGGCTTAAATTTATATTTTTAGAATCATGGATGAGTCTAATTTCAAGAGGAACAAACTGGAACATCATTTGAATCTTGTACGAGGAGATAATTAATTTTTAGTGAAGAATGGTCAGAACTGTCAGACAGCAGAACAGAGGTAACTTTAAAGAATAAACTATACTTATTGGCTAAACCAAAAATTCTGAAAATTTTATGGTAAGAATATATGTAAGTCTAGTTTCATGGAAAATTAGCGGATCTTTATTTTGATTTCTGTATCTCAAGATATAAATAATTTAGTGACTATGACTCAAATGGACAGTTTTGAATATACATATAAGTAAATAGTGAAATTATTAATAATGTTATTTGTAGCATGTTATATAAATTAAGGATGTGGAATGGAGAGGAGGAGGAGGAAAATATGTATGAATATTCAGCTAGCATGGCTAATTTGTATGTTTTAGGCTCAGAGACTAAATTGAATAAAAGTAAAACTTTATGGGCAATTTTATAAAAATGTTAGAAATGACCAATTTGCATGAAATGGATTATTTTATTATTTAAAATTGCAAAATTGAATAAAATTATTAATTTAGTTTAAGATCGGGAAAAAAACATGTTTTAAGGATTAAATTGAAAAGTGTTGAAATTATGGAAAATTCTGATATTTTATAGAATTCATGGTTTGTTATCAATTTGTATGAGAATAACGGCTGAAAATAAAAATTAAATTGCAAGAATTTTATTTTTTAGAGCCTAAGGATAAAATCGTCATTAATTAAAAGTTTAGGGGTAAAATGGTAATTTTATTTAGAACATTAATTGAATGTATTACAACATGAAATAAATGAAAACGACGATCAAATTTATTTATAAAGATCCAAATGACTCGAATACGAGACTTGAATGTGGAAAAGAAAAGATATCGGATTAATGAAATTATAAACATGAACAAGCAACGAGGTAAGTTAGTGTAACTTGAATTGTATTTTTAAATGCATGAAATATCGATATATTGAATTACTTGATTTATGTTTATGAAGAAATGGCAAGAGAATAATATTTATCATGACATGTAAATATGTGATTATCTTTGATACGTTGATACAAGGAAATTAAGTATATTGAGACGAATAATAAATTCAAGTAAAACATGTCGAGAAAAATAAGTACGTTTAGGGGACAATATGTTTGATTTTAATTGGTTCTAAATATGAACGTTAGATGAAATAAAATATCTGATAAATAAATCGGTAACTCTAGTAATGCTCCGTAACTCTATTTCGGTGATGGATTCGAGTTAGGGCCGTTACATTCTATATATTTGAAAAATTCTTGGAGAATCATATTCCCATGCATACGCCAAAAAAATGTGCCCCGCATAAACATTGGACATAAGTGCTTTAATAAAAATTAAAAGTCATGTAATATACATGACTTTGGAAAAAAAAAAAACATGATGAGAATATGAACTCAAAATGGAATTGAATCGCATTGATATGCATAATGTGTTGTCCACAGCTATTACACAGTTCTTTGTATATGTACTGATATTGAAGGCATTGAAGGAACTATCTATTCTGATCTAAATCAACTAAGTTCTCTTGATTTTTTTTCTTCCAAAAGTTGAAAACTTGCAAAAATTGAGCAAAATCAAAACAGAGACATGAATTTTATCTCGGACTTAGATTTTCGCTGAATGGAATCTACTTTGAAAGCCGAAAATTATGACCTGATTAGAGAAGCCAGGAAAATCATGCTGGAACACAGAAGGATGAACTAGGAGCAGGAGGCAAGACGCAAACCAGGTGACATCCGGCAGGACTGCAGCTTATACTCACTTCATCGATACCCGGAAGCCCAAGATGAGGAGGGTGGATGTATCCAGCAACAAGGGGCATGCATAATATGGAAATAACTATCCTTGAACCTGGAAAGAAATGACAATTTCAAGCAACAGAAATGAAATATTAATGCTTTCTGCTTAGCTGCAAAGCACAGGAATCGGTATTAAAAGGTAAATAGGGAAGTTGTTCGTAAACCTTGCTTCATGTCAAGAGAAACATGCCCTCTTTTCCTCCCAGCAATCATCCATTTATCAGAATTTGCATTGATTTCATATAACATCTTGTCCTGTCATTATAAAACATAATTTGTAGTAGCTGAATGTAAACAAAAAGTAGAAGCGTTGCACAGTATTCACTAATAGCTTCTCTAAGAATTTTCCTTCTACAAAGCAGGCCAGAGTCTGGGGAAAGAGGGAAGGATTGCAGTTGTTAGGATCCGAACCCCAAATCTGTTAAATGCAACCTCTTAGGTGTGACTAAATGAATCAATTATGTTAAGCCTTGGGTGATGTGGGTCTTTTTTAACTAGTAATATGCCAAAATTTAACTCGACTTCTGGTGCATGGGTTCATGCTTATACCCGACTGAATTGGTGAATGATAAGATTGTTTTAACTTACATTGTTTTGAGGAACTCTTTTCTCCTCAATGTCTTTCAACCTTTCAACCCTCCATTTCATGGTAACAAGTTGCCCAACTCGAATACTATCGGAAGGAAGAGGTAGAAATCCTACAGCCAGGCATGGACTAAGGACAGGCTGCCGCAGAAAAAGAGCACTCCTGAAGACTAAATTCTTACTAGTATCCTCATCATTTTCATTCGATTTCATAGCCACAGGTGGGTGTGCCCCAATGGTCCTGTCACCAGAAATTTCATATCTTATGTTTAATATGTTTTCTAGTGGTACCTCTGTAAAGCAAGAGATTGATTGATTTTCATGAGACAATGTGAGAGGGTACAGCTTCTCTGAGAGGGTATAACATATAGAGTTCGATGAATTTAATTTGAATAAACAAGAGTCAAAGAAATAGAAGCCTACAGCCATATACCCTCATACGATAAAAAAAGGAAAAGTCGGTACCTTCAGCAGTTCTCTTCTCCAAGCATAAACAGAATAGGAGTCCAGCTCTTGAACTTGGAGATATGACGAGTGGAAAGAATGCAGAAATAGGTCTTCCATTACCTTGTCCAGCATGTGTAAATCCATCGTGAAGGTCAAGCCAAGCATCGTAAACAGACAATGTGGCATTCGCTTGGGAGTGTAGAGTTACCTGGAAATGACATGAACCAACATGAGCTCCATGCAAAATATGATCTGCCGGTTGATGAGCTAAAATATGTAAGAATTGTGATTGTTTGGCGGAAGATAAATTGGTGTGGTTGATGTGATGATCCTATTGTTTTGTTTCTTTCATTAGCATTGTATTCTCCAGAGACATTGCTGGGGTTTTCTATTTTATTAATGAAAAAACTTTTGCAAAGCATAAAAGAAAAGAATGAGAATGTAGTTTTCAGCATAAAACATGAATGGTAAGATTGAAACAACCTCTCCTATTCACGTGCAACACATACATCTACTTTACCACATACAATAAATTTTTAATTCAACATGCACTGCCAGATTATTTCATATGAAGTGGTATAGTCACTGGTTGATTAATGCCATTAAAAGGTATAAGCTTATCACATTTGTGGATGCTATACATCAAGGTCAAGCATGTCATCTGACAACTGAAGATAAGCATCAAAAGTAGATCAGACAAAATCAGACAAAAGTAATACTACTTTCAATAAAATTATTTATAAATTATAGTCACTTAATAAACTGTTCAATGCAATCTCCAATATCTAAGAAAATCAAGACATGAGGAGTTTAAGCTCTTATATTTATAAATTATGTTCACTTCATTAACATGTTCCAAAAGAAGCATACATACACAAATGTGTTTGAAACCAAGGACATACAACCTGCAAAAGCAAAGTACTATCATTGCATTGATTGGCGACTCTTGTGCTCACATGGAAAGGATCAGTGAAATGCAGAGCTATGGTTCTGTACATTAGAGTAGATCACATAATAAAGTTAAGAATTCAAATACAAAACCAGTAAAAAGCCAGATAAACAAGATATGAGAGACTATGTTGAGAGCTTATATAGATGCTGGTGGGTGTTTTGTGAATGTGAGTGAGTGAGAGAAAGAGAATTCATACTCAAATGTATAGAAAAACTAAAATATATATATAAGGAGAGGCACTACGTGTCATAGATCTGGTTCTTTGATATCCCAAACTCAAGCTTCAAAGCTATTGTCCTCATTCTGTCCACAATACTTTGTTTCTCAGGGGCCCCTGCCACAGCATGCAACATAACATAAATGATCTATCAGATGCTGAAAACTCTAAAAACTTAAACCATCATAACTTTCTTGTGCTTTTTTTTCCTGACCTGAAGATGACCCTCTTGCAAGCTTATCATCAATAGGACGAACATGAATCCACAAAATTGAGGGGAAACTCTATTTTACCGCTTACAAGACACAACTGCTCAAAGTGTTTATTAGCAGCCGGAGAACAATCTTTTGCAGCATCACCAGAGTTTTCCGTACCAACCGAGCCTGTCCATCCTTTTTGTAGCTCAGAATCCTAGAAACACCGAACTCTTATCATTCCACTGCGCAAAAATTCATACCCATGCAAGAATTCGAACATAGAACCTTGACAAACATATAACACTTAACCGAAGTAGATAACCTAAAAATCAAAAATTCATACCCATGCAAGAATTCGAACATAGAACCTTGACAAAGGTATACTTATAACACTTAACCACTGAAGTAGATAACCTAGAAATAACCTAAATTTGCTAAAGGTAAAATTTGAACTTAACTTGAAACCTCATGCACATACCTATAACACTTAACCACTGAAGTAAATAAATATTTGTGTTAAATTATACGTTACACTTTATTTTATTTTAGTAAGGATTCAGGTCGCTCAATTCTAATAGTCAATTCTAATAGTGATGATCCAATAACTTTTGTAACCAAGGGGTTTCCATTTGTAACCATCTTCGATAGCTCCACCTGATATCTCGTGGGATAATTGCTTTTGAAGGCACATTGACAGAATAGCTGAACTGATTCATCTTCATCAAATTTCTCCATTTCATAAATAAGATCAATGCCATTCTGTATAAGCACTTGTTTATTTCTAGTTGTAACAAGGACCGGATAAATTGGCAGTAGTAGCAATCAAAGCAGTTCTCCAGGACTTCACCCTTTCAACATCATGCTCTAAAATTTCTTTATGCTTAGCAAATGCATCTGCAAAACTCCTTGTTTGTTTTCGTACATTCGAGGGATCTACACCATAAAAAACAGGAAGAGTAGTCCATGATCTTCACCAGCTCCTCCAAGCACCATTTGGAAGAAACGTAGTCTTTGGAGAAAACAATTACTGAAACCCTTGATTCTTTGATGACTGTTAATAGTGCCCCTGAAATTTCATCTCCTCTCGGAAGCTCCTCATTGTCTATGAAAGTTTCAATCTTCTTTAGGCACAAATCTTTGTAGAGATGACTTGTGAAACCATGACGAGTATCCTCGCCTCTAAAGTTGAGAAAAACATCGTACCTCGTTGCTTTCACCATAGAGGAGTTAGCGGAAAACATATTGGTGTTCCGCAAGATCTGATGAGAGGATTATTCGATTATAAGAAAATCAAGTGTTTTTAATGTCAATTATGCTTAACATTTACTTCTTCTTTTTTTTTTCGTAGAAAGTTACCGCTACTTTACATCAAATGCAAAGGCTTATAGCTTTATAATGGGAACATGAGCAAGAAAATTCAGCCAAATAAATTGAAAGACTTAGAATAAAATGCTCTTTGCCCGTTGGACGATGAAAACACATAAACCCAAGATCTTGCTTTTGATTCAATTAATAGATGACATTGAAATGGTCAACAAAACGTATTAGCTTTTTCATGAAACAAAAGAGAAATGATGAAATCAAAAGAAGAGAGGAAAATGAAATAAAATAATTAATTGAATAATGAAATGGAAATTATAAAGTAAATATAAAAGAGAGAGGAAAAATAAAGAAAGGATATAATTAGATAATGAAAAGGAAATAAGAAAAGAAAGGAAAGATAAAAGAAATAAAACAAAAGGTTTTTGTTTGTCTCGGATTATATTTTAATTATTTATGTTTGAAATGTTACATTTTAGTCACTTATGTTATTATTTTTTAACGAAGTGATTACTCTATTGTTAAACTCCATTACCTCTTTAATAATAGTCCTACGTGGCAGTCTAAATGAGCTTTAAATATCAATTTGAATGTTCAATTGCTGGGATAAAAATAGGCTTTTAATTAAATAAATTTAATTTGGACTGCCATGCAAGACAACTAAGTTGGCATTTATAATACATTTGGACTGTCATTAGGGAAGTAATGGAATTTAACGGTAGAGTGATCATTTCGTAACAAAACGATAACGTAAGTGACTAAAATGTAACATTTCAAACATAAGTGACTAATTTATAATTTAAAGTAAATAAAAGTGACTATTTTTATAATTTACTCAAAAAAAAGAAAATCTATTGATTAGTATTTGGCAAATTAACATGTCACATCAAACTCTTGTTACTCCAATAATAGCATATAACGGTTTGGGGATCTAATGACAATTTTAAAAATTCAGTGATAATTTTGAAGTAGATTTATGATGTGAATGTAATCAATAATATTATTTATACTAAAAACTCTATCACATATATTGATATCATAATTTTTAAATCTAACTCATTATGACTTCTTTTATCTATTGAACAAAAAATTGTCCTATATTGAGTTTTGACGAGTTGATCTTAGATTAAATTTATAATAACAAAAGAAATAGATAATCTTTTGATTAAATTTACTAATTGAATTTTTAAAAAATTACAAAATAAATCAAAATTTTAATTTATAAATCCAATTGATATTTGCTGTAAATCCATTTTTAAAGGTAAATTCATTTTTTAAATATATAATATTTATCCTTATTATGTAATTTATATATATTTTTGGATTCAAAGTTTTACACAAGATTAGCTTGGTTGTTTTAATATTAGTAGTAACTTGAACAATTTATGGTTGTGAACAATTTCGATATAGCTTTAATCATGAACTTGGACATTGTTTTTGGATTATATTTCTATCAACCACAGGATTATGGTTTGTTTGTTCAGTTTATGTGTTTGGTTATTTCTGGTTAACTAAAATTTCGATTATGTTATTACTTATATTCTTTTATTGAAACTTATTTTTTTAAATGATAAAATTCATGAGATTATAATTTTATCTTTTATAGTTGATAATTTTAGTTTCATTAACATTATTTCTATTACAACAATAAAAAAATATTTTCCACTTTTTTAAAAATTAAGCTTTAAAATGAAAAAATTTTGAACAATCATAAAATTAAGATTTAAAAAGTAACTAAAACCCTCAACGGAATGAAAATTCAGTACTAACTTAGGATTAAAAAACCATAAAACCAACTAGAAGAAAAGTGACAAATTCAAATGCTAAATGAATAATTAAGGTTATTTATATTTAAATCAATTTACACATGCATTAAATTTCTATTTGTGTTTAAACAATGATAGAAATGAAAAAAGAAGATATAAAATTTAGAGCGAAAAATAAACATATTTAGGGTTTGAAATTCAATACAGATAAGATAGCCAAATGAGGTTGAAGCATCATTCAGCGGTTATACTTTGAATCCTTAGGGTATGTTTGGTTCATTGTAATGGAATAAGGTTGTAATTGAATAGGACTGTAATAGAATAGAGTTGTAATGGAATAGAGTTGTAATCAGTAATTCAATTGTTTGGTTGAATAGAATGAAATAGAGCTGTAATATCATTTTTGTGTTTGGTTGAATGGAATAAATGTTGTAATAGTATAAGAAAAAAGACTTAAATGACCAAAATATCCTTAATGAATTTTTGCATATAGTTGATTATTGTTATTAAATTTTAATAAGATTACTTTAGTTTTTTACATTGTGTAAGTAGACCTCTCCCTAATTATACAATATAAAAATAAATTGATATATTTATTTCAAATCAGATGATCGAATTAAAATTAAAGTTTGAACCACAACCTAAATTACATGTGTATGATTGTACATTGAATCAAAGTTAATGTATAACTTTAAAATTTGCATAAAAATAATTTGAATAAAAATAATTGAGTTCAAAGTAGATATTGAAGATATTTTTGGAATTTTTAAAATTTTTATTTTAATAAATTCAATGTATTTTTATGTATTTAAAGTTTTGTCTATATTTATAATTTTCTGTATATATTATATTTTTTATAATTTTTGTATAAAATCAAGGTGAAATTGATATAAAATATAAAAGTTATGACCAAATTTATTATATTATAGCAATTAAAAAATGGCATGTCCCTATATTCTAACTTTTTCAATTGAAGGCTGATTAATGTATTATTATGTATTGGAATTGATTTTAAATTAATTAGTTAATAAAATTTGTAGAAAGAGAGAAGTTATGTTTCGCTTGAATGAAAAGGTATTCATGTCAACATACCTGTTTTTACTTCTTCAAATGAAGTTATGGTAAATTTTGAAGCCTGGAGACAGAGAGAGAAGTGCAGCTTCCAGTTGAACTTATGATATATCTTAATTGCCAAACCCATCAAAAAGAACATGAAACAAGGGAATTTATGGACAAAAGGGTAATCAATATGAGATCTGCATCCTTCATCCTATAAGGTATAATTTCCCAAGTTTATACTTGATATAAACACAACTTATCTGATTTTGAGATGTTCTGTGCAAGAAATTTACACATCCATGAAGAAAACTCAGATGCCCTGCAGCTGTGTTCATGAGTTGATAGCATCCAAAAAAAGAAAAACACCATTTCGGTTTCACCATGGCACAACTCCCATCTGATGGCAGAATCTGTGGGTATCCTTACCTCCTATTCACAGATATCCTCCTGCGTTTGTTGTAGCAGCACTTGACAAAATCGTTACCGCCACCTTTTGTTCCCTCACAATAGGCAGCCTGAACTGAACTCTCTGGATTGACTTCATTATCGCATCGAGCATGGTCAATTTGAGTTCGTTGGTTTGCCTGTAACTGAGAAAGATCTGGTGAGTCGAGAAGGAGAAAATAAAATGAAAGAAATAGGTTAATGATGGACTAATGAAATGTGCTTGAGAGTCAATAAAAAAGTACCGTAACCACAGTATCAACATTGTTAGTAATACACCCGCCAGTATCAATCCTGCCAAAACATCATATACCGATTATTATTAACATATTTTAGCAGGCAGCATCAGAGGCCGTATGTTTGAACAGTGAATATAACATGAAAAATCGAGCAAATAAAGAGGTTCATATGAGTGGAGCCAATATATATCCTGAGTCAAAGCAGAGTCCGACTTATTTGAAATAGGAGTACAACTAGCTTATTACTTCATAAATTAGCATAGACGGTGAGACCATCAATTCATAGGTGTAAACAACTGTACGCAGCTATATCCCATACATCTGTGTCTTTGGCAAGAGACGAAGACTTCCGATGCTGATCATTCCAAAGGGTTAATAAGTGATAACAAAAAATTCAGGATTGGAAGAACAGCAATGAACAACCCATCATCATTACCATCGAAAACCATATCCAACTAATATACTTGAAAGAGTTCAGGATTCAAAGACCAGCAATGAACGACCTGTAACTATATCCAACTGAAACATGCTAGCTCGGTTAAACTAAAGAGTGGAAGTGGGGCATTCTAGGGTCACTGCTTTCATATTTTACAAAGTTAACAGTATAATACACATACCAGTAAAGGGTATTTGCTTTGTAAGAGTTGTCATTTATGATATCTGCCTCTCTTACAGTTGTAAAGACTGCGAAGTCTCTCTTTGCTGAGAACCTCAAATACCAAAGGATGACTACCTAGGAATAAATATAGCTTAAATGAAATATAGACTGCATTATATTCCAAAAGTAACTCTATAGCTTAAATGAAATACTTTTTTTCTCTGACACAGCTTAAATTATAGCATCTTGAACAAATAGGTTGAATCAGTAGAAGCACAACAAATAATCATTCAATGAATCTTTCAGCGTTAGAGAACCAGAGGAAGACGCAAAATTTAAGTTCCCTGCCCCCTTCCCAAAAAAAAAAAGTTAACTCTATACAGACTGTTTTCTATACAAACAATATTCCAAAAGTTAAAATATCTGGCCCCAGAATAGCACCATTGAACAAGAACCCAATGTTTCAGTGAAGGCATTTATTCCTACAGAAATTAACAAATAGGTAGTCATATAGAAATGTGTAATTAAAAAGAAAAAGAAAACTAAAACATCCAAGTTCTAACTTCTAACCAAAGAGGCAAACTAAAATATACAAGTTCTAACTTCTAACCAAAAAGGCACCATGCATTTAAAAACTATCTTCTGTTACACCCCTGTTTTTCTTATGGTCAAAAGGGTACCAGACTAATGATGAAAAATATAAACACGTTAATTGCAATAATTACATTCACACGATAACAAAATGAAATACAGGAGAAACCATTTTCTTTAAGTCAATAAGGACTATGCATTATGCATATAGCAATTCAAAGAACTAAAACGCAAGATTGTCACCTTTTTCTTCTTGCTTCTTCTTTTTTCTGGGAACAAAGTTTCCATCATTTTTGGCGATACAATCTGACTTTGTCTTGCCATATTGTATCCGCTGCACCAAATTAATCATACAGTCAATCAAACCTAAGAATCATTACAACTAAAACTGCATATAAATTAAGCCCAGAAAAAGAAATTGATTACAATCAAAAGTGATGCCTAGAATAAAGTAAGTTTGGTTCAAGCTGTAAATGGTGTTATTGATGAGTAGCAAAAGTCTTCCATGGTTGCAGAAGGAACAATAGCCATAATTTATATAGGAAAAAATAAAATGGCTCCTAAAATTTTGATGAATTGAACTCAATCTTTTAAAGGAGACCCACTTCTCGACAACTCTGGAAATGCCCAGTGGTTGTTCACCCAGCTTTTGTGAGCATTTAACATAGGGAGTTCTGCAAATTGAAAACCCATGACCTAATGAAAAAGCTACTTCGCTTTGAACCTAGAAAAAAAATTCAACCTTTTTCAATTACAAATGTTAAGTAAAATAAGATGGCAACCTTGAAAAGGAAAATGAAACCTGAAAGTTTCAATTTATCAACCTTGTTTTTGGATCATGTAGATAATGGATAACTTCCTGAATGAATACCACCATAAGCCATTGATTTACTTCTCTATTCGAGAAAAAAAAAAAAAAAACTTACCATCAAAACAAGCAGGGCCTTACTGAGCACCAGGCGATTCCAGTGATAGGTTGGAATCGCTTAGGAGTGGTAAACTAAGTGTGGGTCTTTGGCCTTCAAGTTGATTTGCTTCCTTTCAGGTTGATTTGAGCGTGAGATTGTTGATGGCTAAGGAAAAATAAAAAGTGAAACCGTTGAGAAATTACAGTCTGAGGGTGTTTTTGGAAGGGAAAAGAAGGTCATTCGGTGGAAAGGTTGGAATAGCCAATTCGGCACCTCCTCCCCTGAATGGCTATTCAACGATTTTCGCAATGAAGCTGTAATCGCCATTTGGCATTTTAAGCATTCCAACGAACCAAACCTCTGCTTTACTGTGGAAATTGGAACCGTCCTGTAATGGCTTTGCCATTGCATTGAACCAAACGAAGCGTTAATTTGCAAACAATAGATGAACCCCGCACTGTTTTACCTTGCATTCGGACCAAATCCACTTATGAAGAGTCTCCCCATCATCAAGGTAGAAACTAAAGGAAGCCTCATTGTAAAAACGCTCGTTTGATGCCTCACTTTTAACAAACCCCCTAACTTCTTCACCACCATATAAGAGGAACAAGTGATCTAACAATTTATCTGACAATCCGCTTTTAAACCCAATGGAGGCATAACAACTCAGGTAATGAGAGTCGTCATTACAGGATTTCAGATGACATTTACATCTAATGCCCAATTCCTTACCATTATAAGAGTCTGGGAATGAAACAACAACGGAAGCAACGAAACATGGAAAGTTTATCCTGCTATTATTAGAACACCACTCTGAAGGCAATTGGATGTTTATGGAAGATCCTAAGCTTTTGAAATCAAACCATTCCGGGATTTCACTTCCAGGGACGCATGTTACAATCCTAGTTCCTTTTTTGCTTTCTGGGCGTGCCTGTTTGATTATTATTAAAAACATGATTGATTATTCGGCATATAGCTATCTGGAAGAGGAAGAAGAAGAAGAAGAAGAAGCTGACCTGATGATAATCTTTTAGTACAGTGACCAATTGCTCAAATGGCATCTCCAACTTTGGTGTTTCAGCACTGCTTACAGCTTTCTGATCCAGTTGGAAGCAGTTGGTAAATAGCCAACCCAAGGATTTACAAAACACTGCTTGCTTCAAAAGCTTCTTAATGCTTGAAACTTCCTCCACTGAAGTATCATTCTCCGTACAGTTCTCATTCAGTTGGAAGCAATTGGTAAATATCAACTTCAACCATCGATTCGATCCATCCTCACAAAACAGTGCTTGCTCAAAATGCTTCTTAATGCTTGAGACATCCTCTAATGAAGTACAGTCATCTGCATCTAAATATACCAGGCTTGGTGGAAGCTCTGGTAGTGATTTCAGTCTCTTGCATTTCCTCATGATTAACTCTTCCAAGCAAGGAAATTGTTTGATGGTTGTGGGGAAGTTCTCAAGATTGCTTTTAGATAAATCTAACTTCTTCAAAGAGGATAACCCATGGAGATCTTTCTGATTCACTGGTCTGCCTCCAACCGAAGTAAACAAGTTTTTTACGACTAGATTTGAACAACCACAAAGACTAAGACATAAAAGAGATTTAAATTTATAAAAGCTGTCAGGAAGGCAGACAATGTTTTCACAGTTTTTAAATCTCAATTCCTTAAGACCAATAAGATTGTCAATTGAGGACGGTAATTCCTTCAAAGCCGTTCCGCTTAAATCAAGTTCATACAGTTCCTCCATGGTGTTCATGACTTCTGGGAAAATCTCCAATCTCGAGCAACCTTCAAGATTGAATGTCTTAAGAGATTTCAATTTATAAAAACCGTCACGAAGGCAAACAAGGTTTTTACAGTTTTTCATTCTCAAATACTTAAGACCAATAAGATTGCCAATTGAGGATGGTAATTCCTTCAATGCCGTTCCGCTTAAATCAAGGTCATACAGTTCCCCCATGGTGTCCATAACTTCTGGGAAAATCTCCAATCTCGAGCAACCACAAAGATGGAATGTCATAAGAGATTTCAATTTATAAAGGTTGTCAGGAAGGCAAATAAAGTTTTCACAGTATTTCAATCTCAAACCCTTAAGACCAATAAGATTGCCAATTGAGGATGGTAATTCCTTCAAACTCGTTCTGCTTAAATCAAGTTCATACAGTTCCTCCATGGTGTCCATGATTTCTGGGAAAATCTCCAATCTCGAGCAACCTTCAAGATCGAATGTCTTAAGAGATTTCAATTTATAAAAGCTATCAGGAAGGCAAACAAGGTTTTTACAGTTTTTCATTCTCAAATACTCAAGACCAATAAGATTGCCAACTGATGATGGTAATTCCTTCAAAGCCGTTCTACTTAAATCAAGTTCATACAGTTCTTCCATGGTGTCCATGACTTCTGGGAAAATCTCCAATCTCGAGCAACCTTCAAGATCGAATGTCTCAAGAGATTTCAATTTATAAAAACTGTCAGGAAGGCAAACAAGGTTTTCACAGTCCTTCAAGCTCAAATACTGAAGACCAATAAGATTGTCAATTGAGGATGGTAATTCCTTCAAAGCGGTTCCTCTTAAATCGAGTTCATACAGTTCCTCCATAGTGTCCATGACTTCTGGGAAAATCTCCAATCTCGAGCAACCTTCAAGATCGAATGTCTTAAGAGATTTCAATTTATAAAAGCTGTCAGGAAGGCAAACAAGGTTGTTACAATTTTTCATTCTCAAATACTGAAGACCAATAAGATTGTCAATTGAGGATGGTAATTCCTTCAAAGCTGTTCCGCTTAAATCAAGTTCATACAGTTCCTCCATAGTGTCCATGACTTCTGGGAAAATCTCCAATCTCAAGCTACCTTCAAGATCGAACCTCTTAAGAGATTTCAATTTATAAAAGCTGTCAGGAAGGCAAACAAGATTTTTACAGTTTTTCATTCTCAAATACTTAATACCAATAAGGTTGTCAATTGAGGATGGTAATTCCTTCAAAGCCGCTTCACTTAAATCAAGAACCGTCAACCTCTCCATGGTGTCCATGATTTCTAAGAAAATCTCCAATCTCGAACAACCTTCAAGATCGAACGTCTTAAGAGATTTCAATTTATAAAAGCTGTCAGGAAGGCAGACAAGTTTTTCACAATTTTTAAGTCTCAATTTCTTAAGACCAATAAGATTGTCAATTGAGGATGGTAATTCCTTCAAAGGTGTTCCGCTTAAATCAAGTTTATACAGTTCCTCCATGGTGTCCATGACTTCTGGGAAAATCTCCAATCTCGAGCAACCTTCAAGATCGAATGTCTTAAGAGATTTCAATTTATAAAAGCTGTCAGGAAGGCAAACAAGGTTGTTACAGTTTTTCATTCTCAAATACTGAAGACCAATAAGATTGTCAATTGAGGATGGTAATTCCTTCAAAGCCGTTCCGCTTAAATCAAGTTCATACAGTTCCTCTATGGTGTCCATGACTTCTGGGAAAATCTCCAATCTCGAGCAACCTTCAAGATCGAATATCTCAAGAGATTTCAAATTATAAAAGCTGTCAGGAAGGCAAACAAGGCTTTTACAGTTTTTCATTCTCAAATACTCAAGACCAATAAGATTGCCAATTGAGGATGGTAATTCCTTCAAAGCCGTTCCGCTTAAATCAAGTTTATACAGTTCCTCCATGGTGTCCATGACTTCTGGGAAAATCTCCAATCTCGAGCAACCACAAAGATGGAATGTCTTAAGAGATTTCAATTTATAAAAGCTGTCAGGAATGCAAATAAGGCTTTTACAGTTTTTCAATCTCAAACCCTTAAGACCAATAAGATTGCCAATTGAGGATGGTAATCCCTTCAAAGCCGTTCTACTTAAATCAAGTTCATACAGTTCCTCCATGGTGTCCATGACTTCTGGAAAAATCTCCAGTCTCGAGCAACCTTCAAGATCAAATGTCTTAAGAGATTTCAATTTATAAAAGCTGTCAGGAAGGCAAACAAGGTTTTTACAATTTTTCATTCTCAAATATTTAAGACCAATAAGATTGCCAATTGAGGATGGTAATTCTTTCAAAGCTGTTCCACTTAAACCAAGAACCGTCAACCTCTCCATGGTGTCCATGACTTCTGGAAAAATCTCCAATCTCGAGCAACCTTTAAGATAGAATCCCTCAAGAGATTTCAACTTATAAAAGCTGTCAGGAAGGCAAACAAGGTTTTTACAGTTTTTCATTTCCAAATGCTTAAGACCAATAAGATTGTCAATTGAGGATGGTAATTCCTTCAAAGCCGTTCCGTTTAAATCAAGCAACTTCAACCTCTCCACGATGTCCATGACTTCTCGAAAAATCTCCAATCTCAAGCAACCTTCAAGATTGAATATCAGAAGAGATTTCAATTTATAAAAGCTGTCAGGAAGGCAAACAAGGTTGTTACAGTCCTTCAAGCTCAAATATTGAAGACCAATAAGATTATCAATTGAGGATGGTAATTCCTTCAAAGCTGTTCCGCTTAAATCAAGTTTATACAGTCCCTCCATGGTGTCCATGACTTCTGGGAAAATCTCCAATCTCGAGCAACCTTGAAGATATAAACTCTTAAGAGATTTCAATTTATAAAAGCTGTCAGGAAGGCAAACAAGGTTTTTACAATTTTCCATTCTCAAATACTTAAGACCAATAAGATTGCCAACTGAGGATGGTAATTCCTTCAAAGCCGTTCTGCTTAAATCAAGTTCATACAGTTCCTTCATAGTGTCCATGACTTCTGGGAAAATCTCTAATCTCGAACAACCTTCAAGATCAAATGTCTTAAGAGCTTTCAATTTATAAAAGCTGTCAGGAAGGCAAACAAGGTTTTTACAATTTTCCATTCTCAAATACTTAATACCAATAAGATTGCCAACTGAGGATGGTAATTCCTTCAAAGCCGTTCTGCTTAAATCAAGTTCATACAGTTCCTTCATAGTGTCCATGACTTCTGGGAAAATCTCCAATCTCGAGCAACCTTCAAGATTGAATGTCTTAAGAGCTTTCAATTTATAAAAGCTGTCAGGAAGGCAAACAAGGTTTCTACAGTATTGCATTCTCAAAACCTTAAGACCAATAAGATTGCCAATTGAGGATGGTAATTCCTTCAAAGCCGTATAGCTTAAACCAAGACCCGTCAACCTCTTCATGGTGTCCATGACTTCTGGGAAAATCTCCAATCTCAAGCAACCTTCAAGATTGAATGTCTTAAGAGATTTCAATTTATAAAAACTATCAGGAAGGCAAACAAGGTTTTTACAGTTTTTCATTACCAAATACTCAAGACCAATAAGATTGCCAATTGAGAGTGGTAATTCCTTCAAAGCCGTTCCACTTAAACTAAGTTCATACAGTTCCTCCATGGTGTCCATGACTTCTGGGAAAATCTCTAATCTCGAGCAACCTTCAAGATCGAATGTCTTAAGAGATTTTAATTTATAAAAACTGTCAGGAAGGCAAACAAGGTTTTTACAGTTTTTCATTCTCAAATACTTAATACCAATAAGATTGCCAATTGAGAATGGTAATTCCTTCAAAGCCGTTCCTCTTAAATCAAGTTCATCCAGTTCCTCCATGTTGTCCATGACTTCTGGGAAAATCTCCAATCTCGAGCAACCTTCAAGATCGAGTGTCTTAAGAGATTTCAATTTATAAAAGTTGTCAGGAAGGCAGACAAGGTTTTCACAGTTTTTAAGTCTCAATTTCTTAAGACCAATAAGATTTCCAAATGAGGATGATAATTCCTTCAAAGCTGTTCCACTTAAATCAAGTTCATACAGTTCCTTCATGGTGTCCATGACTTCTGGGAAAATCTCCAATCTCGAGCAACCTTCAAGATCGAATGTCTTAAGAGATTTCAATTTATAAAAGCTATCAGGAAGGCAAACAAGGTTTTTACAGTTGGCCATTCTCCAATAGTAAAGACCAGTAAGATTGCCAATTGAGGATGGTAATTCTTTCAAAGCCGTTTCGCTTAAATCAAGTTCATATAGTTCCTCCATGGTGCCCATGATTTCTGGAAAACAACACAGATTTGAGCAGCCACTAAGATGAAGGTTGGTGAGGGCTGTGGCTTTGTAAAAGCTAGGCAGAGATCTAAGATTTTCGCAATCGCAGAAATACAAAATAGTTAGCTTCTCAAGATGTTGAAGGGATGAAGGAAGCTCACGCAAGTTAGAACACCCGGAAAGGTTTATCACTTCAAGATTTCTGGCATTTGAGAGGTCCGGGATTCTTACAAGGTTCCAGGAATATCTGAGTGTGATAACCTTCAAATTTACTAAATCCTGCATGCATCAGAACATAGTGTTTGATAAATTTGTGTACATTGAAGAACTATAATGCTACAGATGTGACCACAATATAAAAAAAGTGCAACCAAACATTAAACTATCTTCAAAATGGTATATTTGAGTAGTGGAACCAACAAGTTTGAGCTCCATTCCAACTCATCGCTCAAATTTTGTTTTCCTTTTAAAATTCAAGCTCAATTTGACATGGAAGTTTAAATTACGGTGTTCCCTCGGTAGGCTCATTATTTGTCTATATGCGTTTAAATTATAAATTAATTATTATTTTATTGTTATTATTTTATAATTATATTTTAGTTAAAAATTATCGAATGTTATTAATAAATTACAGTTTGTGTATCGTAAGTTGTTTCTTTAACATTATTGACTTTTCATATAGTTTAGAATGTTGATAAATTAAACCGAAAGTTAATTGATATTTGAAATAGTTTAAATAAAAATATTAAATTCAACAACTAAATTTGAACAAAATAATAATCTGAATAGAAGACTCTAATTATATTTGTTCTTTCTTAATCAGCAATTATTGCATATATTAACTTTTGGAAAAACCATTTATTATAAATCTAATCATGTTTATTACATATATTTAATCTAAACAAAGAGTTTATTTTATCTTTCTCTATTTCAACATTTTCAATGATATATTAAATAATACATTATCTATTACTATTTTATAGTTTTTATCTTTTGATTAAGAAATTTCCATATGTTATTATAGAAATAGAATTTTTATCATTGAATTTGGTCAACCAATTATTTAATTATTGATTTAAGCATACATATTAAAGATATTAAAAAATTTTATCATTCATTATGCATAATGGAAATGGAAACATGCTTGCATAAATCTACAAAACACCATAGATTTATATCAAAAGAAAAAAGAGTACCTGTTTTCCCTCCCAGAGTTGTTCAAGATGGCTCTTGCTCATATCAAGTTCAACTAGGTACCTTAGATCAAACTTGGTGGGCAAAGATCTCAAAGGGTATCCCTCCCAGAAAAGGTACCTTAGCTCCTCAGGAAATGATAGAAGCCCTTTAGAAAGTAAGATTCTTCCACAAGAATGATAGAATTTGAGAAATCTAAGCTTTCGCATCTTCATCAAGGCTGTCAGTTCCAATTCCAACTTTGGAAGTTTGGACATATTAAGTACAATGCCTGTGAGCCTTCCCGTTCCCTAAACCCAAGAGCAGTATATGGAGTCAAGATACAGGCAAAACATGAACTCTTATCATATACATGTATGTATTTTATACAAATATGTGTTCGAATAAGAATCAAACATGATTGTCGGACATGGATATGTCCAGAGAAAATGAAGAGTGATAGTAACATAAGTGAAGGAAATGAACAGGGCCCTTACATTGTTTTTTGAGAGCACATCATAGCTGTCCTCAGGAATCCACAGCCTACTGCGTTTTTCAGGCTTTAAAGGTGATTCATCGTGTACAATATTCCAACCCATCTGTTGCAATAAATCATGCATTGCTATCTGATTTTCTGAAACAGATATAAGAGATTTATCAATGAGGTTCTCAATCCCCGAATGTGCAGAGACATAACAAGCATCCATAAAACTTGTTACATAGTCTCGGTCCTTCCCTTTAAAGAAACAAGCAATGTCAAGAAACATTTCTTTCTCTTCACAATCTAGTCCATCAAAACTCCATTTCAACACTTCTTGAATGCCCTGTTTAGGAACTTTATTTAATTTCTTTACTTCACTTTCCCGGTAGCTTCTGGTCTTGCCACACAGAGAGGATCCTATAAGTGTAATAGCTAAAGGGTTTCCATCAGCAACACTTAAAACCATCTCTGATAGCTTCAACTGATATTCTATAGGATTATAACTTTTGAAGGCACGTTGACAAAAGAGCTGAACAGATTCATAAGAATTTAATTTCTTCACTTCATAAATGAGATCCAGATCCATGCCACCCTGGATAAGCACTTGTTTATTTCTAGTGGTAACAATGACTCGACTTCCAGGGCCAAACTGATCGATTCCTCCAAATAAAAACTCAAGTTGGCTTAACTTTGACACGTCATCACAAACTATCAGAACCTTCTTCTTGGAAAGCCTGTCCTTAATAAAGCCTGATCCGGTTGTTGGCGTTGAGATATATAAATTTTCATCTTCTAATATAGTTGAAAGAAATTCCGTACGCAATTTTAATAATTCTCTTTGTTCATCATGTTCTCTCACGTTTGCAAGAAAGCAGCATCTTTGGAAACCATTTGAAACATGGTGATAAATGGCGTCGGCAAGTGTAGTTTTGCCTATACCTCCCATACCCCAAATGCCTAGCATTCGAAAATCTGGGAATCCGTCCTGAAATAATGACAAAACTTCCTGCATCCGCCTTTTAATTCCAACTAAACCCTTTAAATTAGCGCTTGAGGTTCCACAATTCAATTTCTTCACTATATCTTCGATAATTTTATCTACCAGAGTTGAGTCAGGCCTATATATTAAAAGAAGAAACAAATTACAGGAGAAATAAAAAGGAAAGAGAAGTAAATAAATAAAAATGATAAAGTTAACTCAATTGATTCATAGGGTGACTTATAAAAGGAAGACATCCAAATACAGATCTAGAATTCAAATTTCACTATCTACAGCGCTTTTTAAATCCTCAAATTATAACTTTTTTTTTGAAAATAAATATATCAATAGATCTTATACATGAGAGAATGGTTTGAAGGTGTCATGAACTTTGAGTTAAAGAGAATGGTATGAAGGTATAGAAAACGCAACAAACAATAACATTGTTCAAGAACAGATTCTTCTTAAATTTTCTCTATGCCTACAAAATTATGGCCCTTCAATATATGACAAAAAAAAATTAAAAAGGGAAAAGTTAAGTCTTTCATATCAAGTATCTGTCCCTCAACTCGAATCTGGATAGTATAAATGAATCACTTCTTGAAAAAAAAGTCTGTTTAATCTCTCTGCTTCCAAATCATTATATGCATATATTTAAAAAAAGGATTGAATGTAAAGAAAAAGAGTTGCAATTACCGAGTGACTTGTGAATCCCAACCGGATAATTTGCCAGCTGCAGTCAAAGCACTTCTCCAGGTTTTCACCTTTTCTGGCTCATGCTTGAAATTTTCTTCATGCTTTGCAAATGCATCTGCAAAACTCCCTGTTTGGTTACGTACATCTCTTGGGTCCACACCGTAAAATACAGGAACAACCCATTTGTTGCAGTCCATGATCTTGACCAGCTCAGCCAAGCACCATTTGGAAGAAGCGTAGTCTTTGGAGAAAACAATGACTGAAACCCTGGATGCTTGAATGGCCGTCAACAGTGCCCCTGAAATTTCATCTCCTTTTCGAAGCTCCTCATCGTCTATAAAAGTTTGGATATTCTTTCGACACAAATCTTTATACAGATGACTCACGAAACCATCACGAGTATCCCTGCCTCTGAAGCTAAGGAAAACATGGTATGTCCTTGCTTTGATCATATCAGCAGCAGCAGAAGATTTAGAGGAAAACATATTTGGGTTGAGCTGGATTTGATGAAAGATTATTGGAATATGAGTAAATGAACAGTTTTTAATGTCAATGACGCTGATAGGTTTCTTAGAAATTAATCAAATTTCTCCAGTTTGGCGTGAGGAACATGGGCATTGAAAAAATTTAAAAAAAAAAAAAAAGGAATCTTTAAGACCGCCGAAAGTGAACTTTGCGGGCAGCATAAAATATTAGTGACTAGTTTAAGATAGTACCATATTCGATTAAACAATTTTAAAATTATATATTAAATACGTTTTACTGTGTTAAAAAAGTTAGAATTGATAATATTGATGTATGGTTTTTATAAAAAAATCATATTTCTTTAATAAATAAAATAAATAATCAAATCTCGAAGCACTAATATTTTTTTTTTAAATATCAGTCTTGTAAATGGTTTGTGATAACATAAAGAAATAATATATTGTTTGGTAGACTATGAAAATAAGGCTTTAGCGGCGTTTTTAGTGGCGTTTGAACAAAAAACGCCGCAAATATTTTACATTCGCGGCGTTTGCAATAAAACGCCGCAAAAAACAGAGTAATAGCGGCGTTTTTTATCCAAACGCCGCTAAAAACTGAGCAATAGCGGCGTTTTTGGCCCAAACATCGCTAAAAACTGAACAATAGCGGCGCTTTTCCAAACTGAACAATAGCGGCGCTTTTGGAAAAACGCCGCTATAGGTCGAGGTTTTAGCGGCGCTTCTGGAAAAACGCTGCTATAGGTAGAGGTTTTAGCGGCGCTTTTGGAAAAACGCCGCTATAGGCCGGTGTTTTAGCGGCGCTTTTGGAAAAACGCCGCTATAGGCTAGTGTTTTAGCGGCGCTTTTCGAAAAACGCCGCAAAAAAGTAATTTAGTTTATGGGTTATGGTTTAGTGTTTAGGGCCTAGAGTTTAGGATTTGAGATTTGGGGTTTGGAATTTAAAGGTAAATATGGTAAACTACTTAACTGTGTATCTTGGATTTTTTTTATAATATAAATCTAAATAAGATAAATATAAATTATTATTTTAAATAATAGGTACATATATATGTTTTAGGGGTTATGCTATTAGGGATTAGAGGTTATGATTAATGATAAAAAATTAATTTATTTTAGAGTTTTGGTAAGCATTAAGATTCTATTTGAATTACTTTTGTCCCTTGTTATATATATATATATTAAACTTCTAATATATATTAAGATTATAATATATATTTAGGGTGTAAGTTTAGGTTAAGGGTTTAAGGAAATGATACTATTAGCTAGCTAGAAATTAATCGAAGAACATTTGGATTTTACTAAGATTCAAGCTATTTTGTATATACTCATATTATTTAATATAAGAATATAAACATATATACATGTGTGTTTTAATTTGTACTACACTAACATTGGCCACACGAATTCCAAAAAATATGTCTACGAATATTATGGTTTAGGGTTAACAGTTTTTAAAGAACACTTTATAGTTTGGGTGTAGTAGGCCAATTTTGGCCCACTAATACCAAACCCATTTTTAATTAAACCCATTACAAACCCATTTACCCCTTTTACAACCCAAACCCGATTGATCCATTTCAATACACTAAAACCCCTACCCAAACCTTAGCCTAACTACCCAAAACCCAACACTTGACCCAGGCCCAGAAGCCCAAACTCCAGACTTAGGGTTTCAGAAACCTTAGCCTATTCAGCATCCCACTTGCCTCCCCACTTGTGCCGCAACCATGAAGCAACCCCATACCCCCACTACAACAGTCCCATACCATCTGACACCCCCACCACCAACACCGGCCACCACACCCTGCAATCAGACAAGCACGCGTAAACAATAAATTAATATTTGTAGAAGGGTTATAAAAACCCGAAGAAAATAATGTAAAAGTCTCTTTTTTTCTTTTCGATTTCTTAACAAAAAGCAAACAATTGATACTATGATTTTAACATCAAAAGGCAGAGATTCGAATACCCAAAATCAGTGAATCAACAAGTCAAAAATCAGAAATCAAAACCCTAAGGTGATTTTTTTTTATTTCTATTTTCGGTTTAAATCTATTTTTTTTATACCCATAAATATATATAAATAAATAAATAATAATATTTTAAAACATAAAATAAAATACAAAAAATAATTTTTACCTCTCCTACCATCGTGCGATGGTGGCTGTAACAACGGCCATGAGCTTAGGAGCCGTCCGGTGGCCGACCCCTGTGGCCGAGCTCCCCCTCCCTCTCTTCTTTCCCCGCTCCCTCTTTTCTCTCCCTCCTCTTCTGTTTTTTTTTCTTTCTTCTACTTCAAATGAAAAAAAAAAATTTGGCTTATATAGGGGTCCAAAACGCACCGTTTTGGACCCCCTTTAAAGCGTAAACGACGCCGTTTTGATGCGGGTCGGTCGACCGACCCGTCCGCCGTGGTCGCGTGTTTTTGAAGCGGAAGGGCTAATTATGCGATCGGCCCTTCCGCATTTTTGCTATTCCCAATCGGGTTCTTCGCTATTTTTAATTTGGCCCAAAAATATGTTACGTTATATAATTTAGTCCTCGCCAAGCTTGAGATTTTAAAAACTTGGAAAAATTGCTTTTTGACCCCCACTGTTTGCAAGCGCATTCAAATAGATCCTCGGGTTTGTCTTTTATTTTAAAATTTGCCCACAACTTCGTTTTATTTTAATTCTAGTCCTCTTTTCGTTTATTTTATATATTTATTTAATATCCTTGTTATTTTATATTATTGGTATTATTAGTATTGTTATTATTACTATCATGTATTAGTATATATTTTATTATGTACGTATAAATATATATACATAATTTCATATTTAATGTTTTTTATTCATCTTATTATAGTATTTTATTAATGTTATGTTTGTTTCTTTTACATTCCACTAATAATAATATTATTATAATTATTATTATTATTAATATTAGTTCATGCTTTGTTATATATTTATATATTTACAAATACGTGTACATACTTAATACATTTGTGTATATCTAGGTAATATTATCGCTAGTTTTTCATGTGTATATATTACCCAAAGGCTTTAGTATTATATATATTCTTCGCATATTATATATGTGTTCTTTTAATACTATACTTTATATGTATTATGTTTTTTAATGTTATATTATTATATTTTATATTATATTACATATATTATATTATATTCATATTTTTATATATATTACAATGTATATTTTTCGATAGTATTAGTTATATGTATTGCTTATATATTTCCATGTGCGTATCTTAAACATTATGTTTTCGTCACCATACTTACTATTATTATATATTTATATATATTCACTGTTTTTATTTCATGATTAATTCTTATTACGTTTAATATTGCGCATTGTCATTGTCGTAATATTAGTGTTGTATGAATTATATGCCTTAATGTATTTCGACTATCATCTTTCGTTCCTACCATTTTATATATTTCCCGTCATTCATTATTTTAAAGTATTTATTCGTGCTTTATTAATTTCAATACATAAGGCAATATATCAATTTAACACCATGTCGTTGATTTCATCGCTATGTTGGGTGAACGTCAATCGGCTTGTGTTAAGACGGTATATCCTTCTAAAAAAAAAATCAAAAATTCCAAACTTCTCGTCTTTTTTTATCGGATCACGATTGAATTTTAAATTGAATTCGTATTTTTGAACATCAAGACAACACGTGTTTATGAGATACCAATTTTTGGGCGTCGCGAGGGTGCTAATACCTTCCTTGCGCGTAACCGACTCCCGAACCCTAATTTTTCTCTGGCTTTTTAACGTAGACCTTAACTCGGCCTTTTTCTCGTTTTTTTAAAAAGAAAAAAATTTTAATAGGTGTCCGATCACACCTAGTAAAAAGATCGGTGGCGACTCCCGGTTTAATCTAAAATCAAATTTCAAATTCCAAGTTTTTAATCGCCACAATTAGCAACCCGAAACCAAAGTTTTTACGTCGCTACAACTGGCGACTCCACTGGGGACTATAGCCTTGCGAGTCGAGTCGAATTAAACACGTTTTGTCAAAATTTTCAAATTTCTTTGTTCAAAGTAAATATTTGGTCGTGATCCGAAAATCTCGTTTTCAAAATTCATGCATTTGTATCGTGTTGGAAATATTTCTTCTAACTTGTTTTATTCGGTTGTTTTTCAGCTTTAAATTTTTGTGATTTTAGTTTTGGTTTAGTTTTTAAATAAAACGTAAAGGTTTATGAGTTTTTCCCACACACCGTGCACTTGCATTTTCGCATAACATGAGTTCTCTACCCGGGCTCCGTCCATTTAAGTGAAAGTAAACGCTACGCCTTCGTGAGTTAACTCGTCCCTCCATGACAAAGCTAGTGAATACTTTCGGGTTACATATGACTTATGCTTTCGTGAGTTAACTTGTCCTCCGCATAGGCATAAGTAAATGTAATCCTCGAATTGAACTCGTGAGCTGTGATAGGTTATGACCGAGGCTTCGTCTTGATCTTAGCGAGATGATAGTACGAGCAATTCGAAAATTGTCTAGAACCGAGACGCATATAATGAACCATACGAGCTATCCAATTAGAGCCATGCCGAACCTCTGTCCGCTTATAGTCACCAAAATAAGTACACGGGGAAAATGCCTTTTGCCTTTCATTTACACTGTTTATGCAAAATAATTGGATTGGGTAGTTTAGTTTCTTTTTCAAATTATATTTGTTGTGTGTACTAACCAAGTTTGTTTGTTTTTATTTTTATTTTTATTTTCATCATGCATCATAGGCATCATATTAGGAAGGTGTTGATTAAAGGTCGGTTGCCAAAAAACGGGTTTCTGATGGAGGAGTCAATTACACAAATAACCGAGAAGAATGCCGTGGTTCGGGACTGGTCTCAAAAAATTCAGAGGGACAAGGGGGATAGTCTTGTGGAAGGGTGTGCTGCCAATTTGCCCGAACAAATAACTGTGAATGTTCGCCAAAATAACCTCGAAGATTTGGTTCAAATTTGGAACAAGTGGGATTCAGATACTAAGGGCATTTTCACCGAAAGGTACGGAGATATAGCTCACCTGATCACCATCCGTGTAGACGAACAGTTGATTCAAGCCATGGTTCGATTTTGGGACCCAGCGTATCAGTGCTTCACCTTCAATCAAGAAGACATGACTCCAACCATAGAAGAATATACTGCTTTACTCCGCATCGACAATGCACAATTCGGCAAAATATATGTGAAGGAGCCCAAGCCGATGACCTTTAAGAAAAAGTTAGTAAGACTGACAGACGTGACTGATGCATGGGCTGAGAAACAGATAAAGAAGAAGAATGAAACCATTTGCATTCCATGGTCTAGCCTACGAGAATTGGTTCTGAATCATCCTGACATATTGAAGAGAGTGAATCTATTCGCTTTGGCTATTTACGGTTTGGTTATTTTCCCAAAAGTCCTCGGACATCTTGAAGTTGCAGTATTTGATTTCTTTGAAAGGCTAAAACAAGGAATCAATCCTGTCCCGACTATCCTAGCCGAGACCTTCAGATCACTAAATAGTTGTAGGAAAATGGGAAAAGGGCGCTTCATTGGATGTGCGCAGTTACTAAATGTCTGGATGTTGAGTCACTTCTGGAAAGTAAAGCGTACCCCGTTCCATATGTTTTCTAAAGCATTCTCCCCGTTGGAAGCTTATCTCAAGAAAGAATGGCCAAAAGAGGTCACTGAGGAACATTGGGTCTCAGTTTTTCAGAATCTTCAGGCCAAGGATATAACGTGGAGAGCACCATGGATCCGTCCTTCAGTCCTACTATACAAATGTGGAAGCCAAGATTGGGTACATTTACTCGGGTTATGGGGAGGAGTTGGATACGCTCCACTATTAGTCCAAAGACAATTTTCTGCACAACAATTCATACCCGCCACCGGAGGGCTAGCGCAATCTGAGTTTGCTTTCATGGGTGAGGGATATATGAAGAGGGTCCGAGACACTGCAAAATCTTGGAAGAAAGTTCATTTAATGGAATTGCCCTTATATGCTGAAACCCTAACCCAAGATTATGACCTATGGAGGAAGCAACGGGTAAAAAGTCAGCAGATCTCGTCAACAAGTTGCACTGTTTAGAATCCTTTCTCGGAGGAAATGCCGTCTGAGCTTGAAATGGCAAGACAAGAATTCGAGCGAGAAAAAGCTAAGATGTCCAGAGACCTCAGTACCCTTCAAGAAGAAAACTATCAGCTGAAGATTGAAGTTCAGGTTGAAAGGTCCAGAACTGAAAAAGTACAAAGGGAGGCCGAGATCGTGAGAAACGACTTAAGGGACCTTCATTTGGAAAATAAGAAATTAAGAGGCATAATAAAGAATAGTGGGCTGGGTAAGTCGTCGGTAGAGTGGAAGGAAGAGATAAGTAACATCAAAGGTGGAATGGAGTTTTGGAAAGGAAAAGCCAAGAAAGAGGAAGAAAAGGTTGTGTTGGCTACGATAGAACTAAGGAAAAAGAACGCCAAATGTGAAGCCATGTCTGCTGAGGTAATGACTGGTCGATCTGAACGTCAAGAGCTAAAAGAAAGGATACGGGATTTAGAAGGTATGCTGAAAGATCGTCAACAGCAATTAGATACTCTATTGAAAGATTTGGAAGAAAAGAGTACTCAATATGATAGAGACATTCATGCTTACGAAGAGGGTCTCCAAGAAAAAGAAATGCAACTTAACTATTTGATCAATGAGATTCGTAGGGTAGCCGTGCACGTGGTACAATTATCAGATGAAGCGGAGGATCTCAGTTACCAATTCCCGCCAAGCCAACGATCGAGCATATCAGAATTCTTAGAGCGAGTAAAGAAATATGGAAATATAGCTAGGAAGTTTGTGCAATAGTTGAATAGGAGATGGCAAAGTGTTTTGTAATGAACTCCTTTGATAAATGAAATGCCTAAATAGGGGCTATCTTAAAATCAACACCAATTTTTTTTGCATCATTTGCATAACTAACATTTTGACATTCATACAGTCATTCATGCATTCATTCATACATTGCATATCCCATACTCGGTCGCTGAAGATAAAATATATAATTCGCAGTTGTAATACCACAAGACTGGAACCACGTCATCCGTACAAAATGCGCCGACAAGCTAGAGTAATGGAGGCTGAATTCAATGAAAAAATTGAAAGGTTGGAAAGGGCTCAAAAAGAATTACAAGAGCAGCTGGCCAAATCGCAACAAGAAACGAGAGACCTAATGGTGAGATCTCGAGAGGAATCACTCGAGCAAAGAGATCAAATGGCCAAGATGATGGAGATGATGTCAGCTTTAATTAAAGGAAAGGGACCCATACAGAGCCCTGACATTGAGGAATCTCGATCAAGAGTTCATCACAATCAAGACCCGCTCTATCCCCCCGGTTTCACTCCACCACACGCCACAAGAAGACAAAAGAGGTACACCCAAGGAGAACCCACGAGACCGAGCAACGGCCGATGCCACATACTCATTTAGGGCAAGGAATATTCATATCAAATTCTGGGGCTAATCCTGCCAATCCAATTGTTCCAGATTTGGATGACCCAGCGGAAATAGCCAGGTTGAGAACGGACGATCCAGTGGAAATAGCCAAGTCGAGAACAGACGATCATGAGGCTCAAGAGAAGTATAGGAGTTTAGAGGAAAGACTCAAAGCAATGAGGGTACTGAAGCCTTCTCTGCATTAAGTGCCAAAGAGCTCAGCTTGGTGCCTGATCTAGTTCTCCCTCCGAAGTTCAAGGCGCCTGATTTCGAAAAATACGATGGCACGAGATGTCCAAAGGCGCACCTGGTCATGTTTTGCCGAAAAATGACCGGTTATGTGAACGAGGATAAACTGCTCATACATTGCTTTCAAGATAGTCTAACAGGGTCAGCCCTTCGATGGTACAATCAACTTAGTAGAGAAAAGATTCGATCCTGGAAGGACTTGGCGTCAGCATTTTGTGAGCAGTATAAGCATGTATCGGATATGGTGCCAGACCGTATGACCTTGCAAATGATGGAGAAGAAACCAGCAGAATTCTTTAGACAGTATGCACAAAGATGGAGAGATATCTCAGCCCAAGTGGAGCCTCCACTAACTAAGACTGAGATAACAGTCCTTTTCATCAATACTCTGAAAGCACCATTTTATGACAAGCTGGTGGGAAGTGCTACGAAGGATTTTTCGAATATCGTAATATCCGGTGAACTCATAGAGAATGCCGTCAAGAGCGGTAGAATGGAAGGATCAGAAGGCTCAAGAAAAGCAGCACCCGTAAGGAAGAAAGAGCCAGAGGCCCACATGGTGGGAACTGGGAGTCGTTATATTCCTAATTCGTATCCTAACCAACCCCGACCTCGAAATTATCCACCCCGAATTTCTATTATCCCCCTCAAGCCCCTTATTACCAAGCACCACATCCGTCCTACCCCGTATACGCCACGAACAACCAAAGACCCATCACCACTTTCCCACAAAACACGGTACCCGCCCAAAGCCAACCCAGAAACGAACCAAGACCAGCAAGGCATAATCCCGAGAGACCGCAATTTACCCCATCCCTGTGTCATATGGGGAATTATACCCAAAACTTTTGGAGAAACAATTGATATCTCCCCATTACATGGCCCCCCTTAAACCTCCATACCCGAAATGGTACGATCCAAACGCTAGTTGTGCATACCATGCGGGGAACCAAGGGCATTCTACTGAGAACTGTCTCGCTTTCAAAAGGAGAGTTCAAGGGCTCATCGATGCGGGCATTTTGCGATTTGATGGTACTGGCAGTACGACCGGGAATCCATTCCCAAACCACACAGAAGGGAATGTGAGCGGAGTAGGAGAGGAGGATAAACAACAAAATAGAAGATGGGTTTCTGAAGTACGAACACCTCTGCAGAGAATCTGGGAGATACTAAGTGAGAAAGGGTTGCTCTGTCGTTTTAACGGAGTATCCAAAGGAAAAGATGCAAAAGGTCACAGTTTTTGCAAGCTCCATGGTATTAGGGAGCATAACATTCAGTCCTGCGAGGAATTCAGAAGTTTACTGCAAAGTATGATGGACAATAAGGAGATTGGGATTTTTTGTAAAGCCAAAGAGGTCGATAGTGGAGAAATATGTGCCTCTGACAATCAATCATCAGGTTTCCCATATAGCGCCGACCGACCGTTAATAATCTATTATGACGCGAAGAAAGAGCCGGTGAAACCAAAAATGATAATTGAAGTACCATCTCCTTTCCCTTATAAGGACAATAAAACAGTACCGTGGAAGTACGATATCAACATTGTTACACCTGAAGGTGAAAAGCTTGAAGCCACAACTAAAGACATTGGGAAAGTAGGTCATTTTACCTGCAGTGGACGGTGCTATTCTAAAGAAGTTGAACCGATAAAGAAAAGTAGCGGCTTGAAACAAAAAGGGAAAGCAGTAATGCACGAAGTCCAAGTCGAGCAAGAAATCCCACCCGTGCAAGAAACTAAAAAGCCTGTGAATGAGGAAGAAGCTCAAGAATTCTTGAAATTCATTAAGCACAGCGAGTATAGTGTGGTGGAACAATTGAGCAAGCAGCCAGCGCGAATCTCAGTTCTATCTTTACTGTTGAATTCAGAGCCACACCGGAATGCTTTACTGAGGGTGTTAAATCAAGCTTATGTGGCCAACAACATATCAGTCGAAAAGCTTGATAGGTGGATAAACAATCTGAATGCGGACAATTTCATCTCTTTTAGTGACGATGAGATACCGCCAAATGGTAGAGGCTTGGTGAAAGCGCTGCATATCACGACTCGTTGTAAGGGATAAATAATACCAAACGTACTCATCGATAATGGGTCAGCATTAAATGTTATGCCATTGGCCACGCTTTCCAGAATACCGATGGATTTGTCCTACTTAAGGCCCTGTCATTCCACGGTAAGGGCATTCGACGGGACGAGGCGCGAAGTCATGGGAAAGATTGAAATCCCTTTGGAAGTGTGCCCTTACATTTATGATGTCGAGTTCCAAGTTATGGACATTACACCCTCTTATAACTGTCTTTTGGGAAGACCTTGGATCCATTCTGCTGGAGCAATTCCATCATCCCTCCATCAAAAGGTGAAATTTATCATGGATGGCTGTTTGGTCACAGTCGAGGGCGAAGAAGACATTGTCGCATCTATCTCTGCTGATACGCCATACCTGGAAGTAAGCAATGACGCAGTGGAATGTTCCTTTCGATCCCTTGAATTCGTCAATGCCACTTTCGTCATTGAGGAAACAGATTCGATGCCAAAGCGTCAAAAATACTAGAATGGGTGTCAAGTTGACCGTAGGAAGGGGAGCTCGTGCGAGAAGAGGTTTAGGGAGACATCTATAAGGTATAGTTAGGGCTTTAAAGCCAGTGCATCACAAGGCCCGATACGATTTGGGGTTCCAGCCTGACATGCGCCAAAGAAAAAGACAGTGGAAGAAGGATCAAGAGAGAAGAATTGCAAGAACTTTGGGCCGAGAACCAGAATGGGAACCAATAGAGTACCCTCCTTTGTCAAAAATATTTACATCTGTGGGAATAATGTACCCTGGACAAGATGATCCACGAAACATGCTGGGGTTAATTGAAAAGGGTTTTCAGAATGTCAGTATAAATGTCATTGACAAAGGGGCTGGTGCAAGTAAAGATGTCTCGAGGATACGCCCTTGCCCTCCTGGTTTCATGTTGAACAATTGGACTGTCGAGGAGCTTCTTGTAGTTTATAAGTCTTCAGAGTAATGCTAAACATTAACCTTCTATTGTGTCCTTTAGATATAATAGAATTCTTTTGTAAGAGCTTGCATTCGCTCTTTATCATGAATATCAATGGAGATGCATTTTGTCACGATTTTCGCATTATCACTAATCATTTTCTCATTTCATAGCCTATCCTTACATTTGCCTCATTACCACAACATAATATTTTGTTTGTTGTTTCCAATACTTGGATGTCCCTCTATAGCTTCCTTTTCCATTCAACTTTCAGGTGCTCAGATATTGACGACATGAATAAGCCCGTTCTGAATCTTGAAATTGATTTTGAGAAAATTTGTTTGGTTAGGAGAATTTGAAGTCAGAAGAAAATCTTGAAGATTATGTCTCGTCTCCTGAATTGTTAAGAATGGTCGAACAAGAGGATAAACAGATTTTACCTCATGAAGAATCTGTGGAAACAATAAATTTGGGCACTGAAGAGAGGAAACAAGAAGTGAAGATTGGGACTTCTATTTCAGAGAGTACCAGACATAGTTTGATCACTTTACTCATGAGTACAAAGACGTTTCGCATGGTCATACCGGGACATGCAGGCTAGATGAAGATTTAGTAGTCCATAAGCTCCCATTAAAGCCGAATGCAAGCCCATCCAGCCAAAAATTAAGACGGATAAGACCAAATCTTTGTTGAAAATAAAAGAGGAAGTCAAGAAGCAATTTGATGTCGGCTTCCTACAAGCCTCTAAATATCCGAATGGGTGGCTAACATAGTTCGGTACCAAGAAGGATGGCAAAGTACGAATGTGCGTGGATTACCGTGACCTGAATCGAGCAAGCCCAAAAGATAACTTTCCCTTGCCACATATTGACACGTTGGTGGACAACACAGCAAAACATTCATTGTTTTCTTTCATGGATGGATTCTCGGGATATAATCAGATCAAGATGGCCCCTGAGGATATGGAGAAAACTACCTTCATAACAATGTGGGGAACGTTCTGCTACAAGGTGATGCCATTCGGGCTAAAGAATGCTGGGGCAACATATCAGAAGGCTATGGTAACGTTATTCCATGACATGATGCATAAAGAAATAGAGTTCTACATCAATGATATGATTGCTAAATCCCGAGGGGAAGAAGAGCATGTAGTGAACCTCAAGAAGTTGTTCGAGAGGCTGAGAAAGTTTCAGCTAAAGCTTAATCCAGCCAAATGTACATTTGGGGCTACCTCGGTAAAGTTGCTAGGCTTCATTGTCAGTGAAAGAGGTATCGAAGTTGACCCAGATAAAATAAAAGCCATCCAAGAATTACCACCTCCGCGCACGCAAAAGGAAGTTAGAGGATTTTTAGGGAGATTAAACTACATCGCCCGATTTATCGCTCAACTTACCAACCAATGCGACCCAATCTTTCGGCTTCTTCGAAAACATAACCCGGAGAATGGAGCGAGGAATGCCAGTGACCTTTGATAAGATAAAACAATATTTGTCTAGTCCTCCGGTGCTAGTACCGCCAACTCTGGAAGACCATTGATATTGTATTTGATCGTGTTCGAAAGTTCAATGGGTTGCATCTTTGGGGCAACACGACGAGTCGGGAAAGAAAGAAAAAGCGATCTACTACCTCGGCAAAAGTTCATGAATATGAGGCAAAATATTCGTCCATTGAGAAATATTGTTGCGCTCTGGTTTGGGTAGCTAGGAGACTCAGACAATATATGTTGTATCACACGACATGGCTAATTTCAAAGCTGGACCCAATAAAATACATGATGGAATCGCCGGCACTATCAGGAAGAATGGCGCGATGGCAGATCCTCCTTTCGGAATATGACATTGCCTATGTAAGTCAGAAGTCGATAAAAGGGAGCGCAATAGCTGACTTCTTAGCAACTCGAACGACGGAGGAATATGAGTCTTTAAGATTCGATTTCCCAGACGAAGACTTAATGTGTATCACAGAAATAGAATCCGAGTCATCAAAAGAGAAGTCATGGAAGATGTGCTTTGATGGTGCGTCAAATGCTCTAGGGCATGTAATTGGAGTAATCCTGGTGTCACCAGACGGGAATCATTATCTGTTCACCGCAAGACTGAACTTCTTCTGTACCAATAATATCGCAGAATATGAGGCCTGTATCATGGGGCTTCGTGCAGCTATCGAACGAAACATCGAGATCTTGGAGGTGTACGGGGACTCAGCCCTAGTGATTTACCAAATCCGTGGAGAGTGGGAAGTGAGGGACTCAAAATTGATTAAGTCAATGATTTAGTGGTGGATTGATCAAGGAATTCAAAGAAATAACTTTTCATTACTTCCCACGAGAAGAGAACCAACTGGTGATGCCACGCCATTTTGGCTTCACTGTTCAAAGCAAGTAAAGAAGCGAAATAATGCCCTCAAAATGAGCATATCGAGGTCCCCGCACCTTTGTTGTAGCATTGAGAAAGAGACAGACGGACGGCCATGGTTCCATGATATCTTAGAATATATCAAGAATCAAAGCTATCCCGAACAAGCGAATGAGAATGACAAAAGAACAATCAGAAGAATGGCAGCGGGATTTGTTCTTGATGGGGATATCCTGTATAAAAGAGGAAAGGATCAAGTACTTTTGAGATGTGTGGATGATGTCGAAGCCAGAAAGATACTTGAAGATATCCATGAAGGAATCTATGGGACACATGCCAATGGTTTCATATGGCGGAAAGATTATGAGACTCGGTTACTACTGGTTGACGATGGAAAGCGACTGTATTAGTTTTGCCAGAAAATGCCACAAATGTCAAATCTATGGCGATAAAATTCATGTAGCCCCTTTGCCCCTTCACGTCATGACTTCTCCGTGGCCTTTTTCTATGTGGGGCATGGATGTTATAGGCCAATTTCTCCAAAAGCATCAAATGGACATCGATTCATTTTGTGGTTATCGATTACTTCACAAAATGGATAGAAGTCGCTTCGTTTGCCAATGTGACGAGGATTGCGGTTTGTAAGTTTTGAAAAGGAAATCATTTGCGGTATGGTTACTTTGAAAGAATCATTTCAGATAATGCCACGAATCTGAACAATAAGATGATGAAAGAAGTGTACGAGCAATTCCAAATAAAGCATCATAATTCCTCGCCCTATCGCCCAAAGATGAGCGAGAACATTGAAGCGACTAACAAGAACATTAAGAGGATCATTGGGAAAATGGTGAGGCGTATAAAGATTGGCACGAGAAACTTCCATTTGCTTTGTTTGCATATCGCACATCTGCGAACATCTACGGAGCAACTCCTTTCTCTCTAGTCTATGGAATGGAAGCTGTGCTACCTATCGAGGTTGAGATCCCCTCTCTGCGAGTATTGATGGAATCAAAGTTAGAAGAAGCAGAATGGGTTCGAGCTCGATATGATCAGTTGAACCTCATTGAAAAAAAAGGTCTAAGGGCAATTTGTCACGGGCAAATGTACCAAAAGAGGATGATCGCAGCCCATGACAAGAAGGTACGACCAAGAGAATTCCATAAAGGAGAACTCGTGCTGAGGAAGATTCTCCCAATACAAAAAGACCTGCGAGGAAAATGGGCACCAAATTGGGAAGGACCATACGTTGTAAAAAAGGCATTCTCAGGCGGAGCTTTGATCCTTACCGAGATGGATGGGAAGGAGCTACCAAATCCAGTGAACTCAGATGCAGTGAAGAAATATTATGCTTGAGATGAAAACCCAAAAAAGGCATCTAAAAAAAGAAAAGAAAAAGGGGATCAGAGCGAAAACCCGAAAAGGGCGCTTTGGTTAAACACAAAAGATTAGGATGGAAACTCGAGAGGGCGTTCTAATGAAGCAAATATTCGGCTTACAAGGCAAGGCATTTTAAACTGTACGAAAAATAGTGAGACTACAGTATTTGAAGCATCTCTGAAAGCTCGAAATCTTCTACGCAAGGAGCCAGACTCTAAAAGATTCTTGATTGAGGAACGGAAAGAGTTCATGTGTCGAATATCTAAAGCATTTGTATCCGTTGAATACGATCTTTTCTGTGCACATTTGTACTATCATTGGTTAACTTTCTTTGTTTGCCACATTTGAAATAAAGGAGTATGAGATATCCTTTTTGTCCCTACCTGACCATTTTCATGCATCTCATTATGTGTTTATTTAATTATAAATAGTGAAATGACATGCTCTAAACAAAAGAAATGATAAGCATTACCTGGATGAAAATTTGATAAAGAGCCTCAAAGCAATAACAAAGTTCAACAAGGGGAAAAAGAGTGACATCTGAGAAACGTCAATTACTCGTGGAGCGAAGACGTGTACATGGCATAAAGAGAAAGTAAAGAGCCGAAGTAATGAATGCGGACCATCACAAGAATCGAGATGAAAAAGACATACGACAAACATGCTTAAGGAACACTGCATAATCATGTAGGCATAAAGGCATTTAAGACAAACATGTGCATATCATGATAACATCATGCATGGCATATACAGTTAATCCAATAGAGCAAAGGACGTGATGATAGTTGTATTGAATCAAAGGAAAAGACACATGAGTTCCACCAGATGATAAGTTTTGGGTACTCTGAGGTATCTTTAATTCATGTCTTCAAAAACCAATTCATATTGCGAGAAATGAATTGAGCCTCAGGTCACACGCTGAGGTATTTTTAGTTTATGTTTCAAAAAAATTGACTCATATTGCGAGAGGTGAGTCAAGCCTCAGGTCACGCTGAGGTGTTTTTTTTAATTCCTGTTGTTTCAAAAATCAGCTCATATTGCGAGAGGTGAGTTGAGCCTCAAGACGTTGAGGTAATTTCAATTTATGTTCCAAAATCAACTCATATTGCGAGAGGTGAGTTGAGCCTCGGGGCACGCTGAGGTATTTTTAGTTTATGTTTAGAAAATTGACTCATCTTGCGAAAGGTGAGTTAAGCCTTTTAATTTCTGTTTTTCAAAAATCAACTCATATTGCGAGAGATGAGTTGAGCCTTGGCTCACGTGCTGAGCTATTTTCAATTTCTGCTTTTTAATTCCTACTTTTCAAAAAAATCAACTCATATTGCGAGAGGTGGGTTAAACATTTTAATTCCTGTTTTTCAAAAATCAACTCATATTGCGAGAGATGAGTTATACCTTTTGTTTTTTCAAAATCAACTCATATTGCTAGAAGTGAGCTGAGCCTTGGGGCACGCTGAGGTATTTTCAATTTTTGTGTTTTAGTTTCAACTCATATTGCAAGAGGTGAGTTGAGCCTCAGGATACGATGAGGTAATTTTAATTTTTGTTTTTCAAAAAAATCAACTCATATTGTGAGAGGCGGGTTGAACCTTTTAATTTCTACTTTTTCAAAATCAGCTCATATTGCGAGAGGTGAGTTGAGCCTCAGGTCACGCCGAGGTATTTTCAATTTCTATTTTCATTATTATGTTTTTGAAAGAATCAACTCATATTGCGAGAGGTGAGTTGAGTCACGGGACACATTGAGGTATTTTCAATTTCTACTTTCCAATTCCGGGTTTTCAAAAATCAACTCATATTGCGAGAGGTGAGTTGAGCCTTTTAATTTGTTTTTCAAAAAGCAACTCATATTGCGAGAGTTGAGTTATACCTTTTGTTTTTCAAAATCAACTCATATTGCGAGAGGTGAGTCGAGCCTCAAGCCACACGCTGAAGTATTTTTAGTTTATGTTTCAAATTTTGACTCAAACTGCGAGAAGTGAGACGAGCCTTAGGTCACGCTGAGGTATTCTTAATTATTTTTGTTTCAAAAATCAACTCATGTTGCGAGAGGATCATATGCCAAGCAAAGAATAAAGATTGGAGTTGATGAAAGACACCAGATTTGGATACCCTGAAGTGCAGTGAAGCAGGTCAAAGCTGCAAGTCTGGTCTCCCTGAAGTTGCAGTGAAGCTGATCGAGGATATAAGATCTTGCCTTTCTGAAGTTGCAGAAGAAAAGACCATAAACCTCACTTCCCAGAAATTGTAGCGGAACATATTGAAGATATCAGATCTCATCTCTCTGAAATTGCAGAAGAGCAGATCATGACAGATCTTACATCCCTAAAGATACGAGTAGATTGAAGATACAAGTTTCTATCTCTTTGAAGTCACTGTAGAATGAACTAAAGCTGCAAGATGCGAGGGACTGGAAGGAGACTATTTGAACAAGAAGAGCACCAATGAAGTCAAGACTCAGCAAGACCAAGCAAAATTGGCCTTTCATTATGTCTTTGCTCCATTCCCGTTACACGACAATGAGCAAAGAGGGGCAGCTGTAGTAGGCCAATTTTGGCCCACTAATACCAAACCCATTTTTAATTAAACCCATTACAAACCCATTTACCCATTTTACAACCCAAACCCGATTGATCCATTTCAATACACTAAAACCCCTACCCAAACCTTAGCCCAACTACCCAAAACCCAACACTTGACCCAGGCCCAGAAGCCCAAACTCCAGACTTAGGGTTTCAGAAACCTTAGCCTACTCAAGATCCCACTTGCCTCCCCACTTGTGCCGCAACCATGAAGCAACCCCATACCCCACTACAACAGTCCCATACCGTCGACACCCCCCACCACCAACACCGCCACCACACCTGCAATCGACAAGCACGCAAACAATAAATTAATATTTGTAGAAGGGTTATAAAACCCAAGAAAATAATGTAAAAGTCTCTTTTTTCTTTTCGATTTCTTAACAAAAGCAAACAATTGATACTACGATTTTAACATCAAAAGGCAGAGATTCGAATACCCAAAATCAGTGAATCAACAAGTCAAAAATCAGAAATCAAAACCTTAAGGTGATTTTTTTTTTCTATTTCTATTTTCGGTTTAAATCTGTTTTTTTTATACCCATAAATATATATAAATAAATAAATAATAATATTTTAAAACATAAAATAAAATACAAAAAAAATAATTTTTTTACCACGCATGGTTTGGCAGTGCTTGTGAAGCTTCCGAGCCGTCCGTGGCCCGGCCCGTGGTCGAGCTTCCCCCCTCTCTTCTTTCCCGCTCCTCTTTTCTCTCCTCCTCTTCTTTTTTTTTCTTTCTTACGCTTCAAATGAAAAAACAAAAAATTAGCTTATATAGGGGTCCAAAATGCACTGTTTTGGACCCCCTTTAAAGCGTAAAACGACGCTTTTGATGCGGGTCGGTCGACCAACCCGTCCGGCCAGTGGTCGCGTGTTTTTGAAGCGGAAGGGCTAATTCGCGATCGGCCCTTCCGCATTTTGCTATTCCCAATCAGGTTCTTCGCTATTTTAATTTGGCCCAAAAATATGTTACGTTATATAATTTAGTCCTCGCCAAGCGAAAGATTTTAAAGGCTTGGAAAAATTGCTTTTTGACCCCATTGTTTGCAAGCGCATTCAAATAGATCCTCAGGTTTGTCTTTTATTTTAAAATTTGCCCACAACTTCGCTTTTATTTTAATTCTAGTCCTCTTTTCGTTTATTTTATATATTTATTTAATATCCTTGTTATTTTTATATTATTGGTATTATTAGTATTGTTATTATTACTATCATGTATTAGTATATATTTTTATTATGTACGTATAAATATATATACATAATTTCATATTTAATGTTTTTTATTCATCTTATTATAGTATTTTATTAATGTTATGTTTGTTTCTTTTACATTCCACTAATAATAATATTATTATAATTATTATTATTATTAATATTAGTTCATGCTTTGTTATATATTTATATATTTACAAATACGTGTACATACTTAATACATTTGTGTATATCTAGGTAATATTATCGCTAGTTTTTTCATGTGTATATATTACCCAAAGGCTTTAGTATTATATATATTCTTCGCATATTATATATGTGTTCTTTTAATACTATACTTTATATGTATTATGTTTTTTAATGTTATATTATTATATTTTTATATTATATTACATATATTATATTATATTCATATTTTTTATATATATTACAATGTATATTTTTCGATAGTATTAGTTATATGTATTGCTTATATATTTCCATGTACGTATCTTAAACATTATGTTTTCGTCACCATACTTACTATTATTATATATTTATATATATTCACTGTTTTTATTTCATGATTAATTCTTATTACGTTTAATATTGCGCATTGTCATTGTCTGTAATATTAGTGTTGTATGAATTATATGCCTTAATGTATTTCCGACTATCATCTTTCGTTCCCGCCCATTTTTATATATTTCCCCGTCATTCATTATTTTAAAGTATTTATTCGTGCTTTATTAATTTCAATACATAAGGCAATATATCAATTTAACACCATGTCGTTGATTTCATCGCTATGTTGGGTGAACGTCAATCGGCTCGTGTTAAGACGGTATATCCTTCTAAAAAAAAAATTAAAAATTCCAAACTTCTCGTCTTTTTTTATCGGATCACGATTGAATTTTAAATTGAATTCGTATTTTTGAACATCAAGACAACACGTGTTTATGATATACCAATTTTTGGGCGTCGCGAGGGTGCTAATACCTTCCTTGCGCGTAACCGACTCCCGAACCCTAATTTTTCTCTGGCTTTTTAACGTAGAACTTAACTCGGCCTTTTTCTCGTTTTTTTAAAAAGAAAAAAATTTTAATAGGTGTCCGATCACACCTAGTAAAAAGATCAGTGGCGACTCCCGGTTTAATCTAAAATCAAATTTTAAATTCCAAGTTTTTAATCGCCACAATTAGCAACCCGAAACCAAAGTTTTTACGTCGCTACATTGGGCTTTATGGTCTAGGAGTTATGGTTGGTTTAGGGGTTACCGAATGGTTTTGGGGTTTAACGTTTGGGGTTAGGGGTTTTGTGTTTGTGGTCCAAGGTTTAGGGTTTAGAGTCTGAAGTTTAGGGTTTTAAATTTAGAGTATAATTTTGGATTTTAATGTATAAGATAAATGTATATAAGATAAATATATATAAATTATTATTTTAAAAAATATATAAATATATATATGAAAAGTGGTTTAGTGTGCAATTGTGTACATGAACTGTAATTTGATCTAGATCTTGTAAAATATTTAATTAATTTTGATATAATAAATAGCATCATGTTTTTATTTAATTAATTTATATGCATACATAATATGTATTTTAAAATGTGTATTAAATCAAAATAAAATTTAACTATAGTTAGGGTTTAATTAGAGTGTAAGTTTATAGTTTGAGGTTTAAAGTTTAAGGTATATTATTATTGAAGACTGAACCAATATTTAGAATTTTATGATATTCTTACAATTTGTACTAAACCTAATATATTGAAGATTGAAATATATATTTTGTACATCACAGTAACATTATTTAGATATAAATTAAAAGAAATTCTAAATATATATAGTTTTAAATTTTGATCAATTTTTATAAAATATTCACGTATTAGCGGCGTTTATACATAAAACGCCGCAAAAGATAGGAAATAGCGGTGTTTTTTTAGAAAACGCCATAAAACTTCAATATACATTAGAGTAAAACGGCATCGTTTCCTATGAATAGTAGCGGCTTTAGCAGCGTTTCTAATATAAACGCCACAACTCGTATTAGAACGGCGTCGTTTTGTAGAGTAGATAAAAGGGCGTTAGTGGTGCTTTACTGAAAACGCCGCAAAAGGGCTCATTAGCGGCGCGTTTCTGAAAACGCCACAAAATTTCCTTATTTGAAACGGCGTCGTTTTTTCTCTCCTGTGGTTTAAGCCCTTTACCCGAAATCAGTTTTGATTTTTGCTAAGTAATTTTCCCCCATTTCGTCTCTTCCTTCCCTAAATCCCTAAAACAGAAAACCCCTCTTTCTTTTTCCCCAGATCATCCCCTAATTCCCCAAACCCGAAATCTCTTACATTTTTCCCAAGTCCCCTTTTTTCCCTTAATCTGTTCCCCCATCCCCGAAATCCCTAATTATTTTCCCTTTCCTCTCGTCGACGGTGATATGCTTCATATTTAGGGTTTTAGCCCAATGATCATCAACTGAAAAACATACAAGAAGAAAGCCCTATCGATTCATTTTATCGACAAATCGGGGTTAGTTGATTCGCATAAAGCTCAATTTAAGAATGTTATGAAAAGTAGCAAAGCACTTCTCTCTCACTCGATTTAAATCGAACCGAACCGGAAGAGCCAACTCTTCATCGTCAACTATTCACCGATCGATCCCAAACTTTACGTAGCGCTAAGCCATATCGCTTTTTCTTTCACTTTATTCGTTGAGTCCTTGAAGCTTCAACAAGATTTCTTTTCTTTCCTTAAAATATAAATCAATGATGAACTGGCGGTAAGGTCACCTATTGAATTGAAAATATTACTTAAACCAAAAGTCACCTTATAGAACACTGAATTTAGTTCAACTATGGTCTAAACCAATTAATCTAATCCTTCAGTTTTTGCGTGTTAAAGCAACTCAACTTTCGTACTTGGGGCGTTTGTTTTGTTTTGTTTTATTTTCCTTACGTGGTTTTGTTTGTTTATTTTTCATGTATTACTTGCCTTTTTTTTTGTTTGAAATGGTTTGAAATGGGTTTGATCTGGATGGTTATACCCTTGTTTTAAGTAAACCCAATACCGGTGCAGTGTTTCTAGTCTTGTTTTTAACTTAACCACCACAATTATTGGTGCTGGAATCATGGCTTTAGCTGCTACTATGAAGGTTCGGGGCTTGTTTTAGGAATTTTTAGATAAACCTGGTTGGGATTTTATGCGAAATTAGTGTCGAGATGTTGATTAGGTTTGCGTTTCTTGTAAAGCTAGATCTTATGGGGAAGTTGTGCAAATTGCAATGGGGAGAACTGCTAGGGTTTTGTCTCGAGATTTGCATAATTGTCAACAATCTTTGGTGTCCCGATAGTTTATTTGATTATTATGGGTGATGTTATGTCCGGTTCGGTTCGTCATATTGGGGTTTTCGATAAGTGGTTAGGACATGTTTTTGGGATCATAGGAAGTTATTGGTTTTGGTTGTTATGGTTGTTTTCTTGCTCCACTTTGCATGTTAGATAGGATTGATTCATTGAGCATGACTTGGTACCGCTTCAAGAGCTCTCATTGTTGTTTTCGTTGTGGTTTGCTTTGTTGTTGCATTCATTAAGCTTATTGAGGGGAAGATAGAGGCTCCAAGGATGAGCCCAAATTTTACGTTCTCGATTAAGCTTATTGGATCTACTATGATCCCAAATATATGGATGACTTTCAAATTTATTGGAGCAACAATAATGTTTCCTTAGGTTTTACGTTCCTGCTCTAATTGCATTGAGGATAAGTCAGCAAGAAGAGAGCATGAGCTTGAGCAGAGTAGAAAAATTTTTGTCGTGGTTAATGTTAATATTGGTTGTGATAGTTAGCATTCTTTGGGATAATAGGAAATATTTATACCAAATTGCAATGATAATATGTATACAATGTAACTTCTTGTCTTTTAATGGTATTGAGCTTGGTCCTATTTCTCCTCACAATGGTCTTCATTAGGGTGATGTTACTTCTTGTCTTTCCTAGAATTTTAACTATGATTTTTAGTGGAAAATCCAAGCAACTTCAGTTATTCCAACAAAACCACCCTTTGTCCCTTATTTGTTTCTCTTTTATATTTTCTCTGTTTTTTACTTAATTCGGATTTTTAATTTTCGTTCTCATGATACCATTGTTGACGTAGCTTTATTTTTAGTAATTCTTGTAGCTTCTATTTTTTTTTTTATCATTTTATTTGTTTATTCCCACCTGTTATTAGCAAATATAATTAATATTATACCAATCATTAAATATTGTTTATTTTAGAACTCATTTGATTGTTTTGTCGACCGTAAATGACTTCATTCTTCAAATGCAATGAGTAGGGAAGTCTCTCGATATTATTAGAGATTAATCCCAAGCATCTCCAAATAAACCCTCAAGAATATTTCCAATTCAATCAAGGTAAACATTGTCTTCCCTAACATTTATGTTTCTTTCAACATGTTTTTCCTTTTATGTTTTTTATGTTTATGATGAAAGATTCAACATCTCTAGAAACTGAATCATACATTTTTTCTGCTAGGATTAGCAATCTAGTATGAATCATGTAGAAGCTTACTTATCTTTTATTTGCAAGAAGCAGATTTAGGTAATGAAAGATGTATGCTGTGTGTTTGTGTCTCTATATATGTATGTATTTGGTACTAGATGAAAGCTTTACTCAGTTTTGAAATATAGACCGTGTTTTGCATACATTGATCATTTTCTCGCTCTTTTCCTTGAATACATGGTTCTCTTGAAACTAAATGCTCGGTACTTTCTCGCATATTCTGTGATTCTTATTAGATAAGTTATAAATCAATGATTATGTTAGTTTTGATCAAGGCCTCTGTAAACATAAAGTTGGTATTCGTTAGGAGAAGTTAATGTTTATGAGTTTTGTGGAGTATGATTCTGCACATGCAAAGTTGGTTTGTTTAAAGCTGTGCATTTTCATGTTTACATACTAATGGTGATTCCATTTTTGTTTTTTAGATGTTCTTTTGGTCTGTTTTCATGTTTCTATCCAACTTATGTGTTTACTGTGCAGTTTCGCAATATTTTGCTAAGGTGTATAGCTTCATTGGCAGTGTCTTTGATCCTGGTACAAGTGGGCACTTGCAAAACTGATATAGGTAAAGTTTCTATATTTGCTTAAACTGAAATATATTTGGTGCTACTCTTATAATCTTACATCTGTTCTAGGTACTATCGAGCACCTGAATTAATATTTGGTGCAACTAAATACACCACAGCCATTGGCATTTGTTCTAGGTACGTACAAGTTTCGTTGCTAAAATTTTTCCTTATTTCTATGCTTTTCATTTTAAATTACTTAACAAATATTACTTTTTTGACTCCACCTCATTTGTTTGGTGAGAGTGGAGTAGACGTGCACGTTTTATTAAGGTAGGCTTTATTTCAAAATTCTAATCAATAATAGTTTTATCATGATGATTTTGGAAAACTTAATATTTTGGGGTTGCGATTTTGTAAAGATTTAATTGCTAGTTCTATTTGGAGTAGAACTATTTTATTTCCAAATTAATTTTAAATATTTGGTTCAACTTAATTATTATTTGATTCAACTTAAGTATGAATAGGTATGAATTAATTTTATTACCGTGTAGCTTGCTTGTCCATTAAAATTACAACAATAGCTGACTTTCTCTCCAACCTTATTTTAAATATTTTAAAGATTCAAAGTATATAGGTTGGAAACTGACGGGTTGCCTTATATCGAGTGCAAGATATAATGGATCCTCCTAGGTGTAACAACGCCACGTATGATGAATCTTAAAAATTCAAAAGACTTGAAAAAGTTCTATCGAGCTCATTTACTATTGACTATTTATATAACCTTAATTTATTTCCAATTTACTTATAAAAATTAAACTACGATTCTTTTTTGATATTATTATATTCAAATTACTATTTTTTATATTAATAATGTTTTATTTTAATATTTAATATTTTTAAATTTCTTTAAAAGTTATAACTACTTTTTATCAAAATTACAACAATAGTGACCTTCTCTCCAACCTTATTTTAAATATTTTAAAGATTCAAAGTATATAATTTGGAAACTGACGGGTTGCCTTATATCGAATTGCAAGATATAATGGATCCTCCTAGGTGTAACAACGCCACGTATGATGAATCTTAAAAATTCAAAAGACTTGAAAAAGTTCTATCGAGCTCATTTACTATTGAATATTTATATAACCTTAATTTATTTCTAATTTACTTATAAAAATTAAACTACGATTCTTTTTGATATTATTATATTCAAATTACTATTTTTTATATTAATAATGTTTTATTTTAATATTTAATATTTTTAAATTTCTTTAAAAGTTATAACTACTTTTTATCAAAATTACAACAATAGTGACCTTCTCTCCAACCTTATTTTAAATATTTTAAAGATTCAAAGTATATAAATTTGGAAACTTGACGGGTTGCCTTATATCGAATTGCAAGATATAATGGATCCTCCTAGGTGTAACAACGCTACGTATGATGAATCTTAAAAATTCAAAAGACTTGAAAAAAGTTCTATCGAGCTCATTTACTATTGAATATTTATATAACCTTAATTTATTTCCAATTTAGTTATAAAAATTAAACTACGATTCTTTTTTATATTATTATATTCAAATTACTATTTTTTATATTAATAATGCTTTATTTTAATATTTAATATTTTTAAATTTCTTTAAAAGTTATAACTACTTTTTATCAAAATTACAACAACAAATGACCTTCTCTCCAACCTTATTTTAAATATTTTAAAGATTCAAAGTATATAGGCTGGAAACCTGACGGGTTGCCTTATATCGAGCTGCAAGATATAATGGATCCTCCCTAGGTGTAACAACGCCACGTATGATGAATCTTAAAAAATTTGTATGTTTCAATTTAATATGTCCCATCTAATATACAAATATTTAATAAAATATTTTATATAGTTTTTAACTTAAATTTAAATTATTATTGAAATATTCTCGTCCGTTTTATCACAAATATTATTCTCCGTTTTATCACAAATATTATCGTCCGTTTTACCATTTAAGTTAAACTTTTTATTCAAACTAAATCATAGTTTTTAAGCTAAATACGGATGTCCACACAGTGCTTTAATATGTACTTAAGAAAAGATGACTTGTAAAACATAAATTAAATTAAGTGTGGACTATTTTAACTGCACATGTGATTTGTCAAATAAAAACGAACGACATGTATATTATTTAATTAAAATAATTTTTATAAATATTATTTAATTAAATATTATTTAATCCCTTACTTACCTGTAGATACTTGATATTTGATATGTATTATCCATGTGATTTTCCACATCGTGAAATAAAAACTTACATAATACATAAATATATTTGATATCATAATTTACATAACTTATGTAACATATATAACTTACATAACTTATATAACATACATAACTTATATAACTTATATAACTTAGATAAATATATAACTTACATAACTTACATAATACTTAAATATATTTTATATCATAATTTACATAACTCACATAACTTATATAACTTAGATAAATATATAATTTACATAAATATATATCATATCATAAATTACATAACTTACATAATACTTAAATATATATCATATCATATATAACTAGTTTACTTAAATTTACTTAACTTACATAATACATAAATCTATAGTCGAAAATCCGCAACTTGCCTAAATTAGTTTATACCATTAGAGACTTGATATTTAGTATAATGATATGATTTAAATCAATTGAGAACATTTAAGTAAGCTGTAATATGTTGTCAACTTTAGATTTCAAGAACTACAAAATGGATAGGAGTTGGATGAAATTGTCAAGGGTAAGCAATGCCTATCAAAATGGAGTACAAACTTTTCTAAATTTTGCATTTCAAAATGCAAGCCAAGAGAATATGATTCTTTGCCCGTGTAAGAAGTGTGGCAACATCTACGGCATTTTCGTGAAGTTGTCTCACGAACATCTAATTGTTGATGTCTTTATTCGGGGTATAAAAATGGATTTTCCATGGAGAGTGTACATCTAGTGGAACTTCTTCAACGATTAATCCGACTTATCCCGATCATCGATTACCATCAAGTATGTTAGACAAGATGACATGGAAGATATGTTGCGGGATGCATTTAATATGCGTAGTCATGGTGAGCAATCGTTTCCACCTGACTTTATTATATCTGAGGATTGTAATATTGGTGGAAATGTTTTTTGCAAAACGGGAACAAGTGCACCTAATGAGGAGCCAAATGAAGAAGCGGCTAAGTTCTACAATTTACTTAATGAAATGAATGAAGAACTTTACGAGGGATCAAAATATTCGAAATTGTCCTTCTGCATTCGTCTATTTCATTTAAAATGTTTGGGAGGGTGGACCGGAAACTCTTTTACAATGCTGCTAGAGTCTCTAAGAGAGATGTTTCCGTTTGCAAAAATTCCCCAGTCTTGTCAAGATATGAAGAGACTAATAAAAGATTTGGGCCTTGGGTACGATAAAATTCATAGTTGCCCAAATGACGCATGTTGTCTTGGGGTGATCGGAAAAACCAACAATCTTGTCATGTTTATGTAAGTCTCGTTGGATGAATAGTAATACGAAGATGTGAATACGGATGAAGGTGGGGCACGATTAAGAAAGAAGCCATCAAGGTCTTGCGATATTTTCCCCGATACCAAGACTCCAAAGGCTTTTCATGTCCTCAAAGACAGTAGAATCTATGACGTGGCATAATGATCAACGGACCGATGATGGATTATTAAGACATCCTGGATTCTTTAGCTTGGAAATCATTTGACAAGAAATTTCCAAGCTTTGCAAGCGATCCTCGGAATGTGAGGCTTGGGCTAGCGGTGATGGCTTTAGTCCATTTAAAATCATGAGTACTTCAGACGATGCTTGGCCTGTAGTGCTTGTTCCTTACAATTTGCCTCCATAGATTTGCATGAAGCAATCTTCATTTATTTTATCAATGATTATCCCTGGAGAGAAAGGTCCCGGAAATGATATTGACATCTATTTGCAGCCACTTATTGAAGAGTTAAAACAATTATGGTCGGGTGTTGAGACATATGATGTATTGAGAAAGAAGAACTTTAATTTACGCGCAGCGTTATTGTGGACAATTTATGATTTCTCGGCTTATGCTAATTTATCGTGTTGGAGTACTAAAGGACATTATGCCTGTCGTTGTTGTGCTGCGCAAACTTGTTCGAAGTGGTTGTATAATGGGAAGAAGTTCTCTTACATGGGCCATCGTCGGTGGTTAGATGAAAATCATAAATTTAGATTTCAGAGGACTCTATTTGACGGTACTGAAGAGTACAGAGGAGCTCCTGAGTAGACCGTTGGATCTGAAATCTTGTTTATGCTAAAAGATATCAACTTTAGTTACGGGAAGATGAATCAACCACCTATCACGCAAACAAGGAGAAGATCGAGGGATGAATCTGATGATGAATCTGATGAAGAGGATGATCCTAATGAAGCGGAGTTGTGGAAGAAAATGAGTATTTTTTTTGAGTTGCCTTATTGGGAGCACAACATTTTACGCCACAATCTTGATGTCATGCATATTGAGAAGAATGTCTGCGAGAACATAATTGGGACAATTTTAAATGTCGATGGAAAATCAAAAGACAATCTTCAGAGCCGACTTGATTTAGTTGACATGAGAATCCGGCGTGATCTTCATCCTCAAGTACTTCCGAATGGGAAATATCGGTTGCCGCCTTCTATTTTTTCAATGTTAAAAAAAGAGAAAGAAGTTTTCTGCATGGTGTTGAAGGATATAAAGGTCCCAGATGCGTATGCGTCAAATATATCTCGATGTGTGAGTTTCAAAGATAGAAGATTATATTCATTAAAATCACATGATTACCACATCTTGATGCAAGATTTACTCCCAATTGCTTTACGGTGCTGTATGTCAAAAAATGTAACGTCCTGTATAATTAAACTATCCAATATAATGAAAGCTATCTATGGCAAAGTTTTGAATGTCGAAGAACTTGAGAAAGTACAGGATCGAGCGGCTTTGACTTTATGCAATTTAGAGAAGATCTTTCCACCTTCCTTCTTCACTATTATGGTGCACTTGGTAATCTATCTCCCTCACGAAGCAATCCTTGGTGGACCGGTTTTTTATCGATGGATGTATCCTATAGAAAGGTGCTAATTTATTTCTCAAGTATTCATTCATTCACCTCTATACATTTAGTTACGCTTTTGATAAATATTGTATATCGTGTTTAGGTTCCTAAGCAAATTGAAGTCATATTGTCGCAATAAGCGTTATCCGAAGGATCAATTCTTTGAAGGCTACTTGGCGTAAGAGTGCATGACCTTCGTTCTAGATATTTAGAAGATCTTTGAAACACGATTGAATAGACCAAGTAGAAATGTTGGGCTCAATGATCATGACTTGGCGAAACTTATTTATTTCAAAGTTATGGAGAACCAATCGGCAAAGTTGAAATTGTAGAATTAGATGATATATCGTGGATACAGCACATCGATATGTACTTTTCACCACGATTCAATTGAACCGCTATGCAAGTAAGTTATAAAATTGTCTTACATATTCGCTGCTTTGATTTGTTTATCTTCTAACCAATTAAACTTGTTTTTAATATAGTGAGTACAAACAAATTTTGAGATCTCGTGCACGCCTCAAGATTACAACATCGAGAGATTAATAAGTTATTCACGAATCTTTTCATGAATGGTTAAGTCAAGCGGTATGTAACTAAAGTTAATAAGTTACATATAATCGCGAAATTTAGTTAATCAAATAAGAATGTTTTTTACATAATACATTTATAATTATTTAATTTACTTTCGATTCAATAGGTTTGGAGTGGGAAGGACGTCAATGACGAAATTAAATGGCTTTCCCAAGGTCCGAACCGAGTAATAAAAAGATATAGTGCCTTCCTCATCAATGGATACAGATTTCATACAAAGTATCGCGAGAGAATGAGGAGAACTCAAAATTGTGGAGTTGTTGTTAATTCTTCAATTACAAGTTATGCTAGTGCTAGGGATAGTAATCCGGTTGAGGGTAATGTGGAGTATTACGGACTTCTTACCGACATTATTGAGTTGGATTACTATGGCAGATGGAAAGTTACCTTATTTCGGTGTGATTGGGCAGATGTTAATACTGCTCGAGGAATTAAAAAAGATCAATTTGGTTTTACAATGGTGAATTTCTCTCGCTTGATTCACACTGGACAACAATTGATGGACGAGCCATATGTATTTTCCTATCAAGTGAAACAAGTTTTTTATTCGAAAGATCCAACTGATGAGGGTTGGTATGTTGTACTCCGGAACACCCCTAGAGACTTGTTTGACATGGGTAATGGAAGTAGAGATGACATTGTCGAAAGATCAGAAACATTACCTTTTCCAGAACAAAACTTAGATGAAAATATCCTTAGTACTAATACATAATATCAATGGGTTCGAGATGATGTGAATGAAGATATTTACAAATAATGATGTAGTAAGATTTTACGTTTTTTAATTATATGTAATATTATAATTTTAATCTTGGTCATGTTATATAATTTGACTATTTTATATGTACTATTATTGTTGTAATTTGTTACTAAAACTTTAACTATTTTATGTGTATTGCGGAAAAATGCGTAGAAGAAGATTACGTGGTTTAAGTATTGTCCGAATACTCCAAATTCGGAAGAAGGAAATAGTGAACAAGCAGACAGTTGTTGGATCTTGAATGTGCCGTAGACACTTGACGAGCCTGAAGAAGTTCAAAGTAATGTTACGTTTATTTTACATGTGTTGACTTTTATTATTAATTTATTTGTAAATTTTAATATAATAATAGTATATCATTTTCATTTGAAAATGGTGGGGCGCGCAGAGTTCGAGGACGATAATCGCTTAGTGATTTATACGACTTAGATCCCTGCCACCGTGTCAAAGTAAGTAGAAATACTTATGGATGACTGTTGGATCTGAAGCTCGACTTTTAGCGGGCTATATTGGCATTTTAGCACGAAATGCCAATATGTTGCCCATCAACTACTGAATCATGGCATCACATGCCCGATAGCAACAAAATCGGGCTCTCGCTAATATTAAGGTAACAAAATGTGAATGTAATTTATAATATTTTGGTTTAAGTTTCATTCATATTTACATTCTAAACTTGTGTTTTTTAGGATAGATTTGCTTTAGAGGTCTCCGATGATTATATCAAGAAGACATTGGGTAAAAATGGAGAGACAATAAAAGCATTTTAAAAAACAATATTTTAAGAAAGACATAAGCCTCGAGGAAAAATTAAGAAATGTCCCACGGAATGCTTTGAGGTACCAATGGGAAGATGCGGTTAGATTCGAATTCAAAGAAAGGAGAGGTATTACGTATTTCAGGACTCTTATATATAGTGTTTACTATATACGTAATAATAATTTCATTATGTAGGACCGTAGCGAGTTGGAATAAGAAGAGCAAAAACAAAAATTCACGCTACAATGCAGGTCGAGAAGTTTTGCTTCTGTAGCTGAGGCCGAGGTATTAAAATTTTATTAATTCTTTCAAATATTAATAACTTTCTAATATTAAATAATATTTTTACTACTATATTGTAGGAAGTCAAATCTGGACAAAAAGTTGGGCGCCTTCAGCTTTTTGAGATTACGCATAGGAAGAAAGATGGATCTCCTATGACATCCGAAGCTGGAGAAATTATGGTATATTTACTTAATAATATTTGATTTATTCTAAATATTTATAATGTTTAATTATAATTGTTTAATTCAATTCATCATTAGTAGTTTTAAATAATGTTATGTTGCATTCCTTTTTATTATATATTTCGTTTCTAACTTTTTAATTGAGTTTTTAGAAGAAACTAAAGGATAAGAAGGCGGAATATGAAGCGACTACTTCGACTAATAGTTCTGTTAATCTTGAGAACATTGATAATGTAATTATCTTTGAAGTTTTGGGTCCCGAAAGGTACGGTCGGGTTCGATTTCAAGGATCCGTGTTACCCAGACCCAATATTTTGGATCCGGCTCCAAGAATACATGCCTTCCTAAGTCAAGCTAAAGCTGAAGTTCAAAGGTTAAGAGATCAGATAGCTCAGATGCAAGCGAACACAGTTGAGCAAATTGGCGAGGTTCAACGAAAATATGAAGAACTACAGCAATAACTTAGAGCGGAGGCAGCAGAGAGGGAGGTAGCGGCAGCAGAGAGGGAGGCAGCAGCAGCAGCGAGGGAGGCAGAGCATAGAAAAAAGTACGATGACCTCCAGCTACAGCTTCAGTAGATGATGCAGATTTTCAACAGTCGCAAAAACCGCCATCTTAGACATTAGTTTTCTCGTTGTAAGAATATTTTTAACTTTGTCACGTTTAACATTATTCTAAGAATATTTTAAATCATACTTTATTAATTATATCATATATCTTTCGTTAAATTTGAAGTATCATTTAGAATTAATATTTTTGGTTGTATTTTTTTATGCTAAATTTGCTATTTTGGCTGCATTTTATGCTATATTTGTTGTATTTTGTTGGATTTTAATGCAAGAAGGGCTGAATATTGGTGGAAAAAATGTATTGCAAATCTGTCAAAATTAGCGGCGTTTGTGGAAAAAACGCGCTAAAGGCCATGACTTTTAGCGGCGCTTTTTTTACAAACGCCGCTAAAGGCCATGACTTTTAGCGGCGCCGCCTATAGCGGCGTTTTTTGCGGCGTTTTCAAAAGCGCTGCAAAAAGTTTTAGTGGCGCTTAGAAGCGCCGCTAAAGGCTAAAAAAAGCGCCGCTAAAAGTCTGTTTTGCTGTAGTGTATGTAGTATAAGTGTTTTTTTTTTGTTTGGCAAAAGTGCTTAACAAATAATAATGACGCATTGTTTTATAAATATCATTTATGTTTATAAAAAAATTTAAAAATATATCTGAAATCATTTTAAACTTTTGAAACCATGTAAAAATTACAGTGACATTGATATATAGTTTTTATCTCTAATATTATTTAAGCATTAATAAAGGTGATTGATATGGAAGGAAATTCTAGTGATTTCATCTGATCATAATAGCAGGATTTACATGGACTACAACATCTATATATTGAGGACGTGTTTTACATTATTAATTATGGGATTTAGATTTCAAACTCCAGTGATATGGAACGGAGCTTCTCGCTGTGATCTATATAAAAGTTTCGATATTCTTTCCACACAAATCTTTATACAGATGACTTACGAAACCATCACGACTATCCTCACCTCTGAAGCTAAAGAAAACATCGTATGTCCTTGCCTTCATCATATCAGCAGCAGCAGTTGTCAAAGCACTTCTCCAGGACTTCACCCTTTCAATATCATGCTTTAAATTTTCTTCATGCTTTGCAAATGCATCTGCAAAACTACCTGTTTGTTTCCGTTCATCCCAGGTGTTGGATATTTGACGAAGGAAAGATTGAAACAGAAGCAAAAAGAACAAAAAATTTTGAAGAAGAATCGGCTTGTCAGCACTATTTCATTAAAAACTGATTGTCTGTTTACAGGGATAAGAAAGCTTAAATAAGCTAAAAGTAATAATAAAATAGTTATAATTTTACTTAATCTATTTACTAGATTCATTTTTTTTTATTTGATTTCAGTCTAATCAATTGTCGCAATGTCTAATCAAAAAGTTATTATTATTTCAATACAAATTGGTAATTTGCAGAATAAAGAGCTCCCAGGTGAGCTCTCAACCTTGATGAGCTCGTAGTTCGCATGAATGGTTGTTTCGTAATACGAGGGATCTACATCGTAAAAGACAGGAAAAACAAAGTTGTGCCCATTCAACTTCTTGCAGTCCATAATCTTGACCAGCTCGTCCAAGCACCATCTAGAAGAAGCATAGTGTTTGGAGAAAAGAATTACTGAAACCCTCGCTCCTTCAATGGCAGTCAATAGTGCCCCAGAAATCTCATCTCCTCTTCCAACTTTCTCATTGTCTTTAAAAGTATGGATATTCTTTCGATCCAAATCATTGTAAAGATGACTTACAAAACCATCACGAGTGTCCTCACCTCTAAAGCTCAGAAAAACATCGTACATCCTCGAAGACAACATATCGGTGTTCCACCAGATTTGATTACTCAATCACGAGTAAAGAGCATTTGTGTTGCGCGGAAGCGTGTGAAAGAGTAAAATTATTGTACTGAAAAATCACACTAAGTTCAATTCCCAGGAAAGAGAGGTAGATCACGAAGATCACTTAAATACCAAGTCTTTCCTAGCCAGAATATCCCTCTATCGTAATTTAATAGCACAATAAATCACTACAATCACATTCACAAAATACGCAAAATAAATAATAAAGAACACCAGAATTTTAACGAGGTTCAGCAAATTTTGCCTACGTCCTCGGGCACTACCAAATATATTTCACTCCAAAATTACAAGTGAAATTTACAAATAGAGAGAGAATAATGCCTTAAGTAGAGAATGGCAATTATGGGATGAAGAAAGTAAGAAATGGTTAGGCCTATTTATAGTTGAGGTTCAAGGATCAACTTGCAATGTCCCTATACAATTAGGGACCAAAATTGCAATTATCCCATGCCAACTTTTAACCCAACTTGCCAACTAATATTACGTTCTACTTTCGGTGCCCACCCCATTTGACTTTTCAAACAATGGTGGGTCCCAATAATCTCCACCTTGAAGATTTGATTAGGATAATCTTATCTTCACACAATTCTTTCTGCTTTTGACAACAATACTTGATAGTGCCTTCTTCAACTGTTAAACTTGCAGGATATTAATCAAGTTCAAACAATGTTCGAACTTGGTTCTTCATTACCACCTTGGTCATCATATCTGCGGGATTATCTGCAGTCTTGATCTTCGAAGACAAATTTTCCCTCTTCAATAATTTCCGCACAAAATGGAATCGATGCGTCGATATGCTTTGTACGTGCGTGATAGACTTGATTCTTTGCTAAATGAATAGCACTTTGACTATCACAATATACGTTAATATGCTCTGAACCAACCCCAAGGTTTTAGCCATACCTTGTAACCAAATAGCCTCCTTTACGACCTCTGTTACAGCCATGTACTAAACACGTGGTTGACAACGCAATCAGAGGCGTAGTGTAGACTTCCAACTTATTGGCCTCCAGCAAGTGTAAACACATAACCGGTGGTTGATCTTCGCTTGTCCAAATCACCGCATAGTCGAATCAACGTACCCAATAACACCTTTACCAAGTGTATTATCCTGCTTGAACAAGTAATCCAACATCCACGGTCTTACGAATATACCGTAGAATCCATTTCACGACTTGCCAATGTCCTTTTCGAGATTATGCATATACCGCTCACTATACTAATCGCACTGTGAAATGTCGGGTCTTGTACACACCATTGCATACATCAAGCTACCCATGCATTAGAATACGGAACTTGCAACATGTATTCTCATTCCGTATTCGTCGAAGGAGATAGTTGTGCAGAAAGCTTGAAATAAGAAGCCAACGGGGTACTTACAGGTTTTGTCTGCTCGTTCATGCCAAACTGCTGTAGTACCTTTTTCAAATACTGCTTCTGAGACAAGATAACTCTATCATGAGCTCTATCTCTCCATATTTCCATGTCGAGAATCTTTTTAGCTTCTCCTAGATCTTTCATCTCAAACTCGAGATTGAGTTGAGTCTTCAATCTTTCAATCTCAACTTTGCTCTTAGATGCTATTAGCATATCATCAACATATAAGAGCAAGTATATGAAAGTTCCTTCTTGTAGCTTCTGAAAATACACGCAATGATCAAATTTACTTCTTGTATACCTTTGCCCTTTCATGAACTGATCAAATCGCTTGTACCACTGCCTCGGAGATTGCTTCAATCCATAAAGCGACTTTGTCAGTTTGCAAACCCAATTTTCTTTTCCAGCAACCTTGAATCCATCTGGCTGAGTCATATAGATTTCCTCTTCCAAATCACCGTGTAAAAACGCGGTCTTCACATCAAGCTGAACTAGTTCAAGATCATATTGCGCAACCAAGGCTAGCAAAATCCGAATAGACGAATGCTTCACAACTGGAGAAAACACTTCATTGTAGTCTATTCCTTCTTTCTGAGCGTAACCCTTTGCTACCAATCTAGCCTTGTATCGAATTTCATTTTTATCAGGAAATCCTTCCTTCTTTGCATATACCCATTTGCATCCAATTGCCTTCTTTCCCTTGGGTAGTGTCACCAACTCCCAGGTCCTATTTTTATGAAGAGACTGCATTTCTTCATTCATTGCTTGCTTCCACTTTACACCATCAGGGTTACTTATTGCTTCTGTGTAAGTAGAAGGAACATCATCATCTGCAATTGGAAGTGCATAGGCCACTATATCATCAAAGCGAGCAGGCTTACGAATCTCTCTTCTTGGCCTTCTATATGCAATTGAATCTTGTTGCTGTAGAGGTTCTTGGGTAGGAACCTCTTCATCATTTGTCCCTCCAATATTAGCTGGATCATCGTTAACCTTTTCAAGCTCCACTGCTGCAAAGTACTCTTGGTTTTGTCATCCTTTGTGAATCCTTGTACTTCAACATGGTTGATTCATCAAAAGTCACATCTCTATGAAAACAATCTTCCTTGTATCGGGACACCGAGACGATATCCTTTTACTCCATCGTTATACCCAAGAATAATGCTTTCTTTGCTCTTGGGTCTAACTTAGATTCTTTACATGATAATATGCGGTGGAACCAAATACATGCAAAGAATCATAATCGAGTGATTTACCATCCACATCTCCATAGGAGTTTTTCCATTTATTGCAGTTGATGGCAAACGGTTAATTAGATGGCACGCATATGTAATCGCCTCACCCAAAATTCTTTGCCCAATCCAAAGATTGGACAACATACATCGAACTTTCTCCAAGATAGTTCGATTCATGCTCTGCCACCCCATTTTGCTGTGGTGTATCCCGAACAGTGAAGTGTAGCACAATGCCCTCATCTTGGCATACTTGTAGAAATGGATCGTTTTTGTACTCAGTACCATTATCTGATAGAAGTCGTTTGACCTTTCGACTAGTCTGAGTCTCCACCATCTTCTTCCATTTCAGAAATGCATCCAAAACTTCACTTTTTCTTTTCATTAGATACACCCATACTTTTCTTGAATAATCATCAACAAAAGTAACAAAATAGTGCATACCTCCCAAAGAAGCTACTTTGGTAGGTCCCCACACATCACTGTGAACGTAGTCCAGAATTCCTTTCGTATTGTGAATTGCTGGACCAAATTTTACCCTCTTCGCTTGCCCGAACACAATGTTCACGTAATTCCATTTTGCAAGAATTTGCACCTTTCAACAAGCCTTGCTTCGCCAATGTCGCAAAGCTTTTTCACCAAAGATGTCCCAATCGCATATGCCATAATCGGTAGCCTCGAATCTACATCTTTTGTAGAAAGCTGTTGATGTTGATCCAATAACTGTACTTCCATTTAAAAAGTACAAGTTATTTCTTCTTGTGCCTTTCATCACCGTCGGTTGCCCACTACTACTTTTAGTAATCCATCTCTCAAAGTGATTGTGAGCCCTTTAGATTCTAGGGCCCCTAATGAGATGAGATTTTCTTCAAGGCTAGGTGCGTAGCGAACATCTGTCAAGACTTGGATTGAGCCGTCGTGATTCTTCAATTGGACTGTACCCACTCCCATTGTCTTACAAGCACTATCATTGCCCATAAGAACAATTCCACCTTCTAGCTCTTTAAGACTAGAAAACCAGTCCTTATTAGGACACATATGGTAAGTACATCCTGAATCCAAAATCCACTCATCCGTTTGACATGCCATTGCCATGCCAACCAAGCTAAAGTCTGACTCCTCATCATGCTCCGCTACACATGCATTAGAAGTAGCCTTGCCCTTTTGTAGTTTAGGACAATTCTTTTTCCAATGCCCTTTTTCACGGCAAAAGGCACATTCATCTTTGGCAGGTCTCCCTTTGGACTTTCCCCTTATACCAGATTTGCTGCTATGTGAACGACCTCTTACTGTTAAGACTTCTGCAGTTGTATCTCTGTGATCTCTTTTATCTTTCTTTCGAGTCTCAGATCTATACAACGACTACTGATCGCATCAAATGTGATCGTGTCCTTTCCATGAAGCAATGTGGTGGTAAGATGATCATATTCATCGGAAGGAATTCAACAACAATAATGCCTTGTCTTCATCTTCAAATTTCTCATCCAAATTTAGCAAGTCTGCTAAAATTTTATTGAATGAGTTCACATGGTCATTCATCGACATACCGGGTGCATACGTGAATCGATAAAGTTTCTTTTTCATATAAAGCCTATTTTCAAGACTTTTCGTTAGAAACTTTTCTTCCAGTGTATCCCATAACTTCTTCGCCGATGTCTCCCTCATGATGAGTACTTACGTTCTTTGGCCAAACATAGGCGGATTGTACCACACGCCTGTCTATTGATCTTGGCCCACTCCTTGTCATCCATCTTGTCAGGTTTTTCTTCAAGGGCTATATCTAGCTCTTGCTGACATAAGACATCTAGGATCTCACATTGCCACATACCAAAATTATTGGTACCGTCAAATTTCTCTACTTCAAATTTTGCATTTGTCACAGTAGTCCTTGCGATGACGATGTCACGCCATTTTCTCCTCAATCCCAACCATCAGATATCGTGAACAAAGATCAGATATCGTGAATAGTGCCATATACGTGAATAGTACCGTATACGTAAATAGTGCCGTATACGTGAATAGTACCGTAAACGGTCGTATTCCCCAAGTACGAATCTGGCTCTGGTACCAATTGTTGCGTGGAAGCGTGTGAAAGAGTAAAATTATTGTACTGAAAAATCACACTAAGTTCAATTCCCAGGAAAGAGAGGTAGATCACGAAGATCACTTAAATACCAAGTCTTTCCTAGCGAATATCCTCTATCGTAATTTAATAGCACAATAAATCACTACAATCACATTCACAAAATACATAAAATAAATAATAAAGAACACCGAATTTTAACGAGGTTCAAAGAAATTTTGCCTACGCCCTCGGGCACTACCAAATATATTTCACTCCAAAAATTACAAGTGAAATTTACAAATAGAGAGAGAGAATAATGCCTTAAGTAGAGAATGGCAATTATGGGATGAAGAAAGTAAGAAATGGTTAGGCCTATTTATAGTTGAGGTTCAAGGATCAACTTGCAATGTCCCTATACAATTAGGAACCAAAATTGCAATTATCCCATGCCAACTTTTAACCCAACTTGCCAACTAATATTACTTTCTACTTTCGGTGCCCACCCCATTTGACTTTTCAAACAATGGTGGGTCCCAATAATTTGAGTTTTAAGCAATTACGCATCCATTTGGTTATATTTTAGAAACTTACGCCCATACTACTACTTCACAGTTCACACTCTACATCAACTGCAAAAGCGTGTCCAACCATGCACGTTGAAAATAATGGTATGATTTCACTGAAAGCGTGTGGGACAATGCACATTGAAAATAATTGTACCTCTATTTCTCTGGTTCCTATATGAACGATAATTTTCGACTTCATTTGCAGTCTTTTGCTTTATGTCCATATTTCTTTCTAACTCAATATATGCCTAAGGTTTCTTCTCTTCTATTTCACACACAAAATATTTGAAATCTCTTTCTTTATACTTGTTTAAATCTAGATTTATATTTGTTTAAACCCAAATTCGTGTTTAGTGATTAATTTTTAATACTTTCTCAATCACTTTAATTAAATTTCAAAATATTAAAACACACATTATGAGAAATATTTGTTTTTAAACATGTATTATTTTTGGTAAACCAAATATTTTTTCTCTAATGAAAAAAAGAATTAAGCTTCAACAGTAGTTTTAGTATGTTTTTTGTTATAAATAATCAAGTAAAAGCAATATATACCCCATGATTCCATTTCACTGGTGGCAATTATATAATCATATGTGCAAGATGTATACAAACATATACACATGTAAGGTTTTCTTAAAAAGTTACCTGTGTTATCTCTCTTTCTTTGATTATATAAGCATTAATAATATTGTATTAATTTTATTTTACATGTTAGAATATGTTTATCACATATTTTTATTTATTAAATACTTCATATATATATTTTATTGTATCAAATAAAATTATCATATTTTTTCTTATATAATATATATATCTAAGATCATTTTAATTTTTCCAAGTGAAAAGATAATTTTAAAAATATTTATATAAAATTTTATTCATTCTCTATTTTTCTAGTTTACTAACAACTATTTCAGGTAAACAGTTGAATATATTTCATTTTTTAGACTTAGAAATTATATATTAGGTTTTTATTAGATTTAATTTTAGTTTAGTCTAAAATTTAGGCTTCAAGAGCTAATTTCGTTAGTCATTTATAAGCCTTAAATTTTAGTTTTTCCTGAGCTTTTAAAATCTTAAGTTGTTAGTATTTTATCTTCTATTTAACTTTAAATTTAGAATATTTTAAAATTTAATTTTTAGATGATAATTTTGGAAGATTTATATGCTTTAATATTAGCTTTTAGTGATGAATTTTAGGTTTAGTTTTCTTTAGTTTTTGATATTAGATTTATTTGAAGTTAGAGATTAAAATTTTCAAGTTAGAAGCTTTAAATACCAACTTCTATAGGACTGTCTTTGGATAGACCTTGTAAGGTGCTCTAACCTTCCTTACACAACCATACTCTCGAATCTAGATTTAAGCTTTATAAGACTATTTTTGGATAGACATTGTAGGAGTGGTCTAACCTCCATGCACATAACCGTACTCTTGAACCCAAATTTGATTATGAGACTAAGCTTTAATTTTTAAGACTTTTTTTTTAAATTTATTTTAGAACTTTAAGCAAAAAGATCATTTTTAACACATTATGATAAAAATGAAATTTTGAATTGGTTCTTATAAAGACAGTGAATAGTTGCACAAAAGATCCCATAAATAAGCTGAACTACCCAGTGAGTTAAACTCCTAACTCGATTACTCAAATGTATTTAAATTTTTTATACTATGTATTTCTTAACATAGGGGATTAGTAACATTGCCATAAATGTGGTAGTAGTTGTGACAAGCAATAAATTGTTAGGAATGGTAAAAAATATACAGTGGTTGTAATGATTGTAAAGTAAAAGTTACAACAAGAATTTTAAAATTCTTAAATTTGTTAGAAGAACAAAAGGCTATAAATGAAATGTTCAAACCTTTACTTGTAGCTTTTTGAATGAACTTATCAAAAAGTGGTTATAAAAAAAATGGGGGTCAACATGCTGAACTAAGGGATATGGTTACTTATAGCTTTTTGAATGAACTTATCAAAAAGTAGTTATAAAAAAAAATGGGGGTCAACATGCTGAACTAAGGGATATGGGAGGGAGAGAGAGATTAGAGAACACATTTATAAGCAAGGGGAGAAGCTACGAATTTGGTATTGGGGATGAAATAAAATTGTAGATGTTTAGGGGGTAAAAGTAAAAATTTTGTTTGAAAAGGCTTAAATTGAATATTAACAATTGAGAGGGACTAAAGTGACATTGTTCAACCTAACTAGGGGAGTTACAAAGATTATATGAAACTTACTCCCAATTATTTATGTGGATGTTACACTTAAATTTTTATTTATATGTCAGTGTACTTTTTGTTTAATCAAGGAGGTATTTCAAGAAATATTAAGAAGTATACTCCTTAACAATATTTGTATTCTAAGCTTTCAAGTCGCATTCTCTAGAACATATTAATAGTAGAGTATCCTAATAATCCCACCAAACTTTCAAATTTAGCTCCACAGCCGCTGCTTAGTTGTTTATCTTTGTAACTCTACCTTCTAAGTAATAAAGAGTATTGCATGACAATGGGTTTATGCTTTAAAGTGGTTTGCCAAGGAGCTTTGTTATCAAGGACTCACCTTACAAGGAATTATACTAGAAGTGGTAGTAAAAAGAATAAAGATTATTTATAAATAATGATAATATCGTTTTGTATGTAAATTCATTCAATAGTTGGAACTAATGAAACTTCAGGTGATATATGAAAATAAAATTTGAAAGATAACATCATGGACATTCAAATGCTCTTTCAATGAAAGATCTCTCTCGTTTTCAAAACAAAATTATAATGAAATTTCAATGCGCAGTTTAAGGAAATGTTTGATAGCATTCTCCTATGAAATGATAAAAACTAGTTTGCAATTTATTAAACAAGAATAGGTTTGGGATGATGAACATCTGGTTGCTTGGACTCAAATTTGAGTACCACATACAAGTATGGATGGATTTGATATCAAATACAAGTATATGTCTAACACAGGCATATTCAATCTTTTTCAAACTTTTCTATATATTTGAAAAATTCTTGGGGAATCATATTCCCATGCATACGCCAAAAAAATGTGTCCGACATAAACATTGGACACAAGTGCTTTAATAAAAATTAAGAGTTGTACATGACTTTTTAAAAAAAAAAAACATGATGAGAATATGAACTCAAAATGGAATTGAATCGCATTGATATGCATAATGTGTTGTGCACAGCTATTACACAGTTCTTTGTATATGTACTGATATTGAAGGCACTGAAGGAACTATCTATTCTGATCTAAATCAACTAAGTTCTCTTGATTCTTTTTCTTCCAAAAGTTGAAAACTTACAAAAATTGAGCAAAATCAAAACAGAGACATGAATTTTATCTCGGACTTAGATTTTCGCCGAATGGAATCTACTTTGAAAGCCGAAAAATATGACCTGATTAAAGAAGCCAGGAAAATCATGCTGGAACACAGAAGGATGAACTTGGAGCAGGAGGCAAGACGCAAACCAGCCAGGAAAATCATGCTGGAACACAGAAGGATGAACTTGGAGCAGGAGGCAAGACGCAAACCAGGTGACATCCGGCAGGACTGCAGCTTATACTCACTTCATCGATACCCGGAAGCCCAAGATGAGGAGGGTGGATGTATCCAGCAACAAGGGGCATGCATAATATGGAAATAACTATCCTTGAACCTGGAAAGAAATGACAATTTCAAGCAACAGAAATGAAATATTAATGCTTTCTGCTTAGCTGCAAAGCACAGGAATCGGTATTAAAAGGTAAATAGGGAAGTTGTTCGTAAACCTTGCTTCATGTCAAGAGAAACATGCCCTCTTTTCCTCCCAGCAATCATCCATTTATCAGAATTTGCATTGATTTCATATAACATCTTGTCCTGTCATTACAATAAACATAATTTGTAGTAGCTGAATGTAAACAAAAAGTAGAAGCGTTGCACAGTATTCACTAATAGCTTCTCTAAGGATTTTCCTTCTACAAAGCAGGCCATAGTCTGGGGAAAGAGGGAAGGATTGCAGTTGTTAGGATCCGAACCCCAAATCTGTTAAATGCAACCTCTTAGGTGTGACTAAATGAATCAATTATGTTAAGCCTTGGGTGATGTGGGTCTTTTTTTAACGAGAAATATGCCAAAATTTAACTCGACTTCTAGTGCATAGGTTCATGCTTATACCCGACTGAATTTGGTGAATGATAAGATTGTTTTAACTTACATTGTTTTGAGGAACTCTTTTCTCCTCAATGTCTTTCAACCTTTCAACCCTCCATTTCATGGTAACAAGTTGCCCAACTCGAATACTATCGGAAGGAAGAGGTAGAAATCCTACAGCCAGGCATGGGCTAAGGACAGGCTGCTGCAGAAAAAGAGCACTCCTGAAGACTAAATTCTTACTAGTATCCTCATCATTTTCATTCGATTTCATAGCCACAGGTGGGTGTGCCCCAATGGTCCTATCACCAGAAATTTCATATCTTATGTTTAATTTGTTTTCTGCTGGTACCTTATTTTCATCTGTAAAGCAAGAGATTGATTGATTTTCATAAGTATGAGGCAATGTGAGAGGGTATAACATATAGAGGTCAATGAATTTAATTTGAATAAACAAGAGTCAAAGAAATAGAAGCCTACATCCATATACCCTCATACGATAAAAAAAGGAAAAGTCGGTACCTTCAGCAGTTTTCTTCTCCAAGCATAAACAGAATAGGAGTCCAGCTCTTGAACTTGGAGATATGACGAGAGGAAAGAATGCAGAAATAGGTCTTCCATTACCTTGTCCAGCATGTGTAAATCCATCGTGAAGGTCAAGCCAAGCATCATAAACAGACAATGTGGCATTCACTTGGGAGTGAAGAGTTACCTGGAAATGACATGAACCAACATGAGCTTCATGCAAAATATGATCTGCCGGTTGATGAGCTAAAATATGTTAGAATTGTGATTGTTTGGCGGAAGATAAATTGGTGTGTTTGATGTGATGATCCTATTGTTTTGTTTCTTACATTAGCATTGTATTCTCCAGACATTGCTGGGGTTTTCTATTTTATTAATGAAAAAACTTTTGCAGAGCATAAAAGAAAAGAATGAGAATGTAGTTTTCAGCATAAAACATGAATGGTACGATTGAAACAACCTCTCCTATTCACATGCAACACATACATCTACTTTACCACATACAATAAATTTCTAATTCAACATGCACTGCCAGTTTATTTCATATGAAGTCGTATAGTCACTGGTTGAGTAATTCCATTAAAAAGGTATAAGCTTATCACATTTGTGGATGCTATACATCAAGGTCAAGCATGTCATATGACAACTGAAGATGAGCATCAAAAGTAGATCAGACAAAAGTAATACTAATTTCGATAAAATTATTTATAATTTCTAGTCAATTAAAATGTTCATTGCAATCTCCAATATATAAGAAAATCAAGACATGAGGAGTCTGAGCTCTTATATTTATAAATTATAGTCACTTCATTAACATGTTCCAAAAGAAACATGCATACACGACTGTGGTTGAAACTAAGGACATACAACCTGCAAAAGCAAAGTCCTATCATTGCACTGATTGGTGACTCTTGTGCTCACATGGAAAGGATCACTGAAATGCAGAGCTATGGTTCTGCACAATAGAGTAGAACACGTAATAAAGTTCAGAATTCAAATGCAAAACCAGTAAAAAGCCAGATAAACAAAATATGAGAGACTGTGTTGAGGGCTTATACAGATGCTGGTGGGTGTGTTGTGAATGTGAGTGAGTGAGAAAAAGAGAATTCATACTCAAATGTATAGAAAAACTAAAATATATATATGAGGAAAGGCACTACGTGTCATAGATCTGGTTCTTTGATATCCCAAACTCAAGCTTCAAAGCTATTGTCCTCATTCTGTCCACAATAATTTGTTTCTCAGGGGCCCCTGCCACAGCATGCAACATAACATAAATGATCTATCTATCAGATGCAGAAAACTCTAAAAACTAAAACCATCATAACTTTCTTGTGCTTTTTTCTTTTTCCTGACCTGAAGATGACCCTCTTGCAAGCTTATCATCAATAGCACGAATAGGAATCCATAAAATTGAGGATACATCACTGGCCCAATCTGGAAACTCTATTTTGCCGCTTACAAGACGTAACTGCTCAAAGTGTTTATCAGCAGCTGGAGAACAATCTTTTGCAGCCGCAGAACTATCTTTTGTAGCATCACCAGAGTTTTCCGTACCAACCGAGCCCTGTCCAGCCTTTTTGTAGCTCTCCATCTCAATGGAATGTGAATCTTCAATCATTAAACCAGGACCAGTATCAATATGCAAGACAGCACCTTTTAAGGAGTAGTTTATAGGCTGTGCTATAATTCCAATCCACTGAGTTTCATTAATCAGTAAGGCAGATGATATACTTGCAGATAGATCAGCTAGAGGTCTTGGTTTGAAAACCTAAGTGAAAGATAAATTTTGATCAGAAGATTGAAGAAATAGAGCAAAAGAATGGACGGCTTCCTGATATTATAGCTGTGAATGTTACCAAGTTATACTTTTAATAATGAAAACAGTTTGCATTTTAAGATGATGATGAAAATTATTGTCCTAACATTTCTTAATCCATATTACATGAGAAGACTACTTCAAATCCAAAAGAGAGATGGACAGAGAGAGTACCTTCAAGATAGGCCGGGTTGGCTTCTCATAGCTCATGAAATCATCACTATCTGCTGGACCTCCCTTGGAAAAACTATGAGATCTGAATGTCAACTGTCCAATGTGACCAGTAAGAACTCCCAAGACATAGGAACCAGGCTTCTGTGGTGGTAAAGGAAAGGTGATTGTATTCCTACCAGGCTTTAGTACAGTGGCATTAGAGTTCCGTAACTGAAATATGAATCAAATTAATGAGTCATATCATGCTACACCATAGCTAATAAACATTCTAACGTCATCTTGTCTTAGAAACCATACCTTACCACCTTCATCAGCATTATATGTAGCCATCAAAGTGAGACTAAGAGAATCGAGAGTTATATCATCAGGAAATCCACTCCAAACGGTCACAGATAAGGTACCAGTATCCCCATCACATAGTGCCATAGGAGGCCCAGGATTTCCAGAAAATGTAATTAATGATGATACGTCAAGAGGAACATGGTGCGTCATTTCATTATGTGCTAGATTAACAACTTCTGATTGAAAAGCTTGGCGTTCCTTTGATGAGAATAAACCTTTATCTAGCGAAAGCAATCGCACACAGGAGGACAGGTAGCCAGCTTCATCATTGAGTGACTTTTGACATTCAGCTAAATTGGGCAAGACTTCAGCTAATAAATCTTCCCATCCTTCACCAGCATAAAGGGCACAAACCTTCTCATATGACTTTGCAGCTAGGTCAAAGTTCCCACGCTTAAAGCAGACAGCCGCAATTTCACCATCAAGGACAACTCCGTATCTTTTCCACCAAGAATGGTGGTAATTGTCAGCAGCACCTTTAGTGAGCTCCATATATTTTTGCTGCCATGACCCAAATAGGAATTGATGAGACAAAAACAGAAGATACATAAAATATTGAATATCAGTGCTCCCACATCAAAAAATAACTATTGGACTATAGAATGAATAAAGGTCTAACAAGTAACATCTAAACTCTTAGGGACTCAAAGTGATAACCCCAAGGAGAATGTAATTTTGGTGTAAATGTTTGTTAATTTTTTTTAAGGAATCAAATATGAACGGGGAGGAGATAAGAGATTGTCAAGTATATTCAATTCAACTAGCAAGGGCTGAAGAAGAGATTGTCCTCTCCCTCCCTCCCAAAAAGAATGGTTCTCAACAGTGGAAACATGAACAGTACATGTGTGTAATGGTTCTCAACAGTGGAAACATGAACAGTACATGTGTGTAGCCTTAGTTTGATACCTCGAAGTTCTCTACAGATGACAAAATTTTCTGGAGATCAGGATTTGAAATTGTTTTCTTCAGAGCATGTTCAGCAGCAACAAAAATTTCAGCAAGTCTCATAGGACGACCAATTGAGCAATCGAAATTTCCAGGAGATGAGTATGTACGTGACATCATAAATCCATGTGCTTTATCTGCTTGGGGCATCTTTGCTGGTACATCTGCAGCTAATCTGTCAGAATGAATATATATTTACTTGACATAACTTTTAATTCTGAAAAACAAAATGGCAAAATGAAAATGAAAAAAAAAAAAAAAGGTCAATTAATTTCTTTAAATGAAAATCTTTCAATTGAATAGTAACTCATCTTCATAAAACAGCCAAGAAACATTTGCCTTGATTCTTGAGATTTCCTTACCCATCATTGAACCCTAGACTGCCATAAAAAATCTCTGATGAGTTTCCAACAGAACGTGAAGACCTTCGCCGGTTTGCCTCACGTACAAGGATAGTAGGTTCCAGTGGCAAGGGTTTCCTCTGAATGCCAAAGTGCTTGACTCTAGGAGTTTCTTGCAGGATCATCTGAACCAAATAAAGAAAGTAAAGCTGATCAAAATAGAAAAAGACATTAAGGGACTAGATAATTGTGTATGCATAAAGCTTATGACTATGATAACATGCAATTGCAATGATGCTTTATTAAAATCTAGAACAATAATAATATTCAAGTGGTATGATCATATAGCACCTTAAATTTAGAAGCTATGAACTTGACAGCTGAATAATGATTGCCATTAAATAACCTATATTTTGAAGATTTAAAGTGTTATTATGTACTTCCAAAACAGGGCCACTTTCTTCGAAGTTTTAGCAAGGTAAGGTAAGGAAAGACCACCGTTAAACAATAATTCTATGTTGATCTGAAGCATGCAGACAATGAAAGACACAAGCTACTAACTTGATCTAGTTTCTTCTCTCAGAAAAGTTTCTACTTCGAAAAAGGCTACTGAATAAGAATAGGTCATCATGCAGCGAACCTATCCTTTTCTTTTTTTTCTGGTTTTATGAGTTTTTAGATGTGGAATAATAACATGCCTTTTCTTTCACAACCACCTCAGAGGTAGCATCATCTGGAACTGAAGGCCAAACTGCCGGCTTGGGCCAAGGCAGCATGCTTAGAGAAGCACTTCTCAAAAGAAAGAAACAATAGAATTAGATTGTGAGAAAACTGGCCTCAACTCAAAAGAAAGAAACAATAGAATTAGATTGTGAGAAAACTGGCCTCAACTGCACAAGTAGCCAAATTCATGGAAAGTCAAAGGTAGATTTGATCTCCAAAAATTGAATGCGTACCTGTTAACAGGACTCCTTTCTATCTCTGTTCCATATCCAATTAGATATGCAAGCCTCAATAACTGCCACAATTATCAATATGTTTCAGTGGTTGTTCTACAAAATGACAAATGACATCCCTTATTTATTTAAAACAAGAAATAAAAAATTTACCTTAATCCTACATAGTGAGTAAAGATCACCTTGAATGCGATAGAACTCCTTTTCTGTCTCAGGGGCTACATCTTCATCATTATATTGAATACTGGTTGCATCAACTAAAGCCAAGCATGCAGTGATTACCCAAACTTCACGCATACAGAAGGGCAAAATACTCTACAACAAATCCATGAGGAAAGAAACATGAAAAATGAAAACAGTGACCAAACTGTTGCTGGAAGAAAATAAACATTATCAAATACCTCATTTGATTCCAAGGCTTTTGAGAAACTAATTATAAATGAATAACCCCTCGAAGCAACCTCAAAAGGACGATTCAGTTTGAATAAGAGCTGCAAGTTAACACTAATCAGTGAGACACAGTATAGGCACACACACAGACATTCCAACTATGGGCTTGAAATTAATAAACCAATTACGAAGAAAGAAACACACATCGAACATTTGAAGGAAGATTAAAGTTAAATCATGTGGAATTGCATAGCCAACAGCTGTTGAAAAATTAACCATAAGATTCCAATAACCCATTAAGAAGGGCATTTTGATAAATTTCTAAAAATTGACAATAACAAACACAAACTCATTTTAGTGGTAATTACTCACGAAATCAGATAGTGTGATGCATAAGTACTTAAAGTCACCTTTGATTGACAAGCAAAGAGATACTGTCTGAATTCAAATTCCCTGAATGAGTCACCTTGAACAATCTGTGTTAATGATTTGTTTCCAGGGTTGAGCAGTGCTGCCCGATCATCACCACAGTCTAGTCCTCCAAACTCCCTATGTTTCCCACCCATATTAACTGCACTTATATATTAATAAATAAGATCAAGAAGTGCTATGGGATAAAAAGAAATTAACAAAATTCACAAGAAAAGGGGAGCATTTCAAGAAAACACCTTCACAATTACCAGTCATAGATTTGGCCTTATGACAAATGTGCTCACATATCTACCAAGTCAACTCCAAAAAAAGAAACTGAGATATGCAGCCATATCACATTAACATTGTGTCATAATCAATATCTTGGGGCTGCCAAATTTCAAGTACAAGAACTACAGGAAAAAGTTAAACACTATATAAAGAATGGAATTTGATTATAAGGAAACTTATATTCACATTACAACAGGGAATAGTTATTTATAAGTTTGTATGCATTGAATGGTTACCTAACTACCCACCCTTATTTAGTAGAAGCCAAATAGTTAATCAGCGTAACTTTATTGTTTTCAAGTGTTACAAGAGAACCTTAAAAATAGGCATGTGCCAAAATCACAGTGCAGATTGGAATCATAAACAGAAAAGAGAGTATGGAGTATCAAAGTTAAAACAAAACAAAATGCGTACTCAACACATAGGAACATATATATATTATTCATACCTGTTTCCAAGTAGCATAATTCTAGTTCATCATATTCACGTAAGGCATCCTCGTGAAGATGAGCAATCTCAAACATAAAAGCCAAGCTTTCCTAAGAAAAAGAAAAATGAAGCACTAAACATCCAAGCTTAAAATAATCTGTTTTTTATTTGGGATATGTAAACTAATGTGATAGTTAATAAGGATTTATATTAATTAAACAGCAAAATAGGTTTGGCCAAGTTTGCCTTTTCTTTTACAATCTCCAGAGATAGAAACCAGAAAAGGATTATGATATATGTTTAAGATAAAAATGGAGCTGAGGTAACACAAAAGAGTGGAAAATCATAAAGTTTATCCCCAGATCAATATCAGTCATGACTGCATTACTTTCAGAAGAGGACCAAACCTTCAGAATGAAAAAATTACAGAAGTTCCAAATCGGCATGAATCGTTGTTCACTAAGCTTGCGTATCTCATCCTCATAGAATTGTATTCGTCTATCCAATGTATTTTTGATAGAATCCATAATCCTGAACTCTAACTCTTCCCAAAAATTTGGTTCAGGACCATATATGTCAAATTTGCAGCACCTAAGTGAAGCACAGTTTTAGAATATCAGAAAGCGACATAGGAAGTCAAACACCAATTTCCTGAGGGTGCTACTTTCAAAGTTTCGCCTAATTTTTCTTTTGCAAAGATTTGGAACATGCATGCAGAAGATCAAAGCATTACTTCAACACTAAAATCATTGGCAACAATACAAATAGTACTTGTGAAATCAATAAGAACATATATGCAAGCTGCTGAGAGCCACAAGCTCACCTTTCCCTCTTCTTGGAGCTGAAATCAGCTTCAAATTTGGCATATACTTTCTTAGCCATTTTAGTGGCCTGATCATTGTTTGGATGAGCTTTAGATAAAAATATAATAAACCATTCGCGCTCATCATTTTGAGCAAACACTTTCAGGCGTGGTTTAACAATATTCTTGAACTCATCAAGGTCCTGGGGACAATGGACGTGAATAAAACAGTAAGCACACATACAAAAATGAACATCAACATGTAAGATTGAACCAGACACCAATAAATAAAATTTAGAAAAAAAAAAATTAAAGAACCGTTTTATTTTTCTCATTGTGTGGTCATAGGTCTATGAATCTGTAAACTGGTTAACAAGATCGAAAGTACCTCACATGTAACAAGAACCAGAGTCGCATATGGCTCTCGAAACCAAAATAAGTACTGCTCTTGAGGAAATCTGCTACGTAATCTTGCATCAGTGGTTAACACAAATTCAGCAGGCAAATTCTCCAAAAACACAGGGTTACGGGTCTTGTTATTCAAGCAAGCTCTTTTGAATGGCAGCCTCTCTTCGAAATTGTTCCTGACGGCAGGCCATAAGTCACTGACATCTTCAACTGTAAACGGTTCATTTGCAACAGTTAGAAATATAAGTAAGGAGAATATCATAATAGATTCCTTGCTAGTTCATGACTTCATGCTAAGACATGGCTCACCTGTTATTATTAACATACAAACATCTTGCAGAGCAGCAAACTTGGAATTCATCCAATTAGAAAGTAAGAAACTAGACTCCATATTGACACATTTAATAAACAATACATTTAATATGAATTGATATATTTTGCAGTTTGTATTGAATTTATATTTACACACAAAATACATGAGAGTGACCAATCAATCCCTCAGTCTTTGAAGAACCCACTTCGTAAAATCAACTAAAAAGTTTAAAGCTCAAATCATCAATAATTAACACCAACCCTTCATAAATTTCCACAACAAAAATCCAAACAACTTACAAATTCCCCCAAAAAGCGAAAAACCCAAACCCAAAGTTAAAGAGTTTCAATTCAATTAAAAAGGGATTTACCAGCAATGATGAGATGAGCACAAGCGCTCTTTATTGTTTGAAATTGAGCTAAATAGTTTGCCATTGTTTTCTTTTTGCGATCTACAATAAACTAAAAAAATCCATAGAGCAAATGCAGAAATGTGAAGAAGAAAAAGGGAAAAAAAATGGGTTTATTCCAGTGAGATTTTAAGTGTTGGTTTCGCTTATACTCCCAACTCTCTCTCTCTCTCTCTCCATGGATTCAAATCAATCTCCCAAATTCCTCGTTTAGCTTTTCGGTTGAGACAAGTTGGATTAAGTCAAAGTAAAAATTAATTATCTAAATTTTTTATTAAATTATAATTTAAGAAAATTAAATCCCTTCTTTGAGCAAAAATTTCAAGCTTTTTTATTGAAAATTAATCAAAAACATTTTATAAATGAAAAAAATTGCATTTATTTCTTAGAGGTGTAAAATCCAAACACGTCCTTAACTTCATCTGCCAAAGCCCAAAACCATCCAATCAACAGGTTCCACGTAATCACATTTCTAGATGAGGCGCGCCAAAACCTCTTCCATCTTTCCTTTCTGTAACGACCAGCCTTCTACCTTTTTTTTTTCCCTTTTTCTTTGCAATGGTGTTTCCTTTATCCTCTTCCATTACTCTTTCTTTCAGTCCTTCAACTCCAAAGCGCCATTTTTTATCGACCCATTTCGCTTTTCGATTCAGTCAAGCTCGTAGTCAAGAGAATGCAAGACCCTTTCAGCTTAAAGTTCAATGCAAGGCTTCTAAAGAAGCCTTTGTCAAGGTTGGGGTTTTACGTTGAATTCTTGTTGAATTTACCTTTATATAATTTGTGGGTTTAATGCTTTGAGTCTGTGTTCTGTGACATGGTACTTCTTAATTTCATCTCAATTTAGAACAATTTAGATAGACCATGATCTATGCCTATGACTAGCCATATGCTACATGATCTTTTTTGGAGTTAGGATGTATCATTGATGATTCCGTATAAATGAACTAAAATTATCCAAGCAGTTTACTAGTTCTTAGTCATTAATCTTTTCTTTATGATTCTTTTTCAAACCCAATCCTGTTTTCAAGCTTTTCCCTACATTCTAAAAGTGCATTTAGTGATGCAGGATAAGTCACAATGCCGAAATATTCCTACAAGTTTCAACTTGTCAACTTTGATTAATGGAACGATGAAACTTGAGAATGTGATTGCTGTGATACTTATTTTAGCCGAAATTACCTCTCCATTACCTTTAGCTGGTTGGGACTTCTGGTCTATTTCACCTGCCAATGCTGTGCTTTACTCTCCTGAAACAAAGCTTCCAAGGACAGGGGAGCTTGCTTTAAGAAGGGCTATCCCAGCAAATACAAACATGAAGGCTATACAGGTTTTAAACTGATAATTGAATTCACATAGGTATGGTTAGATGCTAATCAGCCTTTTTTTACCATCTTTCTTTTGCTTATAGGATTCTTTGGAAGATATTTCCTACCTGCTAAGGATTCCACAAAGAAAGCCTTATGGAACTATGGAGGGTAATGTCAAGAAAGCTCTAAAGGTACCTAGTAGTTCCTTTTGTATAAAATTTAAATAAGTTAAGGAACTCATACCATTGGAGCTTACTCATATTTGAATTCATCTTTGTTCATTCTATGTTGTTTTCCCATGTCAATATCATGTTCCTTTAAGTATATGCATATGGTTTTCCTTATTCTCTTTTGATTTTATAACTCTTTGATTAACTTCAGATAGCAGTAGATGGAAAGGATTCTATTTTGGCAAGTATACCAGCAGATCTAAGGGAGAAGGGTTCAACTCTTTACTCATCTCTTGTTGATGGGAAGGTACCGTGAAAGAAAAAAATCATCTTAACTTAAATGAGACACTCGATAGTTTTTATCTACTTTTGTTTCCTTGAGACCACATTCCAGCAAGAATAACTACAAACTACTTTTTGGTTCACCAAAGGAAGAAAAAGAACCTGATGAGAATTTTAAATACAGCATCAGATATTTAATTTGACCCTCACCCATTTGAATATAATTTGTTTCTTGAAGTAACTTAATATCTGGTTTGTAGCCAGAAAAAAGTATCCTAATATCTGAAAATGGAATGCCTTTTTTCCTTAGATTGCTTTTTATCACATCAAAATGCTCAAGCAAAAAGTTTATATGGGTTAACCTATGGTTCCGGGGCTCAGTTATGTATATTATGCTTTGGTAGGGAGGACTTTTCCCTGATGAATGGATTCATTCATTTGCAGAGAGACCTCATGGACTGATTGTGGTATTCCTTGGTTTACTAGGGTGGATTGGAAGCACTCCTAAAATCTATAAAGGATCAGGATCCAGATAGAGTATCTGTTGGCCTTGCATCTTCACTAGATACCGTTGCTGAATTGGAGTTGTTGCAGGTAAGTACTATACTAGTATTCCCTAGTTATACTTTGTGCGTATTCTGATTCATGATTTTCGGTAAGATATTTGAAGGATCAAAATATTGATTGACTTCCTTTACTTGTGTTATAGCTGCTGATTTTATATGCAGAAATTTTGTTGATTGTATGTGTTAGGTTTAGTTGTTAAAATAGTACAAGTATAGTGACATCTCAACTTATTATTGTGGAATAGGCCCCGGGGTTGTCCTTTTTGTTACCTGAGCAATACTTGAAATATCCAAGGTCAGTCTTCTACAGCCAAAGTCAGAATTTCAATGTTTTACTGAGGGTTGTTATATTTATATGTTTTAAATTGATTGGTTAATGCAATTTATATTTTTAATCTACTTTTAGTTTACCTATTTTGAAGCATGCAACATAGTTTTCCCCATTTTCTTTACTACAAACATACTTACATGCAATTCTATTATCTTTTTAATATCTAGCTGTTTTCTCTACTATTTGACTGCTGTTTATATATTTTTACAATTCATTTGCTCTATGGTAACAATTTTTCATTCAGTGCCCGTTTGGCTTGCATGATTGCATTTGTGATTAGTAGGCTTTAAGTTTAAACCGGTTTTGTCTCTACTTTTTTATTTTAAATGGTGTTAGTTATGGTCTCTAGGCTAACAGGGAGAGCAATTGTTGAACTTACTATTGAGAAAGGAGATGGTTCGTCATTTTCCCCAGAAGCTGGTGGTGAACTCAGAAAGACTGCCACAATTCAGGTATGTTGAACCTGACAGTTCTATAAATTTGTCCTTTTGCGTCTATCACCTTAAGACTCTATCACATGTCGATAGCAACTGTCTTGCTACATCTCTGATTGTCACCTAACACGTTATTTGGAGCTCAGGCCCCAGAACGAAATTGAATACTGCTGAGACAAACCAAATCATGACAATTGCTCTAAATCTGCTTACTATACCATCTTTCGTGAGGGGTTGGGGGTGTTGAAAACAATAACAGAGCTAAGTTGAATGACGCTTTACAAATTTACGGTTAACTGATTATCTTCTACCAATTCAGGTTGTTTTGGATGGATATTCAGCACCACTAACCACCGGAAATTTTGCAAAACTGGTAAGGTAGTTAAACTTCTTATTTTTGACATTGGTTTTTATTGCAATATCATTTTACATTTTAAAATAAATTCAATTAGGTCTATGCTATAAGTTTAATGACATGTTGTTAATGTCTTCACTATTGCTGTCCATTGACGGATGATAGCATGACTATACCCTCATAAAAGCAAATGCTTTTCCTAATCAACCTTAATAGTTGGAGCAGAGCCTTAATTGGTTGAGCTATATCTATCTGTTAACGATAAACATAGCAAGGCTGAAATCTTACTTAGTTGATGAATCGGTTTGTGCTTTGATCTTTCTGATTAAAACCATGCTAGTTTCCTGTATGCGAATTGGTTAAAAATGCTGCAATATTTGTGAACAATAGCAATTTAAGGTGATTGAACCACATATACATTCCTAAGAATTAGTTATAATTCTTCAGGTGACAGATGGAGCATATGATGGAACAAAGCTGAGCTGTATTAATCAAGCTATCATCTCTGAAAACGATACTGGAAAGAACGGTTACAGTGTTCCCCTAGAAATAATGCCATCAGGACAGTTTGAGCCTTTGTACAAAACAACCTTAAGTGTTCAGGTATGACTCCATAGCTGATTTTTTACATATATCCAGAAATTGCAGCTATGCCATTTTCCAATTTTGTGTTCAGTCTCATTCTTTTATTTCTCCTGGTAGGATGGCGAATTGCCAGTTCTTCCCCTATCTGTTTATGGAGCTGTTGCTATGGCACACAGTGAAGTCTCTGAGGAATACTCGTCACCATATCAATTTTTCTTCTATCTATACGATAAAAGAAATGTAAGTATACTTCAAAGCTCCATCTAATTCAATGCTTACTATCTGCTTCCTATGTTACCCAAACTTGGTGTGAGTGTCTAATATGGCTATGCGTCCATCACAAGTATTATGAAGTTTTTAAAAAAGGTTTTTCCATATATATAAATGACGAAATTGCGGTAGCCATAACTGAATATGGGCCAAACACAGATATACTGGTAAAATAGTCTACTTCTACCATCCCCTCACCCTTGCCTGTCCAATATATCTTCCAGTTATCTGGTTAAAGCTGTATAATGATGATTTTACTTGTTTATAGTCTGGTTTGGGAGGCATATCGTTTGAAGAAGGTCAATTTTCCGTTTTCGGGTAATGTCATCTTATCCTTTGGATTACATACATCTATGTATGAGCTAATTGTTGGCTAGACTTTTCATATGAATTTAACTTCAACATACAGATATATAACTGCTGGAAGAGAGATTCTACCACAAATAAAAACTGGAGATATCATCAAATCTGCAAAGCTAGTTGAAGGTCGAGATCGCCTTGTATTGCCAAGTGAAGCTAAAGAACTTCTTCAAAAAGGGTCATCTCCATAATTTTTGAAGTCCATGTATCATTCTCAAAATTTAAGTGGTAAGGCTATTCTATAAGCTGTAAAAGTCATTTTTGGAGTTCTTGCTGCAGTTTTAATTGAAGGTATTTACTCTTTTTAATATGAATTTTTGTTGTAAATTATTAAAACTACTTTTACTTTTTAAATCAATTCATTGAAGCTTTATTAACAAGCATTAGTTCTAAATTACTTGCATCCATTGTTTCTTCTTAAGAATTCTTTACATTCATCCACTTTATCCCTTCAGAAATACAAGAAGAATGGACTGGATGGAGAACAAATTTGAAGCTAAGATTTTACTTTCTTCAAGCCACATATTTAGGCAATATTTTTATGCATGAATTAATTGATTATTAGTCTAAAATTCAAGATAATGTTAGCAAAGATGCACAGAAACTTCGTAAAAAATAGTAGTAAAGAAAAGTCAACAAAGGTTAATAAATTTTCTCACAGAAGTCTCATATTACTTTCATTATATAGATATAATATCTAAAATTATCAGATTAGAAGAAAAGCCTTTACATAAAATATCTTGAAGAAAAAGGCAGATTCCCGAATCTCCCTGGCAATTTCATGGGCTTAAATTCTTTGATGAAACGTTTGATTTCTCAAAAGTAACAACTTTATAATTAAAGATGTTTGGGTCAATAAAGACCAAAGTGTGAATTCCATGAACATATGTGCATGACGTGGTGCTACCGCACCGTCCACACCTCCCTTTTCCTAGAAGCTACTTTGTACTGGATTTTGGTCATAAATTTTTTATTTTTTTAAAGATATAATTAGACCCAAATAGATGCTACTCTCAAAATGAAATAAAATAAATAATATTTGTTATTTAATATTTATCACAAATTCGATATCATTTTCCGAATAAGATCTTATGGTTAAAATATACTATTAGTCTTTGTATTATATATATAAGTTGTGGATTTAGTTTTATATTTAATTTGGTGATTTTTAATTTTTATGTTTTTAAAATTTTAATATTGATTAAATTAATTGAGTTAATTTTTATTATTTTTAAAATTTGATACGCCAAACATATTATTACATGTACAATGTTAAGCCAACTTGCTATTTCCAGACATTATTCCTAAAACAAGTAGTTAATATATTTAGCAATTATAGTTTGCATTAAGATTAAAATTTTAAAATATAAAAACCTTAGCAACTAAGAATAGTCTAATTGAACAATATAAACTAAATTTACATCTTTACGCATAATATAAAAATAATAACATAATTTAACCAAATAAATTTAATTATTATTGTCTGTTCGGACTAAAATTTTAAAATATAAAAAAATTTAAAACTAAAATTAAAATTAAACAACTCAAAAATACAAAAAATAAAAGTAATCTTTAAAATATAAATATTAAATAAATAATTTATACAAAATATAATGATTAATAGTAAAATTTTGACCAAATTCAAAATGATTTTGTATATAGTAACGGCATCATTATCATGTACTAATTAAAATTATTTTATTTTTTAAAAAGCATATCAATTAATTTTTCTCAAAGAATAACTTTAAAAAAATAACATTTTTATTTAATATACATTTATAACTAAAAATGATGACTTCAACATCAATGAATTAAACTATTTTATTGAGAGAATATTACTCTTAAAAGGTCAATTAATATTTAATTTAGTTTTGTAACCATATTTTTTACATTAATTTTGTTTCAAAGTAACCCACCCTTATCTTATCTCATAAAGTAAAGTGAAAGCTTTTAGATTACAGAAGAAAAATAAAAAAAATTCTTAAAATATTATGGTTGTCATTGATAAAGCAATTATTAGTCTCTTCTTCTTCTTCTTCTTCTTCTTCTTCTTCTTCCCCTTATATACATTTCGATTTCATTTCTTCAAAAACTGAGCAAAAAAGAAAAAGATGTCTGATTATTTGCCTGTAGAAGTGATCCTTGAAATCCTTAAAAGACTCCCAATAGAGTCATTGGTGAAATGCAGGTCGGTTTGTAAGACCTGGAATAGTCTCATTTGCAACCCATCTTTCATTTCAACCCATTTACAAGCTTCACTTTCAGAACCCAACAACACTCCTTTCATCCTCCTTAGGTGCTTTAAAAAGGGCAAAGAAAACTACTTTTTACATTATGATAATGATGACTTTGATGAGTTCAAGCAGCTTCAATTCCCTGTTTTTGGGTGTTTGTCTTATTCTGCAGTGGTTGGTTCTTGCAATGGGTTAGTTTGTCTTACTTTTCTACCACAAGATGTTTTGAATTTCATTTTTTGGAACCCTTCCATTCAAAAATACATGACATTGCCTCAACCGAATATTTGCTGCTATACTGATGATGTACGTTTAAATTTTGGGTTTGGATTTGATTCGAGAACCAATGATTATAAGCTACTTATAGTTGGGGTTGAACAAAGTGAGACTTTGATTGAACCTTATTTGTTTTCACTTAATGAAAATTGTTGGAAAAGGGTTACTCCCACTTCACCTAAGTATGCTGTTGAAGCAGGGATTTCATCCACTTTTGTTAACGGGGCACTCCATTGGTTAGGGTATCGGAGAGGGAAAATTGGTGGATTCAGTAATGCAATTTTGGGGTTTGATTTAAGTCGTGAGGAGTTTTTTGAGATAAGTTTGCCAGAAAGTTTAGTTTGGTTGTGTCCTATGGATTTATCAACTATGAGATATGGGGAATCTTCCATTGCAGTGCTTAAAAGAGATTGGGAAGATGGTGAGTTGCTTGAATTGTGGGTCATGAAGGAGTATGGTGTGGTTGAGTCATGGACTAAGGTGTTAGAATTACATTTGATTGACCAAAGTGGATGGTTCCCAAGGGTATTGGGATTTAGGAAGAATGGGGAAGTCTTATTGCAAGTGGATGATGGAGAGATGGCTTCACGTGATTTGAACTGCCAACAGATGGAGCCTCATCGAGTTGAGGTTGGGGCGGAATTGTTATACGTTGGTAGTTACGTGGAGAGCCTAGTGTTACTCGACAAAGCGGTTGATGTCCGCAGTGTAAGTGATGCAAACCATGCTATAGATTCTAGTGATTCTGATGATTCAAGTGATTCTGATGAATCAAGTGAGGGAGAGTGCAAAATCACATAGGACTGGTAAGTGCATTCACCTCTTATTTTCATAGCTGTCTTAAGTTAGAGTTTATATGAACTTGATATTTACTAAGTTTTGCCTCTCTATGTATCTCAAATTCATGCTTGCAAAAGAGATTCGTATTGACTAAATACTTTGGCAACTTCAAACTAACCCCTCTATCTCATATCAGGAAATTGTAAGAGTCTGCTTTGGTATACGTGTAAAACATGAAACCCGCCCTTGTGAGGTATTTGTGCAACAAATTTGTGGGTGTGGATCTCCATTGAGATTAATGCTATTGGCCTTGGATAAAGCCTAAATGAAAAGCTATAGAAATAAGGGAAAACTTTAACCTTTGGATCCGCTTGTTCTAACTTCTTATTCAGAGGTTATGGAGAAAACTTTGTTCTATTTTCATGCGCATCCTATTGTGCAGGCAAGACATTTGTATGTTCCTTGTAGCATATCTGCTTAATATGTACCATGTATTACATATATTTAAGCCTGTCAATCTATCTATGGTGCAATCTTGAAGATCAAAAGTACATTTTTATCAGGCATGCTCACACATGCGCACACATGTAAGCATGCTCGTATATACAAACTCGGGCATGTCTGTTCTTTGAAGATTACAAATATAAACCCCTTGTTTGTTTGATGTAGGAATGGGATGTTGTACTTATGCTTTCATGTTAGTAGTAAACTAAGACAGTGTGTTTGTTTCTGAATGCCAATTCCTGGAACGATATCTTCTCTTCATTACTTCAATGACACTTTTATTCTGAATTCTTACAGGGGTATAAGGAACCCAGCGGATATTCAAACCGTTGAAGCATAAATTTGCCTTTTCATCAAGGATCAGGCATTCAATATGGTCTTTTATTATATGTCTGCACTGCACTGCATGTTTTGTTTTAGTAAGAATAGACTCGTGGTTGTACTTAGTCATCCTTAGGCAGTTTTTGTGACATCCATTTGAAATGGCACAAATGGTGTTGCTAATCTTGAACAGCCTCTTTAAATCAATTTTAGCATATAAATTAAAGAGGGAATTCAGTATTTGGTTGGTTTTCTTTTTTGGGTAAAAAAGAGACAGTATTTTGGAGAGATTATAAATGTTGATACCTTTTAAAGGGAAACATGTTGTATCCAAAGATATTGCCTAATATAGCAAGCAGGGACCGATAACTAGTCATGATGAAAGATTACCATGTTTATGATGTGTTAATATTCTGTTTTTGAACTGATTTGGGATTTTCAGGGAAACTGGATGTAACCTTTATTTATTTGCTTGAATGTTTACGCTAATCTTATACTTTTGGCCTTGGTCAAGGCTGCTTGAACCGAAACCAGACTGGCTGGTCAGAAAGGGAACTGGTTGAGGTATTGATTTGGAGAAGAGCATTGAATTGGTTGACTGGGACAAGGGGGGCGGTGGCAGGAGCTCTGATTAGCTTAAAATGGAAAAATTTTCGTCCTTTAAAATTTTTAAAATTTTAAGTTAATAAAAGTAAAAGTAAAATTATACTTTGGTTCCCTTAACAATGATAAAAATTTGATTTGATCTTTTAAAATTATAAAGATATAAATTATTAAAATGATGAAATTATATTTCTATTATCGTAAAAATTACAATTTAATTTTGGCTCCTTCTAAAATATTTTCTTACTTCGCCACTGGGCTGGGGAATTAATATGGATTGATTGTACCAAACAAAAAATTGGTTGAACTAAAATTTTAATATATATATTTTTTATGATTTTTAATAATTTATTTAATTGAACTTAATAAACCGATTGAAATAGTAAACCGGCAACTTAGACTGATCTAACCATTGACTTGGCCTAAAAATCTTGATATTGGTTGAAGTTGTGTATGGCGCTCGTGATGATATATTATTAGTTATAGTCCAATCATTGGCTAATAGATGCGGGAGAAATAAATGAATCACATATAACTACTTAATCCAATGGGTTTAGAATTTAAATATTTTGCAATTAAGTATTAGCATCCACATTGTAGATTTGAGCAAGAAGCACATTTATTTTTCTGTTTAAGAATTGAGATAAATTATTTTTTATTTAAAAATTGCCTAAGTGGGTATAAAAAATCTAAATTCCTAATTACAAAGAAAACCTTAAATTCGTAACTTTTATTTTCAATTTGTTTTTACTTAAAAATAAATTATGAGCCTCAATAGTTATTAAAAACAATAATTTAATTTTAAATGGTACTTAACTTTAGAATTATGATTAAATAAACCATATTTTTAATTATTGGACCAAAATATTATTTCACCCTTTTTTTTATTTAATTTTTGCAATATAAAAAATATGATAAGAAAAATTAAGATAGTAAAGTCCATTTTCCAGCCCATTCTAGATTCAATGAGAACCCAAGGGAACCCATCTCTATAAACTCCTGGACAAGCCCAGGAATGACGTTTTAACTAGGGTTTATCAAAGACAAAATCTTTAGTTTCAGTTTCAGCAGCAAAAAACCCTAAAAAAATCCTACCCTTTGAATTCCATCTTTTGTTAAAACAATGGGGAAGAAACGGAAGCACAGTGAAACCCAGACAGCTGAACCGAAAAAGAAAGATGATGCAGCTCCAGAGAGACCCAAAAGGTCACTTTTCGGTTGGAAAGACAAGGAAGAAGTTCAGCAACAAACTGAGTCTAATACGGATCCTCCCCAAGTTTTTAGAAACAAAGAAAAAGTTATGGTGACTTGTTCACGACGCATTAATTACAGGTTTGGTTGGTGGGATGAAGAATGTTATTTTCTTTGCTTAGATGTGTGGTTGACTTTGTTTTTTTTATATGGGTTTTAAAGTTGTTCTTTTGGTTTATGGTTTTGGGTTTTGTAGGTATAGGCATTTGATGTTGAACATGGTTTCACTTTTGCCTCATTGTAAGAAGGATAATAAGGTTGAATCAAGGAGTAGTAAAGGGGCTACCTTGAATGAGCTTATTGAGTTGAGGGGCTGTTCTTCTGCTCTGTTTTTTGAGGTAAATATTTAAGCTTTGTTGTTTTCTAATGCAGTTTCAATGATAAAATATGAAATTTGATTAGTTTGCTCAGTTTGGTTCACTGAAATGCGTAGAATTATATAAACTTTGGGTCATTATAACTTTTGGACATGGTAGTCACTTAAGAACTTCTTAAATCTAATATTAAAGTGGTTTTATTTTGTTTCAATTTAGAATATTATGCTCAAAATGTTCAAAGATTATAAACACTTCTATTGTTTTTTCCAGTGTCGCAAACATCAAGATCTTTACCTGTGGATGGCAAGGTGTCCCAATGGTCCATCCGTAAAATTTTTGGTTAACGCTGGTAATATTTCTCATTTAATTTCTTAAAATGCATTATTATGATTTGGTCCCTATGAAATGAAGATGTTGTTTAGTTAGTATTAGAGTATGATGATTTTTCTCGTTTCTTGTGGCTTAATGAAGTTCGTTTTGTGCATTTCAGTTCACACAATGGAAGAACTGAAGCTCACTGGAAATCATTTGAAAGGTTCACGTCCTTTGTTGACCTTCTCGAGCAATTTTGAGAAAGATGCTCATTGGAAGCTTCTGAAAGAGATGATCATACAGGTACCTTGACGTGGCTTTTCCTCCTTTTAAATAAATGCTGTTTCTTTCAACCTGTTGCATTTAAATGCTGTTTCTTGCAAATGATATTCAATTTGAACGGTAGATGTCTTTATACAATTTACATGGACTGTTCCTCTAACCAGACATGTCCTCTATGAATGCTTTTGCATTTTTACTTGTGAAACAATATGAACGTTGTTTGGTATAACAGCTTTTTAGGATGATTCTCTTTTTTTTCTTTCAAGCCATTGAGATAATGCTCTAACAACTACCTGTGCACTGAGTATTGCAATTCTGTTTACTGATTTAGTAGGTTTTTTTACTTCAAACATGCTGTGGGTGAATGTGCAACTTGTAAGTGCTCCATAACACTTTCTTTTCTATTATTTTCTTTCAGATATTTGGGACACCAAAGGAGCACAGGAAATCTAAACCTTATCATGATCACGTCTTTGTTTTCTCCATTGCTGATGACCACATATGGTTCCGCAATTATCAGGTTAGTGAACTATACAACATAAATGGCACAAGTATGGAATATAGATTAAATTCTTAGTAGTAGTTATAAGGTTTTAAGATTTAAACTGGAATCAGAAATTTCATTTACGCATCTTTCTGTCCGCATTATATGGGCATTACAGATACTGGTTTGGTAATAAACTCCTTATAGCTGCCAATTGAAGCATAAACATGTTAAGTGGTGGTTGCTCTAATGGATGTAAATTGCTGCTCTAGTACAAGGGTTATCAACAGGAAGAGCTGTAGAGTTTAGTTATTTCCATCCTTAAAACTTGGCTGAGATCGTCTAGGTTAAAGTGGAGGACCTCGACTTGGCTGGACTATTGGAGTTTTCTAGTAAAATGCCTATGTGGTTCTCTTATCTACCTTCTCCCCTTGACATCATACGGATTCTTGAATTGAGATCTCATAAATTTTAATTATAGTACTACTTTATTATAATTGAGTCTATTTTAGTATCTGTTCTTTGAGACTTGGGAATCTGTTGCTCCTACTGTATGGCTTATGTTGTGAATGATAGATGATTCCGCTTGTCTTAAAGCCTACGGAAGAAAATGGTTGATGAAATGAGCAGCATAAGCTTCTGTGATTTCATATGTTTTCATCATCATTATTTTTTGATGAATGGATTAACATTTCAATTTGCCAAAACACAGTTTTGTATTGCAGACTTCATGTATTTGCGCCTTTATTATTTGTTTATGGATGAATTAATATTCAATTTCTCTTAAAACCACTGTTTCCTAATGCAGATATCTGTTCCTCACAATGAATCAGACAAAATGGTTCGAGGGGGACTTGATAAAATGACCCTTGTTGAGGTATGCACTATGCAGTGATATGTGCTTTATTATAATATATATAAGAATAAGTTATGATTTTGTAGTACTTGTGATTGTAATTTAATGCTAGATACTGGCTCTGTATAGGTTGGTCCAAGATTTTGTTTGAATCCTATTAAGATATTCGCCGGCAGCTTTGGAGGTCCAACGCTATATGAGAATCCTTTCTATGTCTCACCAAACCAGGTCCGGGGATTATACTCCTTTACCTTTATCCTAGTCCTAATATGTGTCGGAAACAGTGTTGGTATATAGACTCTCATTCCTCTACAAATTTTAATAATTTGCCACATGTTCTCTTTCAGATCCGAGCATTGGAGAAAAGGCAGAAAGCCGGGAAGTATGCTAAGAAAGTCAAAGCTAAGACAAGGCGGAAAATGCACGAGCTATCTAATCCATTGGAGCCTGATGAATTTGCAGATATGTGGAGGGAATGATATCACAAGATTCTTGTTTCTACAAGTTAAATCAATCATTATTCACTAAAATAGTTTCGCGTTGGCTGCCAAACAATGGATTTTGGTCAGCTATTTTCTCTTCAAAATTTTGTTAGCATCAGCATTCGGTTTTATCAATGGATTGGTTATACAAAATTTATCAGAATGTATTTGTAGTATCATCTATCTACAACTTATGAGCAGAACATGGTATTGTCTACAGTTATTTTTATGTTCATCATTTGTGAAATGCAGAAATGTTTTTGGTCAAGTTAAAAAGATCATTGCTGATACAATTTCAGTAGCGGATTTCCATTGATGCTCAATAATAAAATGATAAGAAATAGATTAGAATGGTGTATTAAGTTAATAGCTTAAGTATCACAACTTTAGCGAGATACATTTGAGCACTATAAGGGACTAAAAGTTCCAGAACAAATTTACAGCAAGGAGAATAGGCTATTGTTTATTCATGTAATTTTCAGTACCAAGAACACCCGAAAGCCTTGCATAAACGCCATATGAGTTAAGGTTAATATGCTATCTGGATATTTGAAGAAATATGAGTTCCTCAAAAAAAAAAAACAAAAACAAAAACAAAAACAAAAACAAAAGAAGCTGCAATCAGTAAGAGTTCTAAAGCAAACATTTTCCAATATGAGACATTGAGTGGTATCATTCAATGCCACCAAGAAAGATTGAAAGAGTGCCGTTTATACTGCCACCAATGATTGAAATTCAATTATTTCCCGTTTATTCCTCAGGTGAAAAGAGCCTAGGCATCACTTCAAAGAAGCTGGTTTGCCAAAAATCCTCAACTGCTAGCCGGCTTCTAATGATCATGCCATACCAAGATGCCTCAAAGAGCTCAATATGCTGCGATGTAGGAGAGAAGGTTAGCCAAAAGCCGGCCTTTGCATGCTTCTTTAGGCTTCCAAGAGAATAATTATCAAATACCACGTGAGTTCAACTATTGTATACGATCAAGTAATAATGAATGATTATCATCAAAATCATCCACCCCACGTATTCCGTAAAAATGGTTAGATAGTAGGTTTAACACATTAACATCTTAGATAGGAACCTCATCTATAAATACCTTCAAGAATAAGGAAGAAATGATTGATCCACCAAAGATGCCAAATCTACACTCAACTATCTTACCTCCAGCACCCAACTTTCCTGCTCCACTTTTTTTTTCTCCTTTCTTATACCCTCCGGCTCTTTGTCTCGATTAAGTGAACCGGCTTCCTTGATAACCACTATACTTTCTTCCTTATCTCATTATTAGTGTATCAACAAATTATGTTGTCTAATTTATAAAATACAAACCAAAGTCCAAATTATTTGATATAGTGTCAGTAAATTTTTTAAACTTCACAAATAAGATAAGATCAAAATTGACAAGGATAATAAGATATTAAAATATATATATATATATATTTTAGAAAAACATGTGACAATTTATTAAAACAATTTATAAAAAAATACATTACTAGTAAATATTAACATTAAAGATTAGCTAAAACCTTAAAAAAAAAACTAAATAAATAACCAAACAAGCTGCAACCATTAGGGTAAATTGGTTTAGTTTGATTTTTTTTTGGATTTTAGATTTTTTATTAATTTTATTTTAGATTTTATACTTATTTTAGTAAATAAACTTTGTTTTATGAATTTTTTAATAAAATTTCGAAGGTTTTTCATAGTATTAATTTTTACTTGAAAATTATTTTTATACAAAACTTTTAAATTATTTTTATTATTTTAATTATAAAATACTTATTTTAATATCATAATAAAATTAAAATTAATTGTAAATACATTATAATAAAAATTTGTTCGATTTTAGAAAACTGCAATTTTTTATCCAGTTGATTTTCGATTTTCTTGCTAAATTACCTATTTTTTTCCATCCTTTTCCGTTCTCCATCAAAACCCTCTTTTATAGAAACATCTTACCGACGGCAGGGGTTCCTCTCCCTCGGAAACCCTTAACTCTCGACTAAATTCGCAAGGTAAAGATAATGGGTAAAATATTTTGTTTTTCTTTTGTTTACTATGCTTTTGAGGTAGAGTATGTTTAGGTCTTAACAATTCTCTATTTATGTTGATCGGAATTATTTGGGGTTAGCTTAAAATCACTACAAAGTTAAATGTCTCCATCTCTGCAAGTCCCTCAATATATATTTATATATATTTTTGCGAAAAATTTTGAACTTGGGAGAAAGATATCTAATTCTTATAGATTGGTTTATTTTTCCATATGGAATGGACATTGTTATCAGTTAATCCTAGCTGCTTGATGAATCTTTCTTCTTCTTTGACTTCTCTTAATCTGTTTGGGTGTCGTATGCAATGGAACTGCTCTTAATCTACCTCGAATACAACTAAATAAAAATTCATATTTTTTCAACCATTCTGAAAATTTATTGTTTGTTTTGCAGTATCTTTAAAGTGTAATATTTTTTTTTCTGGATTTGATTAAATGGAGAAAAATAAGGATGATGATTATGGAGAGGAAGAAGATTCAGAGTATGTATTACTTGATCTTGAAGCTGTTCGTGGGCAGATAGACATCCCTCCAAATGCACCTTATACTCTTTCTGTAAGTTCTAAATTTTTATATGTTACAAATTTGTTAAGGTTTTTTTGCAGTTATGTGAAAATTAGAATTTATAACTGAATGAGTATTTAGGAAGTTTAGTCTTGAATACATATGACAGATATAAATATTAAGAATCCGAGAAGAAAGCTTTGCCTTTGGTTTTTGTTGCTCGATGTTCATTTTATATTTGTTAATTCATGAAACGAAAGCTCTTATATTTTTACTGGTCAGCTTATGAGGATTAGGGAATTTTCATGTGTTGATAGAGATCTTCATCTAGTTATATAATACTAGCTATCCGTGTGATTGCTTTAATTATGAAGAACTTAATCTAGATAAACCTTGTTTAGATTATGTATATACTTGCTTTGTACTTGTTGGATTTAATAAATATTAGATTCGGCAATCTGCATTTCAGCATTTATGGTGTTATTTATTTATATAAAATTTGGCAAGTTTATAATTTGTACTATATATAAAATTTCTTATATTTGCGTATTCATTTAGTTTGCAATATGATTGATCTTAATAAAAATCAACCTATATATGTTTTTGTTTTTTGATTGGAGCTCTGCATAGATGAATATGGATTTGATTTTGGTGTGTAATTGTAAGCTTCTACTTATTTGTTTAGTGATTTTCTTGACTGGAAGTATTGCTTACTTGATTTACTGGTATTTTGCTGTCAGTTTTGAACAAGGTTTGATTGTTGCTTTTAACCCTTTTTTCTTTGATTTTATCATATTGTGATGATCAGATTGTTATGAATGTCAGGGTCTGGATACGATGAATCCAATATTAATCATAGACAAAAAAGTGAAGCTGGTGAGTTGTTAACTTCGCAAATCTTGCTATATTATTTAAATCAAGGTCAGTGTTGGATGTGGATCTGTACGTGACATGGATTTACCAAAATTTTATATGTTTTTCTCTATATTTGGAGGACCATTCCTCCACATTAGTGTCTGAATATGCTATGTATACATAAAGAAACTGAAATGTCCGAACAATAAGGTTTTATCTAGTATTTACCTTGAACAACAAAGGTTCCAACTTCCAGGTTATTTATGTTTTGAAAAGTTTATTTCCCTTGATGACCATATTTACTAAACATCTTAGGACTACCATTATTTATTTATTTATTTATTAATTTTTATTGCTAGAAATTCTAAATGGTATATGAATGTCTCTGTTATGCATGAGAATGACGTAAAGAATTCAGGAAGCCATAGACCAAATATGATATTATAAATTGAAAATATTATCTATAGATCATTTTCCAAATCATTATCATTTAAGTCTGTATAACTGAATAGGTATTCATAACTGACATTTGTTTCCAATTCCGGTAATATAGAAGTTTGCTTTTATTTGAACTAGGGATTTGGTGGTCCGCAATAGGCCTAGGCTATCGCTTTTATATTTGCTCTTTGATTTGAGCTCTAATAAACACCAACTGATTGCTGAGATGAGGGGTTTTTAATTTATGAAATTTTCATGTTTTAAGTTAATTTCTTTTCCAAATTACAGATCGGAGAATATGAAGAAACAATTGGGACTTGCTTTGTTTTCTCTGAAGATGGTGAGCAACATTTCCTGTTATACTTACTTTGAGCTAAACCGGGACTTGGTTAACTTCATCCTATTCTCTCTTTGTTATCATCTTCTTGCCTCTTGCATAGGGGAATAGCAAGTTCCTCATTCAATCCAGGCATTCTTGTCGTGTTTTTATTATTTTTTCTATGTCATATCCCATTCAAGGTGTTATATAGTTTGTGACACGATAAATTCATGATAGATTTTGACATCTTTGTGCATGCATGTTGTGTTCCAGTACTTGAACTTTGGTCCGTAACATAGGCTGCCTCTTGGTCTATTCTGTTTCTCAAACATTTTGCATTGCATGAATTAAGAACTTGTGTGTGAAATTATGATTTGCAGAAGCTTCGCCTGTAGTGCATGAAGAGACAGGTCCATCAGAGGCAAATCTCTTCTCAGGCAAATATATAATAGATCCAAATCAAGCTCCAAGAAAGCAAGTAAAACCGGTCGCTCGACTTCAAAAGATTCTCAAGTTCAGATTGTTACTTGACGAGGATGTTCAAGTCGAAACAAATTCCCAAAATAATTCAATTTTGTAAACTAGCAAACTCGAAATTTGTAGTTATTGGCCAATGTTGATCCTTAACTTTGAAAGCAATTTCATGTAATTCAAGCTTAGTTATGCTCTGAGGAATAGTCCATGTTTTTAAGTGGTGGATCTTGTATATAATTTTTTGTTCTGATAGAACAAAGTTGGGATTGTAATAAACTATTTCAGCAGATTGGGGATTAATATGCAGCAAATGTAACTTTTTAGCAATGAAGGTGTGATTGATCTGAGTTGAACCGAGGCCGAGTTAATTTAGTTGAAAAACTTAAATTTCAACATTTTGATTGAGTTTTAATTTTATAATCTGAATGAATGGAAGTTGAATTACTCGAATTTATTTGATTGACTTGATTTCAACTTGGAAATGGAAGAGAACAAAAATGGTTGACCTTCGGTCGTATAAATTAAAATATACGCTTAGATGTCAATCTTATGCTTGTATGGTATTGGTGTTGTGCAAGGAGTTAGTTGAACAAGCCGGGACTGTTTTTGAAGTTGGAAATACTATATGGGGTTTAATTGAAAACCATTGGAAATTCCCTAAAGGCATTGATCAGAATGTAAATAATCTGAAAAGAAAAAGAGATCAACTAAATGGTCAGAAAGAAGACATTGAATCACGAATCAAATCAGAGCTGCGTCCGAGAAAGAAAGTCAAGAAAGAATTTGATCTGTGGATTGAAAATGTCAAAAGGATAAATCGGGAAATTCCTAATTTCGAATCCAAAGTTAGAGGTAACAGTTTTTTCTCTCGTGGATTTCTTGTTAAGAATGTTCGTAAGAAGAAGTTGAAGAGCTGCTTGAAAAGGGTAGATTTTCTGATGATTTGGTTGTCAACGATCTATCGTGGATTGGTCAGGTTTTGCCAACACCGAGCTTAATCGTTGAAACAATAAAATGTAAAAATGAGATTATGTAACACTTGAGGAATGATGAGGTTCAAAAGATTGGAGTTTATGAAATGCCAGGAGTTGGGAAAATAAGTGTTGTCACGCTGGTCAACAATGAACTCTTAAAAGGTGAAATCAAATTCAAGATCGTAGTATGGGTCACTGTAGCGAGGAAATCTAGTGTTATTGAACTGCAGAATAAGATTGCAAAGGCAATGAATGTCAATACTTCTGAAGATGATGAAGACGAGACTTTAAGAGCACGGATTTGTCTGAAATTTTGAGTGAAAATGTTAGATTTGTTTTAATATTGGATGATGTAAGAGAGAGATTTTCCCTTGAAAATGTTGGAAGTCCACGAGTCTTTTGGGGTAAATTAGTTTTGACATATCGATCATTGGATATATGTTGACAAATGGATTGTCAAGTTGTAAAAATGGAGCCGCTTCCAAATGAAGATGCATGGACATTGTTCTTGGACAAGGTTGGTCAAAATCTAATGAGTTCTGCAAATTTACTATCGATTGCAAAATCTATCGTTGAACGTTGTGCCGGTTTACCGTTGATGATAGTTATAGTTGCCAATAGCATGAGAGGTGAAAGTCTTCCAATATAGAGGAATGCACTCGCAGAATTGAACCGAAACATATCGAGTATCATCGATGTTAAAGACAAAGTGTATCAACAATTGAGGTTTAGCTATGATCGATTAAAAGATCGAAGAATCCAAAATTGTTTCCTTACTTGTGCATTGTATCGTAAAGATTTGGGAATTCTGAAGGAACAATTGATAAGGAATTGGGTTAGAAAGGGATTAATAAAGGAAACGGGTAGCTTGGAAGCAAACATGGACAACGAACAAGCTATACTAAGAACACTAGTAGAGAATTGCTTGTCAGAAAATATAGAAAATGAAAGAGTGAAAATGCATGATTTTGTAACAGATATGGCTAAACTTATCACTCAAGAATTGTATGAATCATGAATTAACATTGTAATTTTAACAAATCTATTGTTAACTCTAACACTTTTATTTTAGATGAACCAAAATATACACTAAATCCAAAATAATCCAAATTAAATTAAAAACCTTAAAATTAACTTAATATTTTAAAATATAAATTAACTTAATTAACAACTCAAACCTTTTGGTTTGGGATTATTTCTCAAAATATGCTTTCTTCAGAAAGTATTTGGTTTTAATTTTAAAAACAAAATAATTTCTATTTGGTTTTTATTTGAATGCATTTGGATAGTTTTAGTTTTTAGTTTGTAAGTTAAAACAATTGTATTTATTTGACTACGATAGAATTATACTTTTATCATTTTATTTATAATGAAGTTTTCATTTTATATATAAAAGTAAATATTTTATATTTAGATGGGTGAAAATAACTTAGTAGTAAAAAGTTAAATTGTTGTAATTTGGATTGGTTTGGTTATGTTTGTGGCTAGATTCGATTTCGGTTCATTGTGTTTTAAAAAATTATAATAATACGTAGTAATATAAATATTTTAAAATCTTTTTGAATTGAATTGTTACCACCCTTAACGAGTAAACTTGTTCAATGGTCAAATTATTTGTCCAAAGAGTAGGCTAGTTAGAGAATACTTGAGGTACAGTGAAAAATTGAAAAATAAGATAAGAGAATGTGTTGAGGCATTTCTCCATTGGTGCCTAAGTTTTTCATATGTTTGGTTGATGAGAACATGATTGATGAAAAGTAAATATAAATTTAAAAACTTTAAAAAATAAATAAAAAGATTTTAAAGATTTTTAAATTCTATTATATAATTTTTAGAATTAGAACTAAAATGCCAACTTCTGTAAACATTGAAGTCGTAAATTTGTTGAATTTTTTATATTTTGGATCAAATTGATAGAATGTGTACACATAGGAGGGCTAAATTTGTTATTAGGCTAATAAAAAAAGCCCACGTTAGACTATTTGTTACTAAGTTTTTGATAAAAGTGACTAAAATATTTTAATTTCAAAACGTTGAGTGACTAAATAAAAAAAGTTAATAGTTAAGTGACCCAAATTGTAACACCCCTATCTCTTATTCGTCGCCAGATTAGGGTTAAGAGGTATTACTGATCAAACACAACATTTATCTAACATTTCACAACTTGTTAAACATTCATTATCACATATCATTCATTCACATACACAATGTCCCTAAAATAGGTCTACGAGGTCTTAAACATGCTTAAAAGAGGTTCGGGACTAAATCGATCATATATAAAAAATTTTGAAAACTTAGAAAAATTCCATGCATTCATAGATCACACGCCCGTGTGAGTAGGTCATGTGCCTCACACGGTTACTAGACACGCCCGTGTGCCAGGCCGTGTGAAATCTAGAAGGGTTAATGACTTGGGTCACATGGCCGACCACACACCCGTGTGTCTAGCCCGTGTACCCTTCGAAATGGCCACACACGCCCATGTGCTAAGGCTGTGTACCTCACACGGCCACCAAACACACCCGTGTGTCTAGGCCATGTACAAGACTGACTTGAATTTCTAATTATTCCCCAGGGGACACACGACTGTTTAGCATGACCGTGTGTCGCATAAGGCTGAGACAGAAGCCCGTGTCTCTGTTCGTGTGGACAAAAATAGACTATTTGCAAAGCCAATTTACCACCCTTTTTACATGCTCACCTAACAACCAAAATGATACCATTTCAATACATTTATAGGCAACCAAAACATACCAATTCATACACATATCATGCCATCTATCCTCAACCATTTCAAATATTCAATTCCATATTCAAAACATACCAAATCAATATGCCAAAATCATCAAATCTTACATACTTCAAAATACATTTACTCATCACATTACCATCTATTTCACGTCACAAAGCACACCATATGATCATTTCAAATTCAATCCACAATATGCCAATTTCCAAGCATTAATACATCAACTAATAACTAACCAAATGAACAATCATTTGGCTATATCAACAACTATGACAAACATACCAAAACAAGCCAACATATAAGGCATTATATATATCACATATATCACTTATCAAACACATACTTAAGCCAACTTAAATGGCCAATACATACTAACATTTACAAAAAAAAAAAAAAAAGTCAAATCTCATGGCTTTACTATATCTCAAAACATACCAAGATGACACTAGCCTATACATGCCATATACCATCTATACAAAGCCTCAAAAGTACTAATAAAATGATCGATAGTGTGATGATGGTTCCTAATGATCCACGAGCCTGAGCTAGCTTTGATTATTTATAAAAAATAGACAAATAATACACAGTAAGCTTCATAGCTTAGTAAGTTCGTAAGTGAATAACCCAATTCATCAAATAAATGTAATTTAACTATTTTCACAATACCAAATCAAAATTCACATTAACCACAAACATTTATCATGTCTCAAAACATGATCAAATACCATTTCATTGAACTTTCTCACTGTAATACTCGAATACGTTCCGTACATACCTGTACCACCTCGTACTAACCTCTTTCTTAACTAAATCCTTTTTTACCCGTTGAACCATTCGAAATAGAAGTCGAATACTCAAGGATCTCAACTGATAAGTACCTATACATGGCCTGAAGCCAAATCAATATAACTTATCTCGGAGTACATATACCATGGCCCGTAGCCAAATCAAGTTAACTCCTCTCTGAATACCTATATCATGGCCCGTAGCCAAATCAAGGTAACTCTTCTCTAAATAACTATACCATGGCCCGTAGCCAAATCAAGGTATCTCTCGCACCCGAAGTGCCAATATCGTGGCCTAAAGCCAACTCATCCGATATGCATGGCCCGAAGCCAAATCAGTATATCAACTTATAACATTTCACAATCATCTAATTCTATTCCTAAAGTTCAACCGAGCTTTCACACCTTTCGTTTCTATCATCGAATACATTCGTAGAATCATTTTCATTATTCAACATTATCCGTAATCTCATAATCAGATTTTATGCAATATTAAAGCATTTAACATGCATTTATAATGAAATTACCACAAAAGAACTTACCTAGTATTAGGGATTGACGTATCGGGTCGACTATTCAATAACCTTCGATTTCCCTAGATCTAAGTCCGATTTCTTTCTTTCAGGATCTATATGAATTCAAAATCATTTATTCAACAAATCATTCAATTTAGCCCACAAACACATATTTGGGCATTTTTACACTTTATCCCTAAACTTTCACATTTCTTACAATTTAGTCCCTATTTCATAAATACACAAAATTCACAAAATTCAATATGGCCTATGCTTAGCCGAATTCTCTATAGCTTCATAACAGCTATATTTTCATTTATTTCACACTTTTAACTGCAACATTTCACATTTTCTCAATTTAATCCCTAATTGACATTTTTACTTAAAATTATTTTACAAAACATGTAAAACTATCAACAGTTATTCATTTTTCATCATTATCTATCACAAAGCTCATATATTCATTAATGTAAACTTTCAAAATCATCAACCAATTCATAATTTAGGGCATGAGCTAGCTAGTGCTCAAAGCAACGATCACAAAAATATAGAAATTATCAAAAACCGAGCTAGAATCATACCTCAATCAAGCTAGAGAAGTGCCAAAATTCAAAGCCCTATTTTAGCTTCTTCTTCTTTGTTATGTTCGGTCATGAAAGGAATAAAATGATGATGATAATTCAATTTGTTTTATTATATTACAACTTATTTAATAAATTACCAAATTAACCTTATTATAAAACATTTAATATCATCCATTTAATGCCCATTTATGTCCATTCCCACTATCAATGGTCTAATAACATCATAAGGACCTTTCATTTAATAAGTCATAGCAATTAGGCACTTTTAAGTTATAGCATGCTACTTTTGTATTTTATGCGATTTAGTTCTTTTCTCAAATTAACCACTTAAACGATAACACACGAAATTTTCACACATATATAATCACATGCTATAAACACCAAAAATATTAAAATAATTTTCCAACCTCGTATTTGTGATTTCGAAACCACTGTTCTGATTTAGCTAAAACCGGGCTTATACAAAAATAGAATGAACTAAATGATTGAGTGACTATAGATTTCATTAGTTGACATTCTCTTATATATAAGGATCAGATTAGTATTAATCTTATCAAGAAAGACAAACCAAATAAAAAAGCGAAATTTTATCCCAACTAACTAAATGCTTGTGAGAGCATTCTGCACTGCCACCCTAAAGAAAATTCCTATTTATTTAGTCCAACTGATTATTATTCAAAAAAGATAATAGAATTAACTGTGGTGTGAAGTAAAATTGTGGATGTCATTAATTTAATCAAAGTACATCCCCTAATCGGTGAAAGTATTTGACTTTTCCAATTGTTCAATTTCTTAATAACTTTATCAACACTACGTTCATATGCCTCTTTTGTTACCCAACTATGAATAATTGGTATCTCGAAAACATTCTTAAATCAATAGTAAGAGGGATACCACAAGCAGCAGTTAAGGTGACTGGACATGTACCTATGCCTAGGTGAGTAGGAAAGTTTCATATGATGTGTGTTGAGTACTCAAATGGCATGTACTGAAGGTATAAGCATTGGTAATGTTTTGTAAAATTATGTGCTTACATAATGAGTATATTAGGAGTTGAATGTATTAAATATTGGTAATTGCTTGAAATTGGTTATTCTTGTACTAAGTGTATCATGATTAAGTTTGGAGGTGATTGGTATGCGTTTTTGGTGTTTCAAATTTGGTTTTTGAATCGAGTTTAATACTAAGTGATGATCAATTAATTATTTAAATAAGGTAGTTAAAGGGAAAATTTTAACTTGAGGAATCCAGGTTCTATATCATATTAATAAGGATTGAAAGTCAAGTATTTTGTTTTTAATTTTAAACAGAGACTTTTCAAGCTCTAAATCACAATCTATTTCTTTTAGGCCCTAAATGATTTGATAAATACCGTAAAATTAAATTGCTAAAACCTATGTTGTTGAATAAAGAAATCTTTTAAAATATCCCTAAAAATATTTATCACAAACTTTAAATCCTATTTATAAATAATTAAGAAACAAAAAGGTGGGTCCTTTCCTCGTCTTTTTCCATAAATAGCAGCCTTCTTTGACCAACTAAAATGCAAAACTCAAATCATATAAAGTGAATTTATTTTCCAAACATTTAAATTATATTTGTATATGGAAGCGGTGGAAATGTTTTATTTAAATATTTTTATGTATTTAGAATTTATTCTTTTCTGTAAATTTAAAATGTAATTATTAATATTGATAAGGTTTTTTAAAATTCAATAATGTGATATTTGAAATAAAAAAACTAATTTATTAGTTATATAACATAAAGATTGTTATTATAATAAATTTAAATTTAATAATTTTTAAAATTATATTAACAATTATTAATATTGTTAAGGTTTTTTTAAAAAATTGAATTGAAATAAAAAAACTAATTTGATAATTATATAATAAAAAATTGATATTGTAATGAACTTTAAATTTAATAGAAGAATTTTAACTATATTAACAATTAAATTAAAATTTTTAAATTTGAAAAAATAAAATTATTAAATGATTAAAATATAAATAAATTAACTAAATTTTAAATATACAAAAAATATAAGGAATTTGAACCTATTTTAACCATTAAATTAAATATTTCCCAACCAATAAACAACTTTAATTATCATATAGAAAATAGCAATATATATAGCATATTGTCTAGGATTCCCTTTAAATTGTAATATGCAAGCTGCCTAAGCTTTAATTTACTCTTCTTAAAGTCATTGCAGTGAAGCTTTTTCTAAGACTGAAACTTGCTTTTCGTACTGCTTTCCTAGAAAAAGTATTTCCTTTGTCGTATCAATGGCTTTCGCACCTGTTTCTTTTGGAGTGGCTCTTTTCTAACAGTTTAGCATCATATTATTAAGAAATTCATTTCTGCTCATCATCACCCATCCAACAAGTTGATATATTGATTCTTCTTTCAAACCTCTTAAACTGCAACATACTATAATTTCATTTTCATGCTTGCAATTACTTATGTTGCCATGTTCATGGTGAGTGTATGTAACTAAAATGATGAGTTGTGGAGGTTGATTCTGAATGTTTTTTACTACTTTTATAATTTCAAAATAACTATTTTTAAAAAAATAAACTCATGTATTTTATAAAATTTCCATTTTCTAATTTTTTATATTTTATATTTTTTAATTTTATGATTTTTATTTCAAGTATACAATGAATCTGAACATGGTTCAGATTCATTCTAAAATATATATATTTTACTAATTATGTATATTAATTTCGAAAACAGTAAAATAACTTTTCTAAAAACAAATAATTTTATTATTTATAATCATTTTAAAATATGAAATTTATTCTAAATTCATTATTTCATTAACAAAAAATTAAAATGATTATAATCAATTTTTATGACATGCCCCACCGTTCTATTGATTGTCCAACCTACAGTGATTACCAATAAGAAGAAAATTTTAAGTATCAATTAAGTAAAAATACCTTGTGAAATTTCTTGCGGAATCTGTTAAAAAGATTATGTTTTTTGTTTTAGCCATGTTGTACAACTGACTATGCAGTATTATTATTTGGTTTCTAACATATTACATGTTTTGCAGTACTCTTAACTGAAAGCCATGGACTTTCTTCTGAATAAGATTGATAAACGCTTGGACAATCACAGAAGCCTTGAACCGCATGTGAAAGACCTGAATAGAAAATTGAAAGAATTGAATGGTGTGAAGGAAGATACGGATTTTAGAATGAACGCAGAGCTGCAGCCAAGAAAGAAACTCAAGATGGAATTCCAGATATGGTTGGAAAATGTCGAAAGAATCAATGGCGAAGTTCAAAACCTTAATGAACGAATCGGTGAAAGCAGTACTGTTACACATGGATTTCATGCAGACGATGTGTTAAAGAGGACAAGAGAAGTTGAGGAACTTATTCAACAAGGCAAATTTGAGGAAGGTTTGGTGGTTGACAGTCCTCAATGGATTGGACAGGTTTTGTCGACAAGAAAATTATCAGGTGAAGGTACAAAGGCCTGTATGCAAGAGATTTGGAAGTGCTTGATGGATGATGAGGTTGGAAAGATTGGAGTTTGGGGGAGGGGTGGTGTGGGGAAAACAAGCATATCATGAAACTTATAAACAATCACTACAGCAAAATAGGCTTTTAGCGGCGTTTGGACAAAAAACACCGCAAAATATGTACATCAGTGGCGTTTGAACAAAAACGCCGCTATAGATCAGAGCTATAGTGGCGTTTGTCAAAAAAACGCCGCAAAAGATCACTATTAGTGGCGCTTATGTAGAAAACGCCGCAAAAAATAAAGCATTAGAGGCGTTTATAAAAAAACGCCGCAATGGCTGACACATTAGCGGTGGTTGTCAAAAAACGCCGCAAAAGTGTTGAGCAAAACGGTGCCGTATGTTTGTGAGCTCTTTTGAGGCATTAGCGGCGTTTTACCAAAAACGCCGCTATAACTTCAAGCATTAGCACCGCAATAGGTGACGCATTAGCCGCGGTTTCTACAAACGTCGCAAAAGTATTGAGCAAAACGGCGCCGTGTGTAGGTGAGCTATTGAGGCATTAGCGGCGTTTCTCGTAAAACGCCGCAAAAAGTTCAAGCATTAGCGGCGTTTTTGTAAAAGCACCGCAATGGGTGAAGTACTAGCGGCATTTTTCTAAAAACGCCGCAGAAGTGTTGAGCAAAACGGCGCCGTCCATTAGTTAGCTATAGGGGAATTAGCGGCTTTTGTTTTTAAAACGCCGCAAAATGTGAATTAAGGTTATGAATTTTAAGGTTAATTTAGAGTTTTAGGGTTTATGATATAATGTTTATTATTTTGGGTTATGGATTTATGTTTTAATTAGAGTACTTTGAGTTTGGGGTTTACTGTGTTTTAGGGTTTAAGGTCGAATTAATATTAATATTCATGGTTTTAGGGGTTATGCTATTAGGTTATGATTAATGATAAAAAATTAATTTATTTTAGGGTTTTGGTAAGCATTAAGATTCTATTTTAATTACTTTTGTCCCTTGTTATATATATATATATATATTAAAACTTGTAATATATATTAAGATTCTATATTTTTAGGGTGTAAGTTTAGGTTAAGGGTTTAAGGAAATGATACTATTAGCTAGAAATTAACTGAAGAACATTCGGATTTTACTAAGATTCATGCTATTTTGTACATACTCATATTATTTAATATAATAATATAAACATATATGTGTTTTAATTTGTACTACACTAACATTGGCCACACGAATTCCCAAAAATATGTCTACGATTATGGTTTAGGGTTAACAATTTTTAGAGTTTATAGTTTGGGCTTTATGATCTAGGAGTACTTATGGTTGGTTAGGGGTTAATGGTTTTGGGGTTTAAAGTTTAGGGTTAAGGATTTTGTGTTTGTGGTCTAAGGTTTAGGGTTTAGAGTCTCAGGTTTAGGGTTTCAAATTTAGAGTATAATTTTGAATTTTAATTTAGAAGATAAATGTTAAATCCCAAATAGCTAAGATGAAAAGTGGTTTAGTGTGCAATTGTGTACATGAACTGTAATTTGATCTAGATCTTGTAAAATATTTACACATTATATTGATATAAATAGCATCATGTTTTTATTTAATTAATTTATATGCATACATAATATGTATTTTAAAATGTGTATTAAATGAAAGTTAAAGTTTTAGATATAATTTAAAAGAAATTCTAAATATATAGTTTTAAATTTTGATCAATTTTTATAAAATATTTAGGTATTAGCGGCGTTTATACATAAAATGCCGCAAAAGATAGGAAATAGCGGCGTTTTTTCAGAAAACGCCATAAAATATCATTATTAAGAGTAAAACGGCTTCGTCTCCTCTGAATAGTAGTGGCTTTAGCGGCGTTTCTATAATAAACGCCACAAATCGTATTAGAACGGCGTCGTTTTATAGTGTAGATAAAAGAGGCGTTAGTGGCGCTTTGCGGAAAAACGCCGCAAAAGGTTTCATTACCGGCGCTTTGCTGAAAACGCCACAAATTTTCCTTATTTGAAACGGCGTCGTTTTTTCTCTCCTCAGGTTTATGCCCTTTACCCGAAATCATTTTCGTTTTTTGCTAAGTCATTTTCCCCCATTTTCCCCCATTTCGTCTCTTTTTAATTCCCTAAATCCCTAAAACAGAAAACACCTATTTCTTTTCCCCCAAATCATCCCCTAAATCCCCAAACCCGAAATCCCTAACAATTTCCCCAAGTCCCCTTTTTTTCCCTTAATCTGTTCCCCCATCCCCAAAATCCCTAACTATTTTCCCTTTCCTCTCGTCGACGGTGATATGCTTCGTGGGTTTGAAAAGGTTAGTTTTTGAGTCCCCTTCAAATTAATGTGTAGTTACTGTATTACTTGCCTTTTTTTTTGTTTGGGAATAAAGCTTAATTGACTGAACTTGCTATTTTGAACAACCACTTCTTTTCTTGATATGTAGTCTGTGCTGGAATTTTCTTACGTCTTCTTCTCTTGACTTCTCTGTCATTCGTGTAATTAAATGTTATTCATGGAGAACTTGCAACTCGTTTTTAGCACATTAGCTTTGCTCTGATTTGTCCAGTTGCTATAGTAGTCTGGGAGTGATTATGCTGAGGCCATGTTGCTTTGGCTTTTAATTTTCCTTGAAGTACCATGTATGAAACATATTAATAAGACATGGACATGGAGGTATGACCCTCTAAATATGGTGGTTCAGATCTATGTCATTCATCTAACGTAGCAACATCGAAAGATTAAATCTACATTTCTATAAAATTATATCCTCCAATGGCAGCCCTGGAAAACTTTTCCTTTATTTCCAAACAAATTGCTCTTTATCTCTCCCCTTCCAATAAAGCATCCAAAAACGTTGACCCACCACGGATCTGCTGCTTTTTCTTGACCCTTTCAAAATCCATTCCATTCAATTCAATTCCTCCCAATTCTTTGTAAGTTTTTTAATAGTTACATTCGATTTTTTTCTGAGAGATCTTCACAAAGTTTCAAGCTTGTTAAGCATTTCTTTGATCTAGAATGGATAGTAATTATTCAGCTATACCCAAAGGCTCATTTGTAGAATTAGAAATGCATAATGAACACCACGACTTTAGATCCCAACAAAAATCGCTCCTCTCTGATAATGCATAATGGATAGTAATTACTTGCCTTTTTGGCCCTTAACTGGTGGAGCTGTGGTTCTAAAGGTACTCTTATCTATGTATTAGGTTTAAGCAACTCTGTTATGAACTGAAACTGTTGAGGTAAGAAGGGTGCAACATTGCAGGGGTATTCAGTTATTTTGTTATGAACTGAAACTCTTATCTCCAGCCCTGCGTGTTACAAATAAAAAATGCTATAACTTTTTAGGTTTAATGTAATTTGTTTATCATGAGTTGTTCCTCTAAACGTTGGTCATGTTAACATCAATTGTCAAACTGTTGGTAATTATCTTAACAAGTAATGAATTTAATTCTGTTATTGGCAACTCAATTTTGGCTTTGTTGAACTCCTCCTCGCATGCAAATACATCCTCCATGTTGTGGCTTAGCTCCATGCTCAGCTCGTTAGCATCACCCATAGAGATTGCATTAAGGATTCTTTGTTTGCTTTCTAGAATGGCATTGTAGTTATTAATACAACTTTTAAGACATAAAGGGAGGAGTCTTGAGGTAGGGGGATTCATTGAAAGCTCGTAAGTCTTGTCTAACGCTTTCTTGGTCTTGTTATGAATTGCATCAATCTCAACTTTGAGAATAGACATAGAGATCATGGCAACATTTTCATTTAGGAATGGAATAATTGATGTTAAACATTCGATGGGGTAGTCAATTTCTCCACAAATTTTTTGAAGCTTAGGATTGATGCCGATAGATAATATAAAAAATGTTTGGTCTTCTTGGGGTTTGGAAATTATCCAAAGGATTTATTAATTTATTTATGTATTTCATAATACATAAAAAATAATATAAATTTGGTTTTTATCGTTAATTTAAATAATTTATAGCTTTTTGCTTTGGAAATTCGTTAATGGATCATGTTTTTAATTCTTATTTAATTCTTGTTTATCCTTAGATTATTTTTTTATTTCATGGCTGTTCATTGTTTGCAGGTGTAATTTAATTTGCTAGAATTGACTCTTCCATCCAATTTATACTTTCTAAGAGGTATGTATATTTAATTTGCTAAATCTTTATTTCTAGGTAAAATATCATGGTGTCATGGGGTTGCAAATGCTGGTCCTCATCCATTGTTCAAAGTTCATAAAGTTAGAAACGTCTAATGAAAATTTCTTGGCCAATCAGTTCCATTGGCTAGATGGTTTGACCCATATTATCAGATCTGTTTGTTTTTAGCCTATTGTCTGTAATGTCTGTCAATGGGTTTCTTCTTATAAACTTCTTTTGATTCTTAGCTCAGATGTGAACGACTAAAACATTTGCTTCCCCCATTTTCTTTTTCCTTTCATATGATTTTTTTTAACACTTAACTTATGTTGGAAACTTCTCTTATCACATTACTTGTTAAGGCTAGAGGCCAAAGTTTACTTCTTGCTAATATCAACAATCTTTTACAATAAGATTTTGATGTGCTGCAACAATCTGTTGACCAATATTTTCATGATTAGCTTTTGCAAACACTGCAGCTTGTAAACTTTTACTTATGTTTAAATATGGATGTCATTTCTATCCCTTTTCCTATATCTAGGAAAACTGACATGAAGTTTATTTTGACTGGATTATAAATATATGTAATGTAAAAACATTTGCAACAACTGCTGCATATTTTTGGGTTGAGAAGTTTATTTTGACTGAATTATATCGCAAAACTGACATGAAGTTTTACTAAGGATTACTCACATTATGCCTTATATCAATTTCCAATTTAGATGGTTGTAGTTTAAAGATGATCTATTTTGATACAAATCAGTTGGATTTTGTTGACATTTAATTTTTAAACTTTTTCAGGGTCATTCTTCTGTATCTGTTTCTGAGACGCAAGTAAGTTTTATTATTAATTAATTTTACATTTATGTTCTGTGTATTGAATCTAATTTGATAAATTAATGCATTCCAGGGAGCAAATGAAAAAATGATCAGCCATTCAGATTGATAATTTTTGTATCAGTTTGTTAGCATCCTTATCAAGTATCAAATGCCTATCTCATACTTCTTGTACATCGCAGTTGGTTATATAATTCCTTCTTGTTTGGGTTATTCTGTCAAGATTTACTTAGTATTTGAATTAATTTTGTACAAAATATTTTTTTGACTGCTTTAAACCAACACCTAATTTTTTCTTCCCTATTTTTGTACAATGACGATTGTTAATAAATTTAATTATTACTATAATAATTATATGAAGTAACATATATGAAGTAAAATTATATTGTATACTAAATATGGTACATATACTTTAATTCCTTGTGTTTTGACTTTTAGGATATAGTTCCATGTGTCTATATTAGTGAATTAATGTTGTATATGTTTCGCCATCGCTTCTCGCTGCTCCCTGCAACTATTGGTTCAACTGAAGCTGCCATTTAATCTTCGAATTAATATTTGGTACTGATATAGATAAAGTTTTCATATTTGCTTAAACTGAAATATATTTGGTGCTACTCTTATAATCTTACATGTGTCTCGTATTAGTGAATTAATGTTGTATGTATTTCGATTCTTCTTCGCTCCTCCTGCACTATTGGTTCAACTAAAGCTGCCATTTAATCTTCAATTAATATTTGGTACTGATATAGATAAAGTTTTATATTTGCTTAAACTGAAATATATTTGGTGCTACTCTTATAATCTTACATCTGTTCTAGGTACTATCGAGCACCTGAATTAATATTTGGTGCAACTAAATACACCACAGCCATTGACATTTGTTCTAGGTACGTATAGGTTTCGTTGCTAAGTTTTTTTCCTTATTTCTATGCATTTTCACTTTAAATTACTTAACAAATATTACTTTTTTGACTCCAGCCTCTGTTTGCTGGTGAGAGTGGAGTAGACCAGGTACGTTTTATTAAGGTACGTTTTATTTCAAAATTCTAATCAATAATAGTTTTATCATGATGATTTTAGAAAAATTAATATTTTGGGGTTGCGATTTTGTAAAGATTTAATTGCTGGTTCTGTTTGGAGCAGAACTATTTTGTTACCAAATTAATTTTAAATATTTGGTTCAACTTAATTATTATTTGATTCAGCTTAAGTATGAATAAGTATGAATTAATTTTATTACCGTGTAGCTTGCTTGTCCATTAAAATTACAACAATGGATGACCTTCTCTCCAACCTTATTTTAAATATTTTAAAGATTCAAAGTATATAGGCTGGAAACCTGACGGGTTGCCTTATATCGAAATGAAGATATAATGGATCCTCCCTAGGTGTAACAATGCCACGTATGATGAATCTTAAAAAATTCAAAAAGACATGAAAAAAGTTCTATCGAGCTCATTTACTATTGAATATGTATTTCCAATTTACTTATAAAAATTAAACTACGATTCTTTTTTTATATTATTATATTCAAATTACTATTTTTTTATGTTAATAATGTTTGATTTTAATATTTAAATATTTTAAAGATTCAAAGTATATAGGCTGGAAACCTGACGGGTTGCCTTATATCGAGCTGCAAGATATAATGGATCCTCCCTAGGTGTAACAACGCCACGTATGATGAATCTTAAAAAATTCAAAAAGACATGAAAAAAGTTCTATCGAGCTCATTTACTATTGAATATTTATTTCCAATGTACTTATAAAAATTAAACTACGATTCTTTTTTTATATTATTATATTCAAATTACTATTTTTTTATATTAATAATGTTTGATTTTAATATTTAAATATTTTAAAGATTCAAAGTATATAGGTGGAAACCCGACGGGTTGCCTTATATCGAAATGCAAGATATAATGGATCCTCCTAGGTGTAACAACGCCACGTATGATGAATCTTAAAAATTCAAAAGACTTGAAAAAGTTCTATCGAGCTCATTTACTATTGAATATTTATTTCCAATGTACTTATAAAATTAAACTACGATTCTTTTTTATATTATTATATTCAAATTACTATTTTTTTATATTAATAATGTTTGATTTTAATATTTAAATATTTTAAAGATTCAAAGTATATAGGCTGGAAACCTGACGGGTTGCCTTATATCGAGCTGCAAGATATAATGGATCCTCCTTAGGTGTAACAACGCCACGTATGATGAATCTTAAAAAATTCAAACAGACTTGAAAGAAGTTCTATCGAGCTCATTTACTATTGAATATTTATTTCCAATGTACTTATAAAAATTAAACTACGATTCTTTTTTTATATTATTATATTCAAATTACTATTTTTTTATATTAATAATGTTTTATTTTAATATTTAAATATTTTAAAGATTCAAAGTATATAGGCTGGAAACCTGATGGGTTGCCTTATATCGAGCTGCAAGATATATTGGATCCTCCCTAGGTGTAACAACGCCGCGTATGATGAATCTTAAAAAATTCTCCGTTTTATCACAAATATTATCGTCCGTTTTACCATTTAAGTTAAACTTTTTATTCAAACTAAATCATAGCTTTTAAGCTAAATACGGATATCCACACAGTGCTTTAATATGTACTTAAGAAAAGATGACTTGTAAAACATAAATTAAATTAAGTGTGGACTATTTTAACTGCACATGTGATTTGTCAAATAAAAATGAACGACATGTATATTACTTAATTAAAATAATTTTATAAATATTATTTAATTAAATATTATTTAATCTCGCTACTTACCTGTAGATACTTGATACTTGATATGTATTATCCATGTGATTTTCCACATCGTGAAATAAAAACTTACATAATACATAAATATATTTGATATCATAATTTATATAACTTACAAAACGTACATAACTTATATGACTTAGATAAATATATAACTTACATAACTTACATAATACTTAAATATATTTTATATCATAATTTACATAACTTACATAACTTATATAACTTAGATAAATATATAATTTACATAAATATATATCATATCATAACTTACATAACTTACATAATACTTAAATATATATCATATCATACATAACAAGTTTACGAAATTTACTTAACTTACATCATACATAAATCTATAGTTGAAAATCTCTTAACTTGCCCTGAATTAGTTTATACCCATTAGAGACTTCATATTTAGTATAATGATATGATTTAAATCAATTGAGAACATTTAAGTAACTGTAATATGTTGTGAACTTTAGATTTCAAGAACTACAAAATGGATAGGAGTTGGATGAAATTGTCAAGGGTAAGCAATGCCTATCAAAATGGAGTACAAACTTTTCTAAATTTTGCATTTCAAAATGCAAGCCAAGAGAATATGATTCTTTTCCCGTGTAAGAAGTGTGGCAACATCTACTGGCATTTTTGTGAAGTTGTCTACGAACATCTAATTGTTGATGGCTTTATTCGGGGGTATAACAAATGGATTTTCCATGGAGAGTGTACATTTAGTGGAACTTCTTCAACGATTAATCCGACTTATTCTGATACTGATTACCATCAGTATGTTAGACAAGATGACATGGAAGATATGTTGCGGGATGCATTTAATATGCGTAGTCATGGTAAGCAATCGTTTCCACCTGACTTTAATTTTACTGGAAATTTTTTTTGCGAAACGGGAACAAGTGCACCTAATGAGGAGCCAAATGAAGAAGCGGCTAAGTTCTACAATTTACTTAATGAAATGAATGAAGAACTTTACGAGGGATCAAAATATTCGAAATTGTCCTTCTGCATTCGTCTATTTCACTTAAAATGTTTGGGAGGGTGGACCGGAAACTCTTTTACAATGCTGCTAGAGTTTCTAAGAGAGATGTTTCCGTTTGCAAAAATTCCCCAGTCTTGTCAAGATATGAAGAGACTAATAAAAGATTTGGGCCTTGGGTACGATAAAATTCATAGTTGCCCAAATGACTGCATGTTGTACTGGGGTGATCAGAAAAACCAACAATCTTGTCATGTTTGCGATAAGTCTCGTTGGATGAATAGTAATACAGAATATGTGAATACGGATGAAGGTGGGGCACAGTTAAAAAAGAAGCCAGTCAAGGTCTTGCGATATTTTCCCCTGATACCAAGACTTCAAAGGCTTTTCATGTCCTCAAAGACATCCGAATCTATGAGATGGCATAATGATCAACGGACCGATGATGGATTATTAAGACATCCTGCGGATTCTTTAGCTTGGAAATCATTTGACAGTAAATTTCCAAGCTTTGCAAGCGATCCTCAGAATGTAAGGCTTGGGCTAGCAGCTGATGGCTTTAATCCATTTAAAATCATGAGTACTTAGACACGATTTTGGCCTGTAGTGCTTGTTCCTTACAATTTGTCTCCATGGATTTGCATGAAGCAATCTTCATTTATTTTATCAATGATTATCCCTGGAGAGAAAGGTCCCGGAAATGATATTGACATCTATTTGCAGCCACTTATTGAAGAGTTAAAACAATTATGGTCGGGTGTTGAGACATGATGTATTGAGAAAGGAGAACTTTA